>NC_063177.1:3771934-4126776 GCF_023159225.1 Perognathus longimembris pacificus
AGGATTATAGTCAAGAGCCTCTTTCTTTATGGGCTACTTTAAAACAGGTAACCCCATGACCTGAACTACCACACCTTTGCTGTTATAGTTAGGTTTAAAATCAATAGCATATGAAATAGAATTTTACTACCTTCTATTTCTTCCATCACATCTCATTCAGTTTTTTTATTCTTTTTAGTCTAGGCAATGACTCTGCTTGCTTTATGTATGTCAACCTGGTCTCTCAGGGGTTTCTTTTTCTGAAAAAAAAATCTTTTCTCATGTGTGTTACTGACTTTGGTCCTGTACACAGCAAGTCTGGAAGTCTCTTGTTAGCTCTACCCCTGATTAGCTGCACCAACTTAGGAAAATCTCTTCAACTTGGTCCCAAATTCTTACTCATTTAGGGAAGTGACTTACAGCAAATACTCCCTATGGAACCTTCCAACCACTGAATTTTGCTGTTTCTCCAAAGACAGCTGCATCCATTGGAATTCTTGGTGCAGAAAAACAGGATACAAGGAATGACAGACATGTGTAAGCTAGAGCATTGCCATTTAACTTTTCCTTACAGTACCTCAGAAGGTTGTTACAAGTGATTTAATGCACTTGGGGTCCAGAATATTTAGAAAATGTTGAAGATTCCATTTATGCACTTGCCCTTAGTTCTTGGGTTTTATGGTCTTCACAGTAAAGGTAAAATCAGGGCTCAATTTTCATTCTACCTTCCTTTTCCTATTCTCTTACCCTTCTTCTGGTGGCAGAACTGGATGAATTACTTCTTTCTTTTTTCCACAGCAAAGTGTTTCCTTGATTCATTGAGATTTGACTGTGCTCATATCCCCAATCATTCTCTCCAGTATGGATCATATGACAGAGGAGTTGTTGCTGCCCCTACAGCTATGTGGACATGTGCCCTAGGATGTGCATCATATGCATGCACATGTACAGAGGGTAGGTGGAAGGCAATAGGCTCCTGTGCTTTCACCTCATCCTCGCTGTTTTGGTTTGTTTTGTTAGATTGTTTAATGTAGGGTATACAAAAAACTCACAGTCATTCTTCTTCTCTTCTTCTAGCTAACTGTACAGCATAGCTATTGCTCAGTTAAAAACTTATTCTAAATTTTAGAAGCATCAAATAAATGACAGGTATACTTTTACAGTCACAATTTTTGTGGGTTAAGAAGTGGAGCGTCACTTAGCTGAATGTTCCCAACACAAGGTGGACCATGAGGTCATAGTGACAAAGGCTGCTTGGGCTGGGGGTGGTGGTTTCATCAGATGGTTTATTGGGGAAGGATAAGGTTCACAAAGCTCATCTGATTGTTGTCAACTTCGTATTCATTACCACATGGATCTCTTTATGGACTGTCTCACAACACAGCAACTGTGTAACTCCAGTGACGTAGAAAAGAGTGATCATCACTGGCCATATTCTATTTGTTAGAGATGATTTAAGAAATCCACTGAAGGGGAGGAGTTTACACAAAAGTGTTAATATTGAGGTAGCGACCACTGGTATCCATTCCCCACCCCCCATCCCTCCTGACATCCTGAAAGTGTTACCTCCTTACAGCACCAACTCTAAGTCTAAGGCATCATTATCCAAAGAAGGCCCAGGTGTAGATAAGGCTCCTTGGGGTAATATCTTAAGCAATGATCCTTGAAGGTAGTTGATCTTGCTCTGTAAACTTTTGAAACAACTGAAATAATCTGTCTGCTTTTCCTACTATTTATCCATATGCATTAAGATGAAGAAGGGATTGTTACTATAGGTATTCCCACTTAAAATAGGGGAGTGAATGGGAGCACAGAGGAATTACTGGTCCATAGAAATTCCAAAACTGAGCCAGGAAAATGTTCGAAGTGTTTTAATGAGTTCTTATGTCCTGGGATCCTCTCTGTGGTTCTCAGATTTACTTTCTTGTCTTTTGGCTTCGAATCACCTTTTCTTCCTTTCTTCCTTTCTCTCTCCCTCTATCCCTCTACCCTTCCATTCATCCCTCCCTCCCTCCCTTCCTTCTTTCTATCCTCCTTCCCTCCTTTTTCCCCTTCCTTCCCCCTTCCTCCCTCCCTCCCTCCTCTCTCCTATCTCTCTCTCTCTCTCTCTCTCTCTTTCTCTCTTTCTTTGTGGTAGCTGAACAATTCTTTTTGCCTTCCTAACAGAAGAATCTGGGTTTCTAAATGAATATGTTCAATCTATAAGTTTTGTTTCCTTTAGTCTCTGTCTCTCTCTCTGTCTCTCTCTCTCTATATATATATATAGTGTGTGTGTGTGTGTGTGTGTGTGTGTGTGTGTGTGTGTGTATGTCTGACATAGTGTCTAACTGAGGGAATGAGAAGAGCTGCATAAGTATTGAATGAAAACTGATTCCTCCACTAGAGCACTCAGCTTCTGAGGGTTGGCTGACAGGACACAACCATGATGAAATCATTCGATAGTATGCTAAAGATTTGGGATTCTCTTCTGAAGTTAAGAAAATGTCTTGTCTAAACTTATAATTGGATAATCACTCTGATAATAATAGCAACTGACCTTTTGTGTGGGGTCAGAAAAATACACAATTTGGGGTCTCTGTCTGTCTCTGTCTCTGTTGCAAATATTGAAGCTTGAACTGGTTCTCATGGTCTTGCTCAACCTTTTCTACTTTAGCACTCTACCAATTGATCCATGCCTCCACTTATGGCTTTTTGCTTAGTTATTTGGAGATAAGGGTCTAGATTTTTGTCTTTCTGGGCTGGCTCATACCCACAGTTCTCAGATATCACCTCCTGTACAGCTAGGATAATAGAGGTGAGTCATGAGCACTTACCTGGCTAGGGGTTACATAAGGAAAAGAGAAGTATAAACTCAAAAACATAAAATAAGATAGAAAAGTGAGAATCAATTTCAAGTACAAAAGAAACTACAACAAATTATGAGCTTTAAAATGTTGAAAAACATCAAAAATTTTTAAATAACATTTTGTAGACTCAATAATATGTGTAGACATGAAACCCTTTCTTTTGTTTATCTCTTCATATGGTGATGGCTCTATTAAATCATATCCAGTGAATAGAACGGAAAGATAATTTCATTTTCCTCCAAGGTGTTTAATAGAAAATTAATTAATAACCAATAATTTAGAATAGTTTCTTTGATCTTCACTTTTCTGGTTTTGTTATATAAAGTTTTGGGTTTATTTGTTCCACTGGAGAGATTCACTACAGGGTTATTTCTCATGCATTTTGAGCGAGAGTATGACACGTAATATCAAAGTTTCTCATATAGTTACAGATATAGCTGATTTTCAAATTTGTCAATCTAATGACCTAGGCGGCCCACTGTGGGTTGGACAGTAGGCAGAACAGGCAACAGTAGCATTCCTGGGAATCTCATTCTTCATTCTAATCATATACTATGCACAATGACATTTCAGTCAACCATACATGACAAACACGATTGTGACCCCCATGAAATTATAATACAAATGAGAAATTCATACCACCCAGTGACATTGTGGCCATCAGAATCCCATAGTGCATTGCGGCACTCCCTGGTGATGATGGTGTAAGCATATCTACTGTATGGCCAGTCATTTAAATACAGCAGAGGAAAATCATGCATGCCATATCACACTTGATAATGATAGCAAATGATTATGATACTGGTTTGTGTATTTCCTATACCACATATTGAATTGTTCTTTCAGAGTGTACTTCCTTCTACACCATGAAACAATATGCTGTTCCACCAGCAGCTGTCTCTCCCATGCTGTGCCCACACTATCCCTCCACTGACTCCTTTGTTTCTCCTGCTTGATGTAACTTAGTGTTGTTCTCTTCCTCATGGCTGTCGGAGCAATGTGCCAAAGCCTAAGACATCACACAGGTGAAGATCTGCAGTGAGACATATAGCATGTAGGTGTGTGTGTCATCATGCTCTATTCTAACACCCAATGGCAGAATAGCAGTATGATGCATCCACCAGAATACATTCCCATCATTGTGGGACATGTGACCTGGATGTAGAAGTGACTCATGGAAACACTTTTATCCTACTAGACCCCAACCAATTGTCCTTCAGCCCTGTGTCTCCCCAGCTTGATCCCCAGCACCATCTGATCCAAGGGGAAGTGTGCAGAGGAGAAACTAGAGTAGGGACAATGTTCATTACCAGATGTAGTTAGTTTCCTACCTTTGACAGTATTACAAAATTCATGTCTTCAAGGCACCTATGGAGAGGACTCTTTTTGGGCTTTAGAAGAGTCTGGTGCAAACAAACAGACCACAGAACCAAAGCATAATTAAGAGAAACCAAGGTGAAAAATAGAAGGCAAAGTCATGTTTGGGGAGACACAGAGACTACAGTGGAGCCATTGCCTAAGACATGTCAGTGGGATTTAAAGAGGAATATAATCAATAGCAGTTGGATGGTTTGTGTTTGAGGGGATTATGGGAGATGCAAAGGGAGGAACCAAGGATGAGTCACAGCTCTGTGGCTTGAAGAATTGGAGGAGTTGATGTCATTGAGGTTTGAAAACACCACTGGGAGATAGAATTGCCGCATACATAGTCACCCCTCCTTTGAGGTCTTACATTCTGTAGCTTTACTTACACACAGTCAGACACGGTCCAAAAATATTAGATGGAAAATTTCAGAAAAGAACTCTTCATAAATTTTGCTTGTGGGAGATTCTGAGAAGCTTGGTGACATTGCATGCCATCTCTCTGTGTCCCACTCAGGAAGGGAATCATTCCTTGGTCCAGCAAGACCTCGCTGTGCATCCACTCAACACTTAGTAATCACCTAGTTATCAGATCAATGTAACCCTTACATAGTGACCTAGTGCCATGTAACAACACCTGAGTTTATCTCATCTCATTGCATAGCATGGTAGCATTGAGAATCAGCACAAGAAGATGAAGGAGGAAGGATAGTAAGAAACTTGCAGAGTAAAGGGGGGCATGTGAGTAACTTTATGATAAATTATTAGAATCATTCTTTTTTATTTGTACTTTTGTTGTTAGCATCTTACTGTATAATAGGTACTCCCTTCTTTTTCTAAACCAGTACCAGGGCTTGAACTCAAGGCCTGGGCACCCTTAGCTTTCACTCAAGGCTGGTACTCTACCACTTAAGCCACATCTCTACTTCTGTCTTTCTTTGCTGGTTAATCATAGATAAGAGTCTCATGGACTTCCTTGCACAGGCTAGCTTCAAATTGTGATCCTCAGATCTCAGCCTCCTGAGTAGCCAGGATTACAGGCATGGGCCACTGGAGCCTAGCCATAGGTACTTACAGATAGGAAAAATCATGATGTAAACATAAGGTTTGCTTTTAGACATCCACAGATGATCCTGGTTGCCCCCAAAGGGCTTATTCCAGACATGTTAGCTACAGCACCCACTCATTCTTTCACAGCCTCCACCTAGCCCTCTCCTTAAACTTCATTCATCACGAGGCATGGGAAAAATTCCTGACCCTCAAGTTCACAGTGTTAGTGGGGCAACACTTCTAATCCACAATCAAGCAACCAATCATATTCTACAACCAGGCAACCAATCAGAGGGTATTTTCACCTCTGTGTGTTCTCATGGCACTGCCCTCCTTTAATATATATATATATATAAATTCTAGTCTTTGGGCTTGATCTCAGGGTCTAGTTTCTGTCCCTGAGCTTTTTTTTTTTTTTTTTCAAAGCTAGTGGTCTACCACTTGAGCGATAGCTTTACTCCTGGCTGCTTCTTCTTCTTCTTCTTCTTCTTCTTCTTCTTCTTCTTCTTCTTCTTCTTCTTCTTCTTCTTCTTCTTCTTCTTCTTCTGTAGTTTAGTGGAGATAAGAACCTCACAGATTTTTCTGCTCGGACTGTCTTTTAATGCAAATCCTCAGCTCTTGAATATGAGGATTATAGGTGTGAGCTATGGGTGTCCAGCATCTTTACTCATCTCTTTTAATATTACCTAACCCCTATAATCATTTTAAACATTGTTATTTACTTTCTGTATATAATAAAAATGACATCTGAAGTCTTTCCAGGCCCTCTCCTGTTGTTATATTGGCTGCTTGTCCTTTATATTTTTTCTTGCAAGCTTTTAACCTTTGGTTTCTAGTTCATGTGTTTGTTTTTATTTTGGCCTAATATTTCTTAGAACTGTACCAATAGAATAGTAGGAAATTGTGTGAGGTCCTATAGTCAAGGCAGTTTCTCTGAAAAAGATTATGGTTGATCTTGCCTGGAGATGTAAACTCCTGGAGTTACTTTAGATGAATGCTATCTCAGTTTGTGTGTTATTTACTCTTACTTGTTTTAGAATATGCTCACGGAATGAGCCTCAAATTAGTGTAAAAGAACCCCATACCTGCCTATTTTGAAGGGGAGCCTTTTTTTTCTCACTGGGAGATAAGGTGGTAGAAAGAGGAAATTTGTTTGCTGTCTCCTCTGTGTGGGTGGTAGATTTCAGGTTTTTGTTGTTTTTTAATTTTCTGATTCTGTGTTCCCCGAGAAATTTCAAATCCACACAAAGTTTTGTATCCAATTTTGTCAAGTACAAGCAACTTTTGTTAGGAAGGGGACACCTTGTTAGATTTAAGTTTCCTTTCCTGGGTAGTGGCTAAAAGTAAAGATTTGGGCAACAGAGTTACCTTCGGGTAATTAAGTGGTCTAAGAGTTCACCTTGCTCTGTTCATGGGTTAGCTCAGTAATCAGCCTGGAAGGATTTCCCTTGTTTTCTTGCCAGCTCAGGCCCAGATGTAAAAAAACTGATAATCAGTGTTAGATATTTTGTTACTGGAGAGTTATTCAGATTATGGCTGGACCTGGAAGTTAACCATGCTTTTCTTATATAGCTCTCAACGCCCAACACCATTTCCAATTGCCTCTTTATCGCCCCTGTTGATAATAAGAGAATGGTGTGCTTTTCCCTCATTCTCAAATTACCTAGTTTATCTAAAGAATCTAGCCTATCTACAGAATCTGCTTCCTTCACAGGATGTCTTGGAGACCATGACTACTTCTCCATCATGGGCCAATGCCTGCGGGCTTATGTCCCAGGAGCTCCCTTCTCTACCTGGGAATGGCAATCTACTACTTCCTGACTCTGATGCCTTGCAATATTGTGTTTCTGCATTTTTATTCTTACTTCACTAAAGACAATATTTTCATCTGGGTGCTGGTGGCTCACACCTGTAAACCTACCTGCTTAGAAGGCTGAGATCTGAGAATCACAATTCAAAGACAGTCCAGGCAGGAAAGTTGGTGAGACACTTATCTCCAATTACCTGCCAGAAAACCGGAAGTGAAACTGTGGCTCAAAGTGGTAGAGCTCTAATCTTGAGGGAAAAAGCCCAGGGACAGCACCCAGGCCCCAAGTTCAAGCCCCATGACCAACAAAAAAGAATGAAAGAAAGGATGTTCTTAGTTAACAATAATAGAAATAAACCCACAATTAGTGCAACTAGTGCACATTTATGGGATCATAGCAAAGGTCCAGAGGAACTAATGCTAATCTGATGGCCAAAGATGGAACAGTTTGAACAACAAAAGGAATTATGTTCAGAAATAACCAACAATCTAAACCAGAAACTCTAGAGTTCATATGGAATATAAAGAAGTGATGATTGACAAGGGTGAAGAGATACAGGCCCCTTGGAAGTGGTCCTCGTGGTTCACACAAATACACTGCTTTCATAAAGACAGATATTCAGATCCTTCTCCTTCAGTTTAGGCTGCGCAAGGAACAGTATGGGGAAGTGGAAAAGAGTAATTTGACTTATATGCTGTAGGTAGGCTGATCAAGGGCAGCATCACTGGTAATGAACCTGACTTCCCTTTTGTCTGATATGATGACCATGATGACCATATTGTGTTATTTCTCTTATCTCCATCTCTCTTAAGACAATAGCCTTGGTCTAATCCAGGGAAATAGTATACACAAACTAATAGATGGGCTTTCTATAAGATAGATGACTAACACTCTTAAACCTCTCAAGACCATTGGTTTCAAGAACAGTTTGAGAAACTGTCACAGGGCAATAGAGCCTGAAGAGACATGAGAATTATGACCCCTGGGAGCCTGGGACAAGGGAAGGAGGTAGAAACTAAGGAAAGATCAATAAATACAGATTAGTAGCTTTTGACGAAGTGTAACAAATATACCATATTGGTATAAAATTGCATGATACTGAGCATAGAGGAAATTGAATGTAGGGTTTATTGTAATTGCCTCTATTACTATCTTCTGGTTTGTTCTGTGTATCTACCTATGTTTTAAAATATGTGGTGCGTATTTAAAAATGTACCTTCAGAATTTGAAGGCCAATGTCTCTTTATAAGAAACTACATTGGTGTTCCTTTGATGGAGATATGAGTTGTTTTACTTTTTCCCTCGCTCTCTTCTGGAAACTTTCAGACTTAATTTGTTTTATTAAACCCATGCTTTTCTTAAGTAATGTGACAATCTTTTAGGTGTGGTCTTCAGTCATTTATCTTAATCAGCAATCATCACATGATAGCTTTTTTATTCTGTGGGAATGTGTGTGTGTGTGTGTGTGTGTGTGTGTGTGTGTGTGTGTGTGTGTGTATGTGTAGGTTGGTCCTGGGGCTTGAATTCTGGGCCTGGGTGCTGTCCCAGCTCAAGCGTCAAGACTAGTGCTCTACCACTTGAGCTACACCTCCACTTCCAGGTACTTGGAGCTAAAGGTTTCATAGAACTTTCCTGCCAGTGCTAGATTGAACTGTGATCCTCAAATCTCATCTTCTCTTTATAAGTAAAAAGAACTTCAAAAAGAAGAAACAGGGCTGGGGACATGGCTTAGTGGCAAGAGTGCTCGCCTCGTATACATGAAGCCCTGGGTTCGATTCCCCAGCACCACATATATAGAAAATGGCCAGAAGTGGCTCTGTGGCTCAAGTGGCAGAGTGCTAGCCATGAGCAAAAAGAAGCCAGGGACAGTGCTCAGGCCCTGAGTCCAAGCCCAGGACTGTCGAAGAAGAAGAAGAAGAAGAAGAAGAAGAAGAAGAAGAAGAAGAAGAAGAAGAAGAAGAAGAAGAAGAAGAAGAAGAAGAAGAAGAAGAAGAAGAAGAAGAGGAAGAGGAAGAGGAAGAGGAAGAGGAAGAAGAAGAGGAAGAGGAAGAGGAAGAGGAAGAGGAAGAAGAAGAAGAAGAGGAAGAGGAAGAGGAGGAAGAGGAAGAGGAAGAGGAAGAAGAAGAAACAGCTGATTCATACATAGAGGCACAACCCATAAATGACTTCATTTTGTATTTCTTAGACTCCTGGTAGAACTAAACCTGAAGAGCTTCTTAAAGATTATTGGGAGGATGGGTTGGGTTGGGAGAGATGGAGGAGAGCGGTAATAAGAATGACATTGATCAACATACTTTGGACTCATAAACTGACATGTTGAATTGAAACTCCTTTGTATAACTACTTAAAGATAATACAAGATGAAAATAAATGATATTGTGGATTTGGCTTTCTGTACTGCCATAGAAATACCCAAGATCACTAGCTAATACAGGGAAAAGGTTTACTGTGGCCCAGAATTGTAGAGCTAGTCCTTGGTTGTTGGTTGGCTCCATAGCATTTGGGCCTGTGGTGAGGCAGAATGTCATGAAGAAACACAGGTGAAATCCTTTACTTTACAGCCTGGACCCAGAACAGAATGAAAGGAAGAGACTGAAGTTTCGGCATCTCCTTCCAGGGGCATGTCCCCAGTGAATGGGAGATCTATGAGGCTCTCCCTCCTAGTAGTGCCAGGGCCTAGAGAATGAACCCATACCACAAGCGCATGCCCATACCACAGACCATAGTAGATTTAGGAGGTTAGAATGAGAATACAGATGGAAGTGTTCAGTTCAGTACAGTTCCTGGCCATAATCTAATAAATGCTATTAGAGTAAGTATTGCTATAAACCAGGTTGAAGGTACTTGTATACCCGACAGTAAGTGGTCATTTAGTTGGATTGTCATTCACCTTCTGATGTTCTAAGTGATAAACATTGTATAAGGGAAAAGAAAAAGGAGTCCTGTTTTGTTAGGAAGAAAGATGAATAGAAAATTACTGGTAGAATGAAACTGATACAAAAGAAATGAGAAACAGAGTCTATATAAACCACCCACCATCTAGATGTGTTTAGTCTGTTTTGCCCAAAAAGCCCGTTCCCTTGGTAATTGGCATTTATAATGAACAGTGTTTGCCATGTGATCCTGGTAGACCTTGGAAAAGGACTTGGGAGGGTCTGGACAGAAGCAGAAACACAGGGTTTGGGAACTGTTGGATGGAAGGAAGAGCTGTATTAGTAGACATCTTGCTATTCAATCTGGGACCTATTAATCATGTAATTATACAAACAGCCTTCTGAAGAGAGAAAGCAAAACAAATTAAATTTCCGAGTGGGAATTCAAAGACGGTTTAGAGCAAGTGTAAATGAAACAATCCCACGGAATGTGAGAAGACACCATCAGAGCCAGGACAGAGAGCCGGGAATCTTGGGAACCAAGATATTTAACTCAAATGCAGCAAACCTAGAGATTAATTCTGTATTTATGATTCAGGGCTGGCAGGAGTGGTTGTGGAGAAAATATAACAGACTCTCTCTTTCCAGCCGTTGTATTAATTTTCCAAGCTGTGTCTGTTGAGTGTGTGCTTTGCACATTAGTTTGACCAACACCACAAGGAAGGCGTGAGCTCCCCTTCTGGCATACATTTTGCCATTTACCAGGGTCAATGTTTACATTAATAACACAGCAGCCTCTATGAACTGCTCTTTCTGTTAACCTCGCCCAGCTGCTAATGAGCAGGTCGCTTGCAGGTCAGAGGTGTGCTTGTGCCATGCTTCTCAGCTAGTTGTTGTGTTATTATAACAACTGGAAATGCCATATGCAGCGGCCGTATGGCTTGTGCTCAGAAGGCTGTTTGTGTCATTAAAGGCATTAGCCAGAGATGGAGGCCTGTCAGGTGACATTCAAGGGGCAATAATAACTTAATTTCCCTCACAACAAATTGGCTGTCTAACAGGGAATTTTGTTATATTTCCTGGGCTTAGGGGTTGCCTGTACAATCCCAGCAAGCACATTTCAGTCCAATTTTTCATTTTTTTTATCAGAGGGCAAGTAAGTACATTCATGGACAAATCTGTTTTCTGCCCTAAAATCTGCCAAGTAGTGGCCTTCTGTCATCTTCCATATTTCCAAAGAAAAGAGACTATGCACATATGTGTGTACAGATGTATGTATATTACATATGCCAAAGGATACATGTAGATATTTAAATGTAAGCACACACACACACACATTCATACATACAGACTCAGAGGAATGAAGTCCAATTGGCTTCAAATGGGGATTTCTGTCTTAAATGTGCCAGCAAAGATTGTTGGCTACCCAATATCTTAGTACTGGATACAGTTTAAGATATGCTGCTTTGTCCTAATCAACTAGAGATTCATCTGGGAGTCTGCTCACTGAGACAGACCTGTGCCTGTGTTCGTGTTTTTTCTCAGATAAAAACATTCTCCATCCATTCACTGCTGGTGGAAATGTTGTTTCTCACCCTCCTTCATTGGTCACTAGAGAATAAGATCTTTTGCTTCCTGGTGTTTTCTTAGCACTTTGGATAATTATGATGGCATTTTATGTCTCTCCTATCATACATCATTATTTGTTTCCATACCTGTCTCTCAGAAATGAATGGAGGAATCCAGCAGCATCTCTTTCTTATCCATCTTGCTAACATCTTTGATGCTAACAGTCCACAGATGCTAAAAGTAATTGTTTAATTGATGAAGACAGATGGATGGTTGGATGGAAGGATAACAGACAGCAAGCAGATACAAAGATCCATGATAGGCAGAAATATATAAACAATTATAATCATTCTGTATTTTAAAATTTGGCTACAACTTTATTCAAAATGGCAAAGACGAGTTATAAAAGACAATTTATAGCTTTAAGTATCTAAAAATAGAAGTCTATTTTAGTGCAATATCTAGATTTCATGTAAATGCTAGATTATATTCGTATTTTAATGTAAACATTCATATATAATATAATATTTTGTCATATAATATATAAATAAGTAAATGATAGGTTAATATTCTATGACATATAATATATTAATTCTATTAATACATTCATATAGAGGGATATGATATATAACATTATATACATATAATGTAATATACATATTATATAATATTCATAGATTTATTAATAGGATATTGCTTGTTAAGTGAGATGGTTTTAATAACCTAAAAGGACATGGGATGCTCTGAAATGTTAAAAGAAAGTCACAAACTATTATAAACTGTATGAATAAATCTTTGTATTAAAATAACCTCATGATGAATATTATTATGAACTTAAAGTCCAGAAGATGTATATAAAAATAGAATTGAGAGTTTATAAATGGTTAGATCGATTTTTATTTTACTAATCTGTCTTTTCTAAGATCTTTTCAGTGTACACATAATGCTTCTGTATTCAAGAAAGGGCAGTAATATGTGACTTTATTAATATTGTTTTCAAATTTTTACAAGAAATCTCCAAATTTTCTGTTAAATTATGTCCAGGATACAAATGTTGTAGAGAAGTACTGGTATGTATACTTAATGTGTAGGCTGAATTTACTCTTTTATTTTTATATACTTTTGAGAGACAGTCTTTGTTGCATTGTCCACTCTGGCCTTCAGCTGGCAACGATCTAGCCTTTTGCAGGATCAAGGCCACCTTCATGCACCTTGCAATCAGACTTGACAGGTACAGCAAAAGGTAAGGGCAGGAAATCAAGACCTTTTGAGTACAAAATGCTAGAGTTGAGGTATGTAGAATAAAACACTGGCTTTATTTGTTTAGCTATAGGTTTAATTTGACTTTTGTGCATTTTGTTTGGTTTGTTTTTTGCCAGTGCTGGGGCTTGAACTCAGGGCTTGAGCACTGTCCCTGGCTTCTTTTTGCTCAAGGCTAGCACTCTACTACTTGAGCCACAGTGCCACTTCCGGCTTTTTCTATATATGTGGTGCTGAGGAATCAAACCCAGGGCTTCATGTATATGAGACGAGCACTCTACCACTAGACCGTATTCCTGGGCTCCAAAAGCTTTTGTGCATTTTGTATGAGGGCCATCGTTAGACTAGGCAGTAGTAGCTGCAATTAACTAAAGCACATGAGTACAACATTCCAGAAAATGGTCCCTCACATTGCTTACTCTCATCTAAACCTTTCAGCTACTCTATCAGGGAGAATTAAAAAGTAAGATAAAATAATTGTACCTATTTTACAGAAGAAATGTAACTTCCAGTGAGACAATCTTCCCATGTCACAATGGTTAAACTGGAACCCAAAACCTGCCGATGTCATTCTACACCTCGGGTTATGATTGCTGGTTAAATGTTTGCGTGTGAGTAAACAGGCGACAAGTGTTTCAGTGATATCATTCTTTAGGGTTCACTCTTGGACTTTATGTGCAAAGTCATGAGTAAAGGCTGTATTTAATGTAGTGGACATGATTGGTGTTCCAGCTACAGTTCGGTCTTGTAGCTCATGCTCCCTGTCTTAAGTCCTTCCATGACTGATGGTTATGACTGACTTACATTAGTTTTTCTTTAAGCAGGCCTGGTCCTTCAGTAGAAAGTAGCTCCTTGCTCAGGAGGTTGAATCTTCCCTCCTCACCCAGAAGGCCCTCATAGGCAGATGACTCACATGAAGAATTTCTTTTGTTGGGGGGGGTGGCAGTGTGTGGTAGGACGTGTGCCCCAGGACTCATGTGGGGTCAGCAGGAAGCCCAGCTTAGCTGAGCTTATATGCTTGCTCCTTCTCCCTGGCTGGCCCTCTCTCCCTGCTTTCTTCCGACAGCACCTCTTCAGACAGCCACCTTCCTCGTCTCATGCTCTTCTCATAAGTGAAATACTTGGATATTTAAGTACTCAGATGGAAGCATTTTTATGATGCTTTAAACTTAAAAAAAGATTTTATTATCTTTAAGTAGTTGCACAAAAGGGTTTCAATGTACTATGTCAGTTTATGAGTACAATGCGTCTAATGTTGCTTTAAACTTGTCCTTCAATCAATCAGGATGAATATATTTTTATATGAGTCATCTATATTTCCTATACTGGAAACTATCTATAAAAGTGTTGCTCATATAAAATTCGATTCTAAATATTGAAGTTTCCTGTGTACTTTAATATCTATTGCCATTTTGCCTTCTCCAATTCCCTGTTACCTGCCTGTAGTTTACCTCTTCCCAGGAGAATTTAGAAGTGGCCCACAAATGGATACTTCAAGAAAAAGTATTAACTTACTCTATATGTTAACTTACAGTAGGGATGAAGTACTGGAGTAAAGCTTCAGGACAATAGAAGCAATGATTTTCCATGAGAAGAAATGAAGCTCAAATGGAAGAGTGCTTCAGCATTTCTTCCAGCCTTTCTAGAACATTCTCCTATTTCACAACAGCCTCTTCTATTCAAACATGTTGGGTTCTTCTAAGCTCAAACCCTAATATAAGAAAACGAGGGCTGGGGATATGGTCTAGTGGCAAGAGTGCTTGCCTTGTAAACATGAAGCCCTGGGTTCGATTTCCCAGTACCACATATGCAGAAAACGGCCAGAAGTGGCCCTGTGGCTCACGTGGCAGAGTGCTAGCCTTGAGCAAAAGGAAGCCAGGGACAGTGCCTAGGCCCTGAGTCCAAGGCCCAGGACTGCCCCCCCCCCCAAAAAAAAAGGAAGAAAACGATTTCTAGATGGGTGCTGGTGAGCTCACAATTTTAATCGTAGCTACTCAGGAGGCTGAGATTTGAGGTTTTCTCCTTCAAAGTCAGCTGGTGTAGGAAAGTCTGTGAGGCTCTAATTTCCCCAATTAACCAAAAAAACACAGGAAGTAAATCAGAGAGCTAGTCTCAAGCAAAAATGTTCAGAAATAGTGCCCAGACCAAGCCTCAGAACTGGCACAAAAGCCAGCCAATGAAACAACTAAACAAACAAACCAAGACAATGATTTCTAAGGTGTTTCTGCCACCTCTTCTGAATGTTGGCACCTTGATAGGAAGCAAGAACCTTAAAGCAAACTAGTCCTGCTCTATAGTCCTTTAGCCAGTACCTAGCAACAAGCATTGTACATGTGATTCAGTGATATGGTTTTAGGATACCAACATCAAACCTACAAATGTCTTTCTCTTCATTGTCCAAATCTGCCCTTATGAATACCCAGAGAAACCAAGCAAGGACTGAGGACCAAATAGCAAAGGGGCCTTTTTTCTTAGCTTTCATGGACAAAGGCTACCCTCATGGTTAGTTCATTGAAGATGACTCTTTGTGTCCACCCCTTGTACACCGCAAGCCCTCACTGGAGCATTCTGTACCCATTGCCTGTGAACCCAGGGAACACACAGAACAGCATAACCATTTACTACAGGTGTGTTGGCAATCTAATGAATCTGGGACGATAAGTGCACCATAGACTTCATTAAGTGGTTCATGTTCCCAAGTCAAAGGGAGAGTCAAGTACTGAACTTTAAAAACTGTGAAGAGTACACTGAAGTCTTCCGACTACAGTGGGTGGATTTGTACTTTGGCTCAATTTTAATATTTTTTAAGGAACACACAGAGAATTTTGCCAATAGCACAGGTTTTAGAGTTAGGGAGCACAGGGCTTCAGTCTTCATTTAATCCCTTATAGACTTAACCAAGTCTTCTCATCCCTTAGAGCCTTCTGTGTCCCTCTATGTGCACATAGCTGTCCATGTCCATGTGTACACATTGTAACATGTTCACACACATGCACACTGGCTTTGTAGAGCTGCTATTACTAACACATACAACACATGCAGATTCCCCAATGTAATTGGTAGGTACCTATGTATTACCATCTTCTGAATGGGTATAACTCCATACATAGTAGTCTAGAATGAAGACAGACAAGGCTGGTGGCTCATGCCTATAATCCAACTACTCAGGAGGCTGAGATCTGAGGTTCAAAGCCATCCTGGGCAAAATAGTCTGTCAGATTCTTATATACAATAAACCACTCAGAAAAATCTGGAGGTGGCACTGTGGCTCGGGTGGTAGAGCACTAGATTTGAGCACAAAGAAACTCAGGGATAGTGCACAAGCCCAGAGTTCAAGCCCCATAACGAGAGAGAGAGAGAGAGAGAGAGAGAGAGAGAGAGAGAGAGAGAGAGAGAGAGAGAGAAAGAGACAGAGACAGAGACAGAGATAGACAGAGACAGACAGACAGAGATTTTATTGTTTTATTTTGACTTCCCCATCTATTATTAACCAAAAATGATGTTATCTTTCTTTTCACTATCATATTCTATTCTACTATCCTTTTCCAAAATTATGACCTTATATGAATTCAATTTTGTATGTATGTGGGTTACTTGAAAAACTGAGGGTCTTGAATGTAAAAACTATCATTTTAATCAGCTTCACCATTGATTATTTTAAACCATCATTTCAAAACTTCTTTATGCATTTATTCACCTGACAGAGATTTATTGAGTGCTAACTCCTAAATCAAAAGAGTTAAATATGAGACAGGAAGGCTAGGCTCCTGTGAATTCTAACTCTCATGAAACTTTGTTTGGGAGATAGACTCAGCTCCTCTATCCAGGGGCCACAGTAGCAAGCATGGTGTTGTGAAGGACCTAATGTCTGCCCACAGTGATGACTGTTCAGAAGGGATAGCCATGAGGGCATTCTGGGCCCAGCCTTGAGGAACTGCAGAGCCCTGAGAAACAAGCCTGGAAAAGGTGAGCGGGAGGCAGTTGTGAATAATTCTTAACGATTTCCACAGTGCCACCATGTGTCTGGCATTTTGCTTTACCCATGTTATTTTATTTAATCAGCATAACATGTAGGTCTTATTATAACCTGGAATTAGCACATCAAGCATCTACTTTCCATTCCTGCCAGGGCAAAAAGAAGCTCAGAAAACAGAAGCCTTCCCAGCAGGCAGCCTCAGTGAGCAGCAGACACTGTCCAAGGCAAAATGTAGTTCCTGAGTCTGAAGTGTCGATTATATTTCTAACAATTGCATATGGACTTCATTAGCCAGCTAAATGGTACCTATTTTAGCATCCTGCCAGCTGGAGGGATTTCCAGTAGGAAATGTGAGAAGGGAATAAGTCTAGGAATCTCAGGTTCCCCAGGGCCTTTTGGAATTCATACAGATGAAGCAAGATAAGGTCAGCTCTGAATTCCCTTCCCTTCTTCCTGCACCCTGTGCATCATTACCTCACAGATGAATAGGACCAGAGCACCTGTCTGTCCAGGGGCAGATCGAGGTTTGATCTGCTGTTTGTGCATTGCTCTGGGCCTCATCAGCTGAGTTCCCTTTAGCGATGGTAGAGAGAAGCATAAAAAACTCATTCAGCACAAGCTCTCTGTGGGAAACATGTATCTCTTTGACATGAGGGTTCTTTATTATATGCTTCCTGTTACATCTTTAGCACAGCTTTCTGATGGCTTTTCCCATAGGTTAAATATAATGACGGGTAACCTAATCCTGAAGGTAACAGAATAATCTTAGAGGACACAAGGCTCTATTTAATTCTTGCCAAATGACAGAGTATACCCAGACTTTGAACAGGCCCCTGCAAAACTCCAGTAAGTTTTTTGTGTCTTACTGAGCTTGGAGCCAGTCTCTTCTCTTTCTATTCTTTTTCTCCCACTCCCAGGCAGGATCTGATTTCACAGCAATTGGTCTGTAAGAGGATAATGGTATCACTATTCAAGACAGGCAGCCATGAAGAATTGTTTTATATGCTTCTGATATTCAAGAAGTTTCAGTGCTGGGGTCTCAGTTTCCAAGAAGCATCGATTCTAGGACAGAAGATGGTACAACACACACATATACACACACCACACCCCCCCCCCACACACACACTCAAAACATCAGAGGCTTGGAACCAGATGCACATGCAGTGGAAACATAGCTCTGTCTCTCATTAGTTATGATCTTAGCCAGTGTCTCGGCTTCAGTTTTTTAATTAGTCAAAATGATTTTGAAGACATACCTAATTTGTAAAATGTTTTTGCGTGCACAGAACAAAGGAAATATGTGGAATGATATTCAGAGTGAGGTAAGTGGGTTCACACAAGGCCTCGTTCTTAAGATGATTTAAAAGTAAATGTTGCCCAATTCATTCTTTCCCTGAACAGCCCACAAATAGAGTGTTTGATGTTGAAGATGGCAGGCTAGACATTAATGTTCACCTGCCCAGAAAACTAGAGTTTCTATACTTGACTGTTTCTCTCTCTATCACCCTCTGTGACCTCACATTTACTGAGGGGCTGAATTTTATGCTGTGATATAGACATTGACTTAGATCCTGAGGGTTGTGTAAATAGGAACCTGGTTATCTCCATTCTTACAGACTGCTAGACCAAGAGGAAGACAGGGACTACAGTAGTATGAGACTTGTATGGGTTGCACTGGATTCCTGGAGAAGGTTGGAGCCCTGTCTTAGGGAGCCTGGCACGGGAAGAGTCATCAGAGAGAAAGTAACCCTTGCACTCAGCACTCAAGCTGCTCTGCAGGAAGAAAAGTGGAAAGTTGGAAGTACTGCCCAGAAAAGTCAACAAATCTGCCTGGGGGGGGGGCGGTGGGATAAGGAAAATTGAATACAAGTTTATGATGGTTGAGGCATAGAGAGAGGAGAGCCCAAAGACCAGATTGGAGAGGTGCCTGGGTATGTTGAAGAGCTTGGCTGTGAGCTGGAGTATTGTTATGGAATCAACCAAGCTTTCTCTGGAAAGAGGTGGAATAGCTTAGCAACGTTGGAAAGCACCTCTTAAAGTCTTCTTATTATTATCTCCCCCTTGGAGTTAGTACTATTTCTTGGGTCGTGGCTTGAAGAATTTATCTACGCTGAATGCTCAGCCACTCTCTATGTATCTTGGTCTTCTTCATTTTTCGTGTGTGTGTATGTGTGTGTTATGTATGATATGCATATGTCTCTCAGAGCTTTCTCTAATTTTCCCACCCTTGTTCCTTTCTGTGATTGTGCAACCTATGTTAGTAAATACAGCTTTGTAAATAAATAGTAAATAAACCAGCAGCAACCAGTACAGGATTAGCATCATTAATCTGAACATCCAAAATCTGAAGTGTTCCAAAATTGTGGACTTTCTGAGTACCAACATGATATCACAAGTGGAAAGCTGCATGCCTGATCTCATGTAATATGTCATACATAGTCAAAATGTGGGTATACTAAAAGTATTGTATATTATAGCTTGGAACTGGTGGCTCATGCCTGTGACCCTAGCTACTCAGGAGGCTGTGATCTGGGAGATTGATGTTTGAGGCCAGCATGGGCTGAAAAGGTTTCTCTAGTCCATCTCCAAAATAATGTGTGAAAAGCAGGTCTGGTGGAATGGACCAAGTGGGAGACAACCAGCCCAGCAAGAGTGTGGCCTCAAGTGTAAATCCCAATATTACAATATGACCTTCTTTGCTTGTGTGTAAGATATACATGAGACATAAATAGATTTGGTCCCCTCCTCAAAATATATCGCAAAGTCTATGCGAATATTTTTTTAAAAAAGTCAGAAATCTGAAATGCTTCTAACCCCAACTCTTTGGATAGAGGACTGTATGTTTGATGAAGCCTAAAATATTCACTTTACAGAAAAAAAGTGGCCTATCTTTGAGCTAATCTGTTAAAGTACTGATTGATTCTTTATTTCAATTATCCTTTTTCCTAGTTATTCTATTTGTAATTGGTTCCTCTTAATAGTTTCCAGTTTGCTAGTGAAATTCTCCATCTCCAAATTTTTTAACCTGTTAGTCACAATGATTTTAAAAATTGTGTCTGATTAATAGGCAGGCTTGGATCTCTAATTGAGTTTTTTTCACCATCTTCTTTTATTAGCAGACATTAGTTATACAAGGGGGTGTTCCAGTTTGACAATTCCATTTATGTATACAATGGATTCCGATCAATCTATCCCACACTGCCACTCATCCTTATCATTCTTATTTTCCTTGGTTTCGACCACTTTTTATCTGGTCTATGGATTGGCACCAGACTTATGACATTGTAGAGAGTTGTTGAGGCTTGTATCTGCATGGAGTTCCTGTACTTTATTTTTTAATTTTTTTTGTATTCATAAACTGTTTTATTGAAGGGTAATTTATTTGTACAACTACTAGAAGATAATGAAAACTTCTGAAATGTTCATGTAAATATTACTTTATAAGGCACAGTATGATGAAACAATAATGACTTCAGAATAAAGAATATTCTGTTTACTAAATTTAAAAATTATATTTAAAATTTCAAAAATACAGGGAAGCACAAAACCACAGTCACACCAATTTAAGGTCATCTTGAGAAACAGGGCAGAAGCAACCATTCATAATTTGAATATTTTTAGGATAAGAGGAATGTATAGAATCACTGCTTTTACTTTCTTATAAAATAGTTTTTATTTTTCCATGTTAACAGCTTTATTAAAGTATAATTGACATACCCAAACTGTAAATATTTAAAGTATATAATTTTGTAAGCCTGACATATGCATACATCCATGAAGTGATCACTGAGTTCAAGTAAATGCGCCTGTATTCTTTGGGGATCCTTTTTCCCACCCCCTTTTGACCCCCAGTCTTCAGGGACATCATGTGGTTTCAATTCCTACCAATTAGCTTCTTACATTTTTCTAGAATTTTATAAAAATTCTAGGCACTCTTTTTGGTCTGGCTTCTTCCACCAATGTAATTATTTTGAACTGCATCCATGGTGCCATGTGGTCATTTCTTTCCAGTGTAGAGTAATAATCCAATGTACAGATTCATCACAGTTTCTCTAGCCATTCACCTGTGGATGTTGGAATTGTTTCCAGTGTTAAAATGAGCATCTGTAGCTAGTAGTCAAAGGGCTGGGTCATACGGTAAGGACTCATTTTACTTTATAAGAAACTGCCAAAATATTTTTTAAAGATGTTGCACTATTTGACATCCCCACTAGTGTAGCATGAGAGCTCCAGTTCCTACCTATCTCTATCAACAATTAAGATGTCAGCCTTTATCCTTTTATTCATTAGAATAGATGTATAACAATGATCATTGTAGTTTTAATTTGCATTTTACTAATTACCAATGAAGCACTTTTTTTCATGTGCTACTTGATATCTGTGTATCTTCTTTGGTGAAATATCAATGAAAACATTTCCTCCACATTTTAAGAAGTGAATGTTTCCTTATGATTAAGTCTCAAATGCTTTTATGTATTCTAGGCATAAATACATACATTTAATACATATATTTTGTCTTATTTTGATTTATCTTCTTTTTAAATAATTATTGTCAAAGTGATGTACGGAGGGGTTACAGTTTCACACATAAAGCAGTGGGTACATTTCTTGTACAATTTGTTACCTCCTCCCTCATTTCCCCCCTCCCCCCTCCCTCTCTCCTTCTCCCCCCATGACTTGTTCAGTTGGTTTACACCAAATGGTTTTGTAAGTATTCCTTTTGGAGTCATTTGTCTTTTTATCCTTTATCTCTTGATTTTGATTTTCTCTTTCCCTTCCCTAGTTCTAGTACCAGTACATACAGTATCCAGGGTACTCAGATGAGATACAGTGATAGTGCAGGGACAACTACAGGAAGGGGATACAAGAGGATGTTCAACCATAGGTTTTGGTAGGCAACCTAGTTCAGTCTTTCCCCACTCCTCCCCCATAAGCTTAATCCAACCAGGAGTAGAGCTCATGTGAAGTTGTTTCTGAGTCTTTGTGAAGGCTAGTATTGACTCTCTTTTTTCCATGTCTGGGGGTGGAGACTAACTCAAAATACTTAACCACAGCTCTCCTTCCCTGGTAGACATTGAACTCTGCCTTCCATCCTGATGCGCAGCGTGGTAGTTCTCTTTAGCTTTTGGTTTATGCTTGACTTTCTACCCATCATTTACCACCTTTATTTAAATCAGCAAATGGTTTGAACAGAAAAATGCTGCTAACATTTCAGCTCTGTCATTCCTCAATCCTCTTTGCTCCCACATCCAGGTCTTTTTTTGTTTGTTTGTTTGTTTTCAGTGTTTTGCTATTTCAACCTTTTCTATTTTGGCTTCTTTTTTTTTTTTTCCACATCCAGGTCTTTTAAGACTTCTCTGGTGACTTCAGATTTCTTTCTGTTCTCTTGGACCTGTATATTTGTTACTAGAAGAAGGACTGGTCTCCAGCTAAACACTCCATTATGACAGGAAGTGAAATGATGGGTTACTGGCAATACATAACAAGGCACAAAAATTTAGGACGAACTCAGAAGAAGCTGTAAGTATTTGAGTAATAATAGGGATTTAAAGAAACACGGGTAGTAAATAAACAAATGTGTGACTGATGGTCAACATCATTTGTCTTCAGAGGAGTGAATGAATATTAAAATCATGATGAACTGCTAGTAAAAAGCTATCAGAGTGGTTCCAATCACACATTATGAAAACAGGAAGTGCTGATGAAGAAGTGAGGAAGCTATACCACTTGAACATTGCAGATGAGAGTATAAAATGATACAATCACTCTGGAAAATGACTTAGCAGTTACTTACACAAATGAATATAAAATTACCATTCAAACCAATAACTATATCCTTGTGCATTCACTCCTACCCTTGCTCCAGCCAACACCTGTGTTTAGGTACAAAGATAGATAGATAGATAGATAGATAGATAGATAGATAGATAGATAGATATCTTTAAAGTTGAAACAGCCCAGATGTATTTCCACAGATGAATGGATTCTACAGTTACACAAACTGTGGTATAACTATACCATGAAATATTACTCAAGAACAAAAAGGAACAGGCTCGATCTACACAAAATCTTGGATGAATATCAAGTCAGTTACATGTAGTAGAAAAAAACAATGCAATACCCAAATCTCATATATTGTGTAATTCCTTGTATATAGCATTTAGAAACAGAGAACAGCTTAGTGATTGCTAGGGCTTAAAGACAAGTAGTGGTAGTGAGAAAGGAAGAAGGAGAGAATATGGTTATAAAAGGCAACCTGGTTTGTGGTGATGAAGTCTTCAGTGTCAAGATTGTAGTGGCCATGACACTTCATGTCCAGGTACATGCTTTTACCCAGGCCAGCCTCAGACAATGATCAGCCTCTCAAGTAGTTGCAACCATAGGCATGTGCCTCTAGACACACAGCGTTTGACATGGATACCCACAGGCATGCACATAGTCACTGTATCCCTCACACACAAATGAGTTCAGTTAGAATATGGAAAACCCGAATAACAATGATGGGTTATACCAATTGTGATACTGTATTGGAGATTTGCTAAAATACGATCAACAGGGGAAACTGGGTAACATGTATATTGGATTGATTCCCATTAGTTCTGTTATCTACTTGTTTTCCATATTTCATTGCATCCACACACATTTTATATGAAATTTACATTACTATGCAACTATTCTGTTCTCATCACATAAATACATGACTCAACCAAATTTAAAATTCAGAATTTAGCTTTGTACAGAGAATAATTTTTGTTGTTGTTGTACTGGGTATTGAACTAAGAACCATATTTTTGCTGCTTGAGCCATGTTTTTGTCCTTTCACTTTCAATTATTTGTTTCAGATAGGGGCTCATGCTTTTGCCCAGGCCAAGCTCAGACAGTGATGTTCTAACCTCTTTTTCTCTGAGACCACAGCCATCTACCACAATACCAAATTGTTTTTTGAGGTAGGGTCTTCATTAGAAGACCAGGTTAGCTTTGAATCATGATCATCCTATCTCCATCTCCCGAGAAGATGATTCTTCTAAGCTTACTTTATTTATATTATTTATTTATTCACATTTAGTAGTTTGTAAGATCTCGCAGGGAGCCAAGATCTTCTTTACAAAAAGTGTATGAGCTCAGATTCTACTCAGAAAGTTCTAGTTCTGTTCCCCTGAAGAACTGAACTCCTCTGCCATTATGCCTGGTTATGTGGCCATGACTTTTGACTTTGGACCATTACTTCCTTCTATATTTGAATTGCTTGTGGGTGAATAGAATAAATCTTATGTCAGCATCCTCGAATGTGGAGATGCAAATTTTCTGGTTCTACCTTAGGAAGACAGTATTTTTTTACTTTGGGAGATGAGTAAAACCAGTTTACATGTCCAAAGATGTCCGAAGGGTTTTCATGACAAATGCCCACTACAGCCCACAGACAATGAGGAAACACACTCTCTCTAAATTATTTTGGTTCTTCTCCATAGCAAAGAAAGCAGGATCAATTGTCTTCTCCATAGCTCAGAAGGTTATTGGTACTCTAGGTGGTAGGCATTTATCTTCTATTTCATTCATTACTTTCTTTATTGGTCATTTATAATTAGTTGTCAAATTCACCTCCATTAATATGCCCTAGGGGAAACAACAAATAATAAAGACAGACAATGCAGCTATAGTTGATAGGGGTTGTACTCACTTCCTCCACTATCATTTTATGATGTTCTTCCACTAAGTAAACCTTCAACTCCCAGCACTATTTCCTGGTGGAATGACCCAAATTTTCCAAATTATGAGGGATTAACCTTGTTTTCCCTTAGCTTTTGTCAGTATGAAATTACAATGATGATAGAGCCTTGTGGGAGATTCTGTCAGCAAAGGCTTGAAGCATCATATAGAGAAAGGTCAAGGCTATGAACTAATGTTTTTTTGTTGTCATTCAGCAGCAGGATCAGACTCTGTATTTGACTGTTGGTTCCTTCACCCTGAATCATAACCTTTTCCTCTGCTTATGTAATTTCTAAGAAGGCTTGAACAGTTCTATTTGATTAGAAACCCCCAGATTGCATGATTGTACCTTATACATTAGGTTGCCCATGTGTGTGAGTTCTCACTACGATTTTGGAAAAAAGAGACTCATGATGTACAGAATAACCAAAATACCACAAAGGTTTTAAGAAACATTGATCAGCCACGTGGGGTTGCCCACTAGAGGTGCATTTTGTGGACTCAAAAAAAGTGTTAACTACTAGGAATCAGCATGGATTAATGCTGCAGCCAGTTTTTTTCCTCTATACCTAGGGTTGTCAAATGGTAAATGATGTGCACTTGTAGAGAAAAATCCTGCAGGAAAACCTAAAGGGATTAATTCTGGGGAAAGCTAAATGATTATATTTTATTTTGTAATGGCAGAAAAATTTAAATAGAGGAAATGCTCTGACTTAAAATACAAAATTTTGGAAGAACAGCCACTAATGAAGGATTTGTATTAGACCACATAGAAGAGGAAAGATAACAAAAGACATCCTAGGGTGAAGGAATTAAGAGAGAAGATGTGATAGAACAAGTTTGCCTAGAATCCAGTGAAATATAAACACATTGTCTTTACCAGTAACAATCTTTAAAATGCCTTAGTGATTAAAGCTATAGATGAGCCTGGGCTTCAGGTAGAAGCTGGATTCTTGTCCTAGAGAACCAAGACTTTGACTGTCAAGTCTGAGAAGTGCTTGGTGTTAGGAGCTGAGTGTCTACAGGAAGAGCCCAGCAGAGATTCTTTCAGACTTTTTCAAAGTGAGAACTAACAAAAATGTGTCTGACTTATTTCAGTCTGATGTAAGACTTAGCCTAGAATGTTGAGCACTGTTGATACATCAGTTTATATCTCCAGTGAAAAGGAAAACAAATGTGAGAGGTATATAAAGAATACAGGAAAACTGAAATAACAGGGAAGTGTCTGATAATGAAGTTTCAAGGGATTCAAAGAGGAAAGAAAAAATCAATTGTCTTGATCATACAACTATTTTGGCAATGTAGGAGGACGTAAAATCAACATCTAAAAACGAGTAACTTTTCTATATAACAATAATGAAAAGTCTAAGATAGACATCAGGAAGGCAGAAGCAATTCTGAGCAAACAGAGAAATGCTGGAGGTAACAAAATACTGGACTTCAAATTATTGTACAGAGCCATAATAACAAAAACAGCATATTATTGGCATAGACACAGACATAAAGAACAGTGGAATGGAGGAGATGATCCAGAGAAAAAAACCACATAACTACAATTATCTGATCTTTGACAGAAAAGTCAAATCCTTACACTGTAGGAAAGACAGTCTCTTCAACAAACATTGCTGGGGAAACTAGTTATTTATATGCAAGAGAATGAAACGAGACTCTATCTCCCATCCTGGACAAAAATGAGCACCAATTGGATCAAAGATCTTAAGAAAAATATACCTAACTTTGAGGTTAACAGAGGAAAACTCCAGAAGATAGAGGCAAAGCTAATAAGATAATACTGAATAGAAGATACTGAATAGAATCTCAAGTGGCCAGAACTGCATCAAATTTAAAGAATTTAAAGAAACAACTGCCAGAATCAAGTGACAACCCATAGAATGGGACAAACATCTTCCCCAGATAACCAGCAAAAGATTATAGGTGTCCGAAGCCCAATCTACTATTGACACAATAGTCTCACTTGAGTTTGTGGCAGGTGACAGGCAGAGCCCAAGCAGTAAACCTTAGTAGAGCCTCAAAAAGGGAGGACCAATTGCTGGGAATATGGCCTAGTGGCAAGAGTGCTTGCATCATATACATGAAGCCCTGGGTTCGATTCCCCAGCTATATATATATATATATCGGCCAGAAGTGGCGTTGTGGCTCAAGTGGCAGAGTGCTAGCCTTGAGCAAAGAAAAAAAGAAAAAAAGAAGCCAGGGATAGTGCTGGCAAAAAAAAAAAAGAAAGAAAAATAAAAAAGAAGGGAGGACCATGTTTTAATAGGGAGGTTGGCACAATTAACAGAATTTGGAAGGTCTTAAGGCTAAGTAAGTGACACATTTCTGACTTAGGGTCCTCAGTGATTTTCTGAATCCCAGAGAAACATCCAATGTCCCGGTTCAGCCCATCTCAAGAGCCTTCAGAGTGAGTCAAGGTGTCTGGAATTACTTCCTCAGTTATAGCGTGGATACAGTTCAACACGCTTTGCACACACCATTTTCTTCATGGCACATAGAATCTAGTCCAAAATGATACTTTCCCTGTACTCTGAGCTGCCACCAGCATAGTTTTGGTAAAGGTCACCACCAGGTAAGGGGGGAGGAGGCAGCATAGACCAACTCCCAAATAATTTCCTCACTGGTTTCTAGCCACCAAAAGATGACTAGAAAAACAAAAGGCTAGAGCATCCCAAGAAGGAGCAGGCACCTTCCTTCCTCCCCAAATACAGTGGCAGGAGCCCCATCACAAGCTATGTGGACCATTTCACAAACCCAGGTCCCATTTGCAGATAACAGCCCAGGATGATTGGTTATTATATAAACAGTAATTTCCCCACATGGTGGGGAGATAGGCACTGTGGGTAAGATTGTAGAGGAGGTAACAGGAAGTGATCTGGGAAGTAAAAATGATGGCAGGTGAGCAGTTGGAGATGCCCAATACTGAGACAATAATTTTTCAGCCAGTTAAATAAGAATGAGAACTGGGAGCTGCAGTGGGGACCATAGCTTAGCTAGGCATCTCAAGGGAGCCAACTTTATGAATGCAGTCAAAGTGACAAAGCTACACACACTCTCAGAACCAAATGCTGTCTTCCACGTGAATTTCTGTGGTTTCAAGACCAGTGCTGACCTCACCCTATCTTCTGTGATGTCACCTCTTCTTGAGACTACATCAGGCCCTACATGCATATGCAGTGGTAAGCATGAATATAGGTGCATGGGTGGACATGGATATGTGTGCGTGTGCATGTGTGTACCTGGGTGTGGATGGCTAGGGAGGTTGCTTAGGGGTAGGTTATTATTGTTGTTAAATTCCTCCTAACCAGCACTAGGTCAAGAGAGCTAGCTCCTTCTCACTCCTATGAAGGGATATTTGAATATCCATCTTGAACACGACAAAGCCTTCCAAGTTTAAATAAATAACAGTTCACTTTGTGACAATAAAGGTATATCAAGCTTTCCTGTGTTTGAGAAAAAACACTGCTCTCAAGTAACCCTAAACCCAGGAATCACATAAAGAGAGAACTAGAAATCCAGAAGTGGATTTCTATGGGGGCATGAGTAAACTGTAAAATACTACAAATATCAGAAGCTTTCACCCCAAATGAGAAAAGTTAGAGAAATAGCAAATTAAGTTTACTTCTTTAAGAGACCAAAGTAACATTTCCAGAAATTATTTGGGTTGCAGCTGTTCTATTAAAGAGGTGATGAGTATTAAAGTAACTTGTTTGCTAGCTCCTGAAATACTTTAAGACTTCAGATTCAATGACCATTTATCAATGTCCATACTCCCCTCCCCCTGCCCCCGTAATCTAATTCCTAGGGGCATGTAATCTAATTTATATCTCACCATATTGCTTTGAAATAAATACTCATACCAATTAAGATAACTGAGTGTCAGTAGGTTTAAGTCATCTACTGAAGCTGATATAGCTACTAAGTCAGCGAGCCAAAGTTCAAAGGAGGTATAGTTCCAAGTTAATGAATCCTTTGATAAGGCAGAGAAAATGAGGAGGAGGAGGGGAGAGTGGTTCTGGAATTTATTCTAAAGGAAATTACTTCAATTATCCCTTAGTGCTTAAGTAGCGTGCGCACCAACACACACATACATGCACAAGAAATAGTAAAAACATTATGAGCAAAATATGGACTAGGCATTTCTTTTTTTAAATGTGTTTTTTTTCTGCACAGGTGTAGTTCCTCTTCTATATTTCTCATGGCTAAAATCAATCAGAAACATGATGGCAAGGGAGCCTGAGATATGTCAATACTTGGGTTGCAAACAGCATGGCATCCATGTGGTCATAGTCAGGCTGTTGAAGAGCATGCTGGCCTGCTACAGATGGGTTGGTACAAAACTTCACTTTGTTCTGTATGTGATATTCTCAGAAATCGAGTCCTGGGATTATTAGATCAAGGAATAAGCCAGTAGAGTTGCCTTGATATGAACTTCATAAGCACTGCCAGGATCCCTCTGTATAGCACACCATTTATGCCCACACCTCACAGGCCCAGCCCTGAACAGAACACCCAAAAATGAATCTTCAAGCTGGGCCCCGGTGGCTCACACTTATCATCCTAGCTAATCAGAAGGCTGAGGCCTGAGGGCCATGGTTTGAAGCCAGCCAGGAGCAGGAAAATCTGCAAAATTCTTATCTCCAGTAAACTACTCAGAAAAAAGCTGGAAGTGGTGCTGTGGCTCAAGTGGTAGAGTCCTAGCCTTGAACATAGAGAGGCTCAGGGACAGCACCCAGGCCATTAGTTCAAGCCCCAGGACAAGCAAATAATTTTAAAAAAATAGAATCTTCAATTCAACAGGGAAAAATATTTTTGTCCTAGGTTGATTTGTTTTCTCTCTAAAGTTGATTCAAGAGAGCTTCTCTAGGTAAGTCAGGAGATACTTAAGGTGGCCTGCAATTTTATCTACAGAAGCTGTGTGGCTGCAAGTGACATTCATGGGAAGAAGTTCGTGTTCAGATGGGTGAATTGAAGTTGATGCCAGGCATTCTGAGGGAAGACAAGCATGCAGAGGCAGGTGTGAGTGCAGAGCTCAGCAACAGGTGCCATTATCACACAGGTTGTGACTGAATCTTTGTGTTATATGTGAAGTTCACAGCCCTTATAGAATTAAGATGCTAAATCTGCCACATGTTTCAGGAGATGATAAGAATTACCAGAATAATGTGGTGTCTTATCTTCATGTTGCTATAATAAAAATCCCCAAACTAGGTGAGTTACAAAGAACAGGGGTTTGTTTAGCTCATGGCTGAAAGCAGCAAATCTAACAGCATGGGATTTAGACACGGAGTAGGTGTGCTAGCTTTGGTCTCCTTGTTCTAGTTTCAACACCAACTCCAGGCCTGAATCTCCTATCCTCATCTAATACACAAATTTTGGAGAGGTACATCCAAATAATAGATTATGGGATTATGAAATTCAAAGGGGGGACAGTGCCTCAACAGGGAATGATCTACCAGGCATGGATGTAAATCTTTACAATCCCAGTACTGAGAGACTGAGGGCAGGATTTAGGCACATTTGAGGCAAGCCTGAGCTACAGAGCAATGTCATGTCTTAAGAAAAGAAAAAAGAGAAAGAGAAAAGAAAAGGAGGGGAGGAGGAAGGAGAGGAGGAGAAAGGAAGGGAGGGAGGGAGGAAGGGAGGGCGGAAGGAAGGAAAGAAGGAAGGAAGGAAGGAAGGAAGGAAGGAAGGAAGGAAGGAAGGAAGGAAGGAAGGAAGGAAGGAAGGAAGGAAGGAAGGAAGGAAGGAAAGAAAAGGTGGTCAATAACATCTAAAATTTCTGACAACTCCAGAATTCTGAGCCCTGATGGATAATGTTGGCCTAGCCCTGGATTTGGGAGTTGCTGGCAGAGTGAGCAAGTAAGATTCTTCCCATCCCTTTGTAGGCATCTCTGTTTCAGGTGAATAAAGCACCATTCACCCTCAGTCTAGTTAGGGAGTGTTTTGAAAGTTGCATGCACCCTGTGCTTCTAGAGAATGTTACCAAACTATCATGTTCAGTATGGCAGCAACTGTTCACACTTCTGAATATGTAGTTGTTACTATCTAGAGGCTTCTGTTCTTTTGTCTTTCCTCTCCACCAAATAAAGAATTATAAAGCAAAGAAAGTAGGAGAAGAGGCAATGTTTATTTGAAAGTGAGGGTAATGCACCATAGAAGAGATGGATAGCCTCAGAACTACTCTAGGGGACACAGGGAGTGGCACCTGTTCCTTGTGCAGGTCTGCTCCAACCCAGATTTCCCAGGATCTCCAGGAAGTGGAGGGGTTTGACCTCCACCACCTGGCCATCTCTCCCTATCTGTCTAATCTCTCCCCTTTGCCTCATAGTTATTTTCATGGGCTACCTTAGATACTTTTCAAACATTGGAAATCTGAGTAGAGATTATAGGCATGATACGTTCATCTTTATAATATAAATATGAAGAAGGGGGGAGAAAATTGCAATATTGTCATTATTATGGTAACTTTTTCTTTTGTCCTAGTACTACCAAATGGGGGGAAACAAATCTCTCTAAAATATCTATTGCTTTTGAAGTTTTTAAAAGTAGCAGTAAATTTGCCTACCAAGCCATTTCAGAGCTTCCCCCCCCCACCCCCATCTCTTTCTCTCACACAAAACTGTCCTGCTGGAATCAATAATCTGCTGATTAAAAACCTTGTTACTTAATACATTCAGTAAGCTAAAACTGGTTTTTAGAAACATAATCATTCTGATGTCACTAGCTGCAAAGAAAGAGACAAAAGCTGTAGGTAATTATTATCAACTTTATAAAGCTGACATTGAACTTCTGATGGAGTATCAAAGCCTTCCAATCCCCACCCCTAACATTAGCTAGCACATTTCTAGGTTGGAGAATGGCTGTTTTATTATGCTAAGGTTTCAGAAATATTTGAAACAGTAACAGATTTCCTACAGTTTTTTTGTTTGTTTTTTTTTCTTTTACAGCCACTGTGATGGAACATCTGGGTTCAAAGGGGAATACTTCCTGGTTTGCAAGCCAATAGCATCCTTGCTTTCTTTCCATCTGTGTCAAGATGGCTGACTCCCAGCTGCTCATAAAGAGCAGGAAAGGGATCAGAAATGCCTTGTTAAACTGGACAACCTAGTACAGACATATTTCAACTCTCAGATCTCAGTCTCTTCTCCTGAGCCCCAGAACACCATTTCCAACTGCCAAAGCCACTCAGGTTCCCCACATTACTCAGGGCCATGGTCATTTGTAGGAAATGCTATTGAAAGCTGGGGACAAGAGACTGAAATTTTGAACTGAAAACCAGTCCTCCATCTGTCCCTGGGGTTGTGTCCTGGGAGCAGAGGGGACACAATTAAGGCCTCCAATTAGGTTTGCATTTATCAATGAAAGTTCCGACTTCTAAGTAAGTGAAGCAGTGTGTTATATAATCTGCCAGGCAAGGCCATGTTGAAATCATTAGCTTCTAACAGGAGTCTCTCTGATTGAACAAGGTCTAAGGGCAAGACACAAAGATCATTTTCCCCTGAAATCTGCCTATGTCATTAGCCTTTCCATGGGCAATATAACTCCTTCCCTCCACATAGCATGGGTCCCATGGCTATCAATATTGAGCACACCATTTCCATTACTGTTATAAATTATGTGCCAGGTCCCTAAAGGCCCTTGTCCCAAGGTACAGATACTTACTAAAGATGAGCTATTATATGACAGCACAAGGGAAAATGAGCTTTAGGAAGTAAAACTAGCACCACCAACCCCTACCTTCTTTTTTTTATAGACCATTAATCCATCCTGCATGTGTACTGTGGCTAATTCCCACAATGTAGAGCGCAGAGTTCATATGGATTATCCATGAACTTACACATACACACACCTTCACACACACACATGCATATATGCACTCTTCATACACTCCTCCTCAAATAAACAAGAGCATTGCTGTAACAACCTCATTTTTATTTATTTTTGTTTTGTTTTGTTTTTTTTATTTCCTATGCCTTTACTAAATTATCCAATTGATTTTCTGAGTTGTGTCCCACCACTGAGTGCTCCCTTATCCTTTAGATTATGAAATGCAGCAAGCTAAAAGTTGATTCTTCTGGCTGAATAATAAAGACACTATGTATGGAATTACATTGTGATATATCATCAATAATTTTCTCAAAAGTATTTTATGTAAATAGAATTATAAATTCAGATCATATACAAAGGTCTATTTCCTTTCTAACCCCAAACTAACTTTTATAATGACTATTAGTTTCTTTCCTTTCATGTCATTTTAAGAAGAGGCATGCCACTCTTAAGGTACCAAAAGAATATGTTGTTTGCTAATCTGTCTTACAAGCAGTGCATAAAAATGTCCTTTCAATAAAAAGTGAACAAAAAAACAAATACCAATGAAGAAATGAAGAGCATTGTAAATGGTAGCATAAGTAGTTTAACATACCGGATTGTGTAAATATATGGTTTAATCTTTGTCTTAGTGTCTCTTATTTAGTTAAGATCCCTTAAACCAATAATCATGACATTATACTGTTGAGTTTATAACACATGTAAATGCAATATTTAGGACAATAGTAGCACAAAGGAGAGGGAGAGAATGAGGCTTTCTTGTGGTTAAGATTCTGTATTGTATACCAACAAAGTCAGTATCAGTTACAAGTGGTTTGCGATAAACCAGGACACAAATTATAATTTTTAGAAAAACTATTAAATGTATGTCTTTTAAAAGGACAATAAAGTGACATACCGAACACAGTTCTTTAGCAAACACGAATGCAGTAGAAAGGGAGGAAATGAGATGAAGAGCAAAGCAGCAAAACAGAAAATGTAAATAGGGCCTTCTCAATGGCTCATTCCATTAAGAATGGAATTAAAACTACAAGAGACTGTCAGACTTGGTATTAAAACAGGATTTGAATACAGTCATGCTTTTTTGTAGCACACAGTATTTAGATTTAAAAGAGCTGAAAGCAATAAAATAGATTTGTAGATTGCAAATCTGATAAGTAATAAGACTGCATAGATAAAAGAATAACTAGATGATATAACTAGCGTAAATGTATAAACATCTAAACCCCAGATAGGATATTTAGAAAACCCAGATAGGAAAGGAACAGTAAGTAATTTAACAATAATAGATTTTAGTATTTCACTTTCAGTATTCAGTAAAATGGTTTAGTACTGCTATTTATCAGCCTTTGTTGCAAACTTCTTTTGAAAGTTCATTTGTTTTTGATAGTGTTTAAGTATTTTAAAGTGTTGTAAGTACCTTTCTATAAGGTTATATTTTTACTTTAAGTGTGGTGAGCTTTTTTTAAAAAAATGTGTTTGATGTTTTTCTCTTTTTTTTTTTTTTTTTTTTTGGTGCTGGAGGGACTGTAACTCGCTGATAGCTACTAGGCTTTCTCTGGGACTCTGGCTGTCTTGAGCAATGGCCTGCCAACCAGATAGTAGACTTCTCTAATGCCAGCACCCAAAGCCTAGGTCCAGCTCCAGAAGGACCTGCCCCAGCAAGCAACTGGTACTAGACTTCAGTCCATGAAAGTATGACCTATGATTGGCACAAATGCAATCCTTCATTCGCCTAAAGGATGATACCATGATTGGTGTAAATATGACGGACTGCTGTGAATTGGTGCAGACAACCTCTGCCCTTTTCCCCTCTGGCTATATACAAAGACTGCTTAACTTACTTTATGAACAGTTGGGAGATACCCTGGCTTGCTGCCTGCTTCTGGTCCCAAGGAAGATTTCCTCTAGAATGGTCTATCCTACTTCTGCTGATCTACTAAAATAAAGAAGAGGAAGGAGTAGAGGTGGCAGGGAGGACAGTGGTAGGGAAAAAGCTGTCCTGGCAGCCAGCCAAAGTTCAAGGCCCAATGCAGAGATTTGAGCCCAAAGCTCAAGGCACACTACTGTTCCTTAGCTGTCCTGAACCAGGTCCTGCTGCCCTAGATGTCAAAAGACCAGGGCTGACTGCTACTGTCTCCTCCCCAGGACTGTACCCCCTACACAAAGAAGAACTGGAGGAGCCCTACACATGGTTTTTACCTGGGTAGAGCAAAACAGGCTCCAGGCAAAAGTGTCTCATAACCCTTTGGCCAAAAGGATTTCTATAGAATATTCTAATTAATCATATAATGTGCATTCTTCTCAAGTGCAAATGGCACATTACCTAGGACAGATCAAAGCAATGCCATAGGTCACCCATAAATTTAGAAGCATTAAATAATAAAAGTGTGGTCATGGATGATAATGGCATTAATCAACAAAGGAGGGCTGGGGATATGGCCTAGTGGCAAGAGTGCTTGCCTCCTCTACATGAGGCCCTGGGTTCAATTCCCCAGCACCACATATACAGAAAATGGCCAGAGGAGGCGCTGTGGCTCAAGTGGCAGAGTGCTAGCCTTGAGCAAAAAGAATTGTTCAGGCCCTGAGTCCAAGCCCCAGGACTGGCCAAAAAAAAACAACAAAAACAACAAAGGAAAAGAACAATGGAAAGAAAACCAGAAAATCCTCAGGGGTTTTGAAAATAACCCATCAGTACAGAAGAATTTACTGTGGAAATTACAAAGTATTTTGAACAGAATAAAAATGAAAGCACAGTACATCAGAACATGCAGGATACAGCCAGAATAAAAATGAAGATTTATATACCTATATTAGTGGAAAAGTTTCTCAAATCAACAAAAACAAAAGCAAAGAAGAAAGTACTCTTGTGATCCTATCTACTCTGGAGATGGAGATAAGACATCTGGACTCAAAGTTAGCTGAGTGGAGTTATCCAGACACTATCCCATTATTTAAAAAAGAAAAGCTGGGTTGGTGGCTTATGCCTGTAATCTTAGTTACATGGGAGGCAGTGGTAAGAAATCAAGGTCCAAGGCCAGACCAAAGAGAAGTGCCAAATTCCTTCTGAAAGATCAAAAGGGATGGAGGTCTACTCCAAGTGGTCAAGTTCTTGTCTAACAAGCACAAGGCTTTAGTTCAATTCTTTGTTCAAGGAGTGGGGGAGGAGAGGGAAAGCAGGCAAATACTGAAAATTAGGGCTAATGTTAATGAAATCAGTAACAATAGAAATGAAAAGATCACAAAGCAGTACTATGACTAAATCAAAGGTTAGTGAGTAGAGAGAGATAACTCTCTTGTATACTTCATACATGTTGGAAATTTTCAAAGCATGATTTAAGAAGTAAGTGAAAATATAGCAGCAATTCAAGACAGAAACCAAACATGGTGGCTATATTTTAGGTAGTGGAGTCCAGAAGAAGGAGAAATTTTACATCTATTGCCTGAGAGACAATGGGTACTTTCCAGTCCTGTCTACTTGCTGTGTGCTATGAGTTGGCACATAGTTTCTTAGATTACTCTAGGAAGCCAACAAACATTTATTGCATAAATGAAAGACAATGCTAGAATCAAGTCGAGGGAACAACATGGCAATTTTGTGGTGCAAAAGAAGGCTGAACTAAGCTAGCAATTCTTCATATACATGTCATCACACCCAGGGTCTATAAATCTGGGACTCACCTCTGCCAAAAGAAACTATAACCATCAGGAAGAAGTTCCAGCCAAAGGAACAACTTGATGACAAGAATGAAGAGAGGAAAACTTGGGCCCTGTTAACAGTCTTTTCCTGATGTATAATTCTGGCCAATCTTGAGTGAGCCCTCATGCAGTTTCACATCACATTGGCCCACAATTACATCACTGAGCTTCTTAATTCAGTCTCCCACCTCAGTTTCTATTGCAACCCTTAGCATAATTCACCCAAAAGGAGATTTGTTTGTTAACTGATCTCCTTTTACAAACCAAAGGGCCATTTGTTTCAGAAATTTCTCATTTGGTTCTCTGCCTATACGTACAACATAAGCTCACAAACCTCTAACCAAAGTCATGGGGCTTGAACTCAGGTCCTGGATGCTGTCACTGAGCTTTTTCTTCTCAGGGCTAGTAGCACTGTACCACTTTGAGTCACAGCTCCACTTCTGGTTTTCTGGTGGTTAACTGGAGATAAGAGTCGTATGCACTTTCCTGCCTGGACTGGCTTTGAACTGTGATCCTCAGATCTCAGTCTCCTGAGTAGCTAGGCTGACATGCGTGAGTTATCAGCACCTGGCAAAGTGCATCTTTTAAAGGACATGAAAATAATCTTCCAACAGAGGATGCCTTCCATTTTAAATCTCAAAATGAGGGGAAACATGGTTGAAGTATATTATATTTATATATAATGAGGCTGGGGAAATGGAACTTTTGTGAAAAGGGCACTGAGGGAGGATGGATGGAGGAGGTAAAGTTTGGTACATACATGTTATGTATGTACATATGGAAATACCATAACAAAGCTCCCCTGAACAACTAGTATATGCTATTGAAATGTTAAAAAATATGAATAAAATCTCAGAAGGAGAAGGATATGAATGGGTGGCATATATTAATTATGTCTTTGGTACTTTTATGACATGGACTAAACAAAATTTCATAGCACTTGGTACTAGTTTTTCTTCCTGAGAAATCTTGGGTAACATTTTCTTTTCTTTTCTTTTGTCATTCAGGAAAAGAAAAGCCCCTATATTGGTTTCTGCCAAGCATTCAAAATGAAGTGTTTTCTGAAATGTTAAAAAAAATGAGTTTCCATATAAACTTGTTATTAAAATAAATAATTTCTTTTAAAAAAATAATCATTTTTGCCTCCATGATCTCATCCTACTTTACAACCTTGCATGTGATAGGGTATTATATAATGAGACCAGATTAGAAGGGACATTTCAGCCAAAAATGGAATTTGGTAATAAACAAAGCTGGCTGGTTTCATTTGGGTATGGAGCAGTATAGGAAAATATAAACACACTGTAAACTGAGCCTAGGTAAATGGGATGGGAGTTCTCTATAAAGCAAAGATATTCACTTTCTCCCATAGAGACATAAAGCCTTCTATTTTCTGATGACTCTAAATAAGCCCAGAATTATCATCAGTACCCGGTGACTGCCACTCAGCTTTCAATGACAAGATTTAGCCAACTAGCTTCTATGTAATGAACTGAGCACTTTTTTGGAGTTTTATTTTGTTGCTATCTAAACCCAGGGGAAAACACCAATCCCAAATGAAAACTAAGAAAAAAGAGGGAAAAAAAAAGAGTTCTTAACTCTGAAGGATTCATAAACATTTCTGAGAGTTGCAGGGGGTGTGGGGTCATTTGGGTCAAAGCTGGAAGTGAATCCCTTTAGAAGAAATCTGCTGGTTGCCTGCAAAGCAAGGCCCTGCTTTGCAATGCAAAGCTCTAAGCCTTCCATCAGTAGCACCTGGTCTGCCCCTGATGGATGAGCAGAAATAATTAAAGGTGTCAGAGTTTTCTGGAAGAAATCCAGAGGACTAAATTCTCTTGGGGTGAATACAAAGTGAACAGGGCTTAGGAACACATTTCCTTGCTTTCACTTTTTGTCCCTGCCCCCCACCCCCCAAGTTTCCCCAGGAAGCAGCAATCATTCAGGAATCACTCCTCATGGCAGGAACTGTGTCTGAGCTGAGAGCCTAGGGAGCACAGGGCCATTTTGACTATGGCTCTCTGCCCTCCGTTTTTGCTCTTTCCAAACCTCAATGGCACATTTTCTCCCAAAGAACACATATACATGCAAGTTAGGGAAAGAAGTGAGTGGTAGGTAGGCCATGTTTAAACCAGACCTAGCTTATGCCTGAAACAGAATGTAACACATCTTTCCTAAGCACAGTGAGCTAGTTGTTTTTTTTATCCTACAAATGCAAGGAGATGAACATACTCTGGTATCTGAAGGAATGTTGCCATTCTATGGAAAGTCATGCAAGGTCATGGTCCGGAATCAATTTTCTGGGCAAATAGAAGAGACAGATTGTTCAGCAAGTAGGTTTTCCTGCTGTTCTTCCATAAAAAGCTCAGACTCTTCTCTAAATAAATATTGGCAGCATATTTAAATAATATTTCCATGGTACAACATTTTCATCTTGACCAGAATACCCATATCTTTTACTCCTTCCCTCAATCCAGAAAGAAGGGAATTCACTGAAGGAAACAGCATGAAAAAAGCAAGAAAACATACAAATCACAAAAACAATTCTGTTGAGAACCGGATTCAATGATTCAATGAGGATTTGAGAATGTTCTGGAATTAGAGAATCTCTCTTCACATGAAAGAACCAAACCAGAGGCAGAGAAGGAAAGATATCAGGAAGACTTAAAATCTACATTAATCCAATTTCAGGGGGAAAAGGGGCTAGAAATTCTTTTATGTAGTGCTTGGATGGAGGCATTTGATTAGTAGAAATCCTCTTATTTTGTTTTGTTTTCCAAACCTGCTAATGGTAATCTAATACTGGAGGAGATAACAGGGTGGCTTCTCTTTTGGTACAAAAGAATGGACCTTGGTGCCTGTAAAGCTCTTTTCAAATTATTTTTTTCATAATTCTTAATATATTAATATTTAATGCATATTTAATATTTTAAATATTAAAATACATTTCATATTTTATCTTAAGTTCTTTCTAAAGTTAAAAACAAAAAATTGTGCATATTCATGATGTACATCAGCCAGTTTGATAGAGGAACACAAGCTAATTAACATATGTATTATTTCACATACTTCATTGGAGAGAGGATACTACATATCTACCTTCAACAAATTTGAAATGTGCTGCATATTGCCATTAATGTTTGCTTTCTAGTGATTATTACTTGCTGGGGGATGGATTTTATGTGTCCCCTAATGGCCCATTTGCTAAAGGCTTGATCGTGGGCATTTGGAGGTGGGGCCAAATGGGAGGAGGTTAGATCATTGGAGGCATGCCTTGAAAGGGGATACTGGGACCTCCACAACACTCTTTTTCTCTTTGCTCTCAGCCACCATGAGGTGGTCAGATGTTACAGGTATGCCACCACAGGACCAACACAACAGAGCCAAGTGATCACGGACTGAAAACATGTGTCAATACACATCTTCCCCCCTTATAAACTGACTTTTTCATGTACTTTGTCATTGCAGCAGAAAGCTAACACAGTGGTGTACAAATAAGCCTCTTGAATTCATTCTTCTTGTTTAATAGAAAATAACATTCTTCAATCAACATCTCAAATATAACCCACCTACAGCCCGATTGTACTTCTTAAAACATATTTTTTAACTGGGCACAAGTGACTCACAGTTGTAATCCTAGCTATTCAAGAAGCTGATATCTGAGGATCACAGTTTGAAACCAGTTAGCTATCAAAAATGTCAGAAGTGGGGTTATGGTTCAGGTGGTAGAGTGCTAGCCTTGAGCAATAAGGCTCAGGGATAGTGCTCAAGCCCTGAGTTTAAGTACTGGGACCCCCCCCCACACACACGTATATGTGTGCTTATATAAGTGGACAGTAGAAAATCTAAATTGATATATGTGGCTCATGTTTTGCTTTTAGACAAGACTGCTGACCTCTGAATCCTTTCTTCACAGACACCTGCCCTGACCTCCCTAACTGGATGAAACCCTTTACCCTTTATAATCCTCATGGCCTCTAGGGACCACAGTCTTTACCACACTGCCTCGCATGACAGTTGATTCATGTCTGCATCCTCCTGAGACCAATGGTTCTATGAAATGGATTGTGTTTACTCATCGTCAGCTTCTCCAGCACCTGATGTACTTCTTCTCTTTTAGGCAACTGAATACATATTTGAACAAATAAATCATTTCCCCCATTTCTTTCAACTCCACCACTTCTCTTAATTTCATAGGACATGCACTGAATATTATGCTTCATTCTTCCCCCTCCTTCCTCTCTTCATTCCTTTACCCCGTAAATAAAGGAATTTTAGGTTGCCATTTAGCTGGAAAGTATGGTGAAATCGTGGCAGATAAGCCTTAATAGGAGTAAAAGTACCATCCAACACATAGCTTATGAGGACCCAGAGCCTTTAATTAATTATAAAGAAATGTTAGGCATCACTGTGAAGCTGAGATTACATGTGGCAATGTACTACTCAGAAAGAAGCGGGAATCTTCTTATTGAAGTATGTTTTTGTCAGAAGAAATCTGCATATTCCCAATTAGCCGAGTGACCCTCACAAGAGTGATTCCCAAGGAATTTAACTAAATGGAAAGAGGCTTTGAACCTTCTGTATGTAGTAAAGCTGAAGGAAACAAGAATGTTTTATATGAAAAACAGGGAGCACTTGGCATCAGTCTTCAAATAGTAGAAGTTGTGCTGATGAGAAACACGGATGTCTCTGTCTTGTTCCAGACGGTAGAGTGAGGACCTGTGAGCATCAATCACACAGCACACACTGTTATCTCAGTAGGAAGAACTTCTGAATTAACATTCCCAAGGGGACTGATTGATTGTTTGATGTCACACAATCATGCAACCACATTTCTCAAAATGCTATTTCAGTCACCCAGGGACCACATTGTTGATCATCACCCCATACTGAAGGCTGTATTCCCTACTGATGTCATAAACGTTTTCATCAGCGTATGTACTACAATGAAATTGCCAAACAGCACCTTCTCTGGATATTTCCCTGTTCAATGATGCATGGCTGTAACTGGCTTCTTTCTGTTCACAGGTGTGTAAGCAGGGGCTGGATCTACAAGGTTTTCCTCAGGTCTGGTCAAATAATATTTCAGAGCATAGCCCAGTTCAGTGTAAAACTACAGGGTCCCTACCAAGGGTAGGGAAATGTTTGCGTTTCAAGATCAATCCTAGGATATGTGTCATGTCTGGAAAGAGAGAGGATGAGAGCCTGCAGTGGGAACCCCTGGGTTGGGCACAGCCTGAACTGGCATGGCATCTGGCTCCAACTCTGTCCTGGAAGCAAAGGGTGATGGCAAAAGGTAATATTGTTTGTATGGCACTTAGTGAAGAGTGATTGTTGATGGTAGAGGAAGAGAGAATGAGTCATGACAGGCCCTAGGGACAGAAAGTTAATGTAATGGTACAGCAAATACATTCTCAGTAGGCAGGAGGCCATGGGAAGTGAGACCAAACGGAACACAAAGCTCGAATTCTCCAGCACCTGATTCCTAGTTCTATTACACTTCACTTGCAGATCACCAACTCAAAGATAAAATTATGAAGAATGCCAATTTGTTTTCTCTGCTGACGCTAGAGTGGGAGTCTGAACTTGGGTTCGGAGTGCCTGCACAAGCTCTGGCCTAACGGTTTGAGGCAGAAGTTTCTTCCCAGGAGAAATGCAGATGGTGGCCTATTATTTAGAGGCGTCTCAGAGGACAGGGGATGAGGATGACGAGTCGACCAGACCAATTACAACCATTTCCAGAAGAACAGGTGATCAGTCACTTGAGGAGGAAGGATGGAGGCCCTGCTGTGTGAAGGATGAGATGGGCTCCGCCAGGACACAGGGACGCCTGGGAGGAGTGATCCTCCACTGAGTGGCAAGGATCATGTGATCTGTCCCCTGATCCTGACCCTCCACCTCCTCTCTGGTTTCAGTGACAAAGGCTGTCAGTTGTGAGATCTTTTCATCCCCATGAACACATAAGCACACACATTTTTCTTTATGCCCCAAGGAAAGCCATTGTGTCTGGCTACTTACTTCTCCGTGGTTGCTCAGGTATTTCCCCTGTGGTTATTGGAGATTTAGTTGAGGCATAGCTTCTTGGGAATTATTTTTAAAGCATGTGGGATCTCATTCTCTGAATTTAAGCTATAATAATTTACACCCACGTGTCTTAAAAAAGAAACTATCATTATCTAGTTTGGGTTGCTGTAATAGAGAGCAAATGGCTCTGTCCAAACTCCTCCACTCATATCACGATGCCCAGATATTTGTTTTCTATTTATTAGTAAAATACTTCCACGCTATCTCATATGGAACAGCTTTTGAAGATTCCTGTGAACCACAGATGGAAAATTCCTGCTTTGAAGTGCCCATTTACTCATCTTTTGTCAGTGGCAGGCTCTTTATACGCAGACATTTTATACGTCTCACAGTTACTTCAAAATCTATTTCATTTGACAAAGACTTAATTTATCATCCTGCACACATTCCCCTTTCTCTTTTCCTGGTTCCTCTCACATTGTCTCATCAGAGTTCATCAGAGAACTTTTTTCCCACTCTTTTGGGCTATACAGAGGAGCCTAGAAAGATACCAAAAACCACTGCTTCTGAGTACTCATACCTTCAGTTTTCCCACAGACCCTGAAAGGACCGATGTGTATCAGTGATGTCTGACAAAAGTTGAAGGATGTTCTGGGTACAGGTGGCTCACACCTGTAATTCCAGCTACTCAGAAGGCTGAGATCTAGAGGATTGAAGTTTAAAGCCAGCTTGGGCATCAGAGTCCTTGAGATTCCATCTCCAATTAAGTAGCAAAAAGCAGGGTTGGATGCATGGCTCAAGTGGTACAGAGCCAGTCAAGCAGGCAAAGCTAAGCAGCAGGAGGTCTTGAGTTCAAATCTCAGTTCTGTCAAAAAAAAAAGAAGTTGAAACTTTTTAATTTGCTTATTAGTAAGTTCAGCTACTGTCATATAAATCCCCCAAATGGGTGGTCCATTGAAAGTAGCACCTTGACTGGTTGGTCTGCAGTCTTCCTGGGTGTCTCTTATAGGCTTTCTTAATAGCCCTGTTCAGCACCAAAGCAAGTTTTGTAGGTGTGGCATGAACAAAGTTAGAATATCTTCTAAATTTAATTTCAGCTGAATATTACAGTTGTCCAGTGAATCAAGAGAGAATTCAGGCACCATGAGTCTAAAGAGTTGACATCTTGAGATCCTCCTTTTATTCGGTCTACTAGCAGACACAATGTAACTCAGCAGAAACTGCATCCATACTCCCTGACTCACGGGAATGAGATCCAAATAGGATGTAAGCTTGTATAAATCTGCAGACATAATCACCTCTTTGCCTCTGTGCAAGCCAAATACTCCTCTTGGGTATTTCTTTTCATTATAGAAAACTTCTTATGAGAACTAATAATAAGCTTTTATAAATGTCACAGCATATGATCAACCATTATAAATCTTCCATTCCTGTTTAAAAATGCATTATAATATTAATTTATTGTCCATACCAGTCAGCGTATTAAGAATGTAATACTCTAGCTGAGCTCTGGCAGCTCATTTCTGTAACCCTAACTATTGGGGGCCTGAGGCAGTGAAATGAGTGCTACTCTAGGTCAACCCAGGTAGCAAAATCCATGACTTGATCTCAGAAATAACTGGAAAAGACAGGACTGGAGCCAGGCTCAAGTGGAAGAGCACCTGACTAGCAAACTCAAGGCCCTCAGCTCAAATCCCAGTACTATCCAAATTAAAAAGTAACATTCCTTAAATAATATGCTTGATTATGTTAACTTATTTTTTGTTATTAATATATCAGTCTAAAAAGATATAAAGTCATTAGAAAGGTGATTTTGTTAAATTTCTGCTTCCTTTCTATTGAGTGCAGTTATAAGTTGGCATCTAAATTTTCCCAACTCATGCCTTCAATATGGATAAGATTATGACTAATTTAAATTCAGCATCTTTCCAGTCTTTAGCACAGCTACCATTTGCTTTTGTGTCCTACTTATGGAAAAGCAGCTCCATAACTGAGGTTAGTATCATTATGCTTCATTTTTTGTTGTTGTTGTTGTTGTTTTTTTAATTTAGGAATACTGGGGTTTGAACTCAGGGACTTCTCTTTGCTCAGCTTGCTTGCTTGCTTGCTCAATACTCTTCCACACCTCTACCCTGGCTTTGTGCTGGTCATTTTTAGGGAAAAAATCTCATGCTTAGACTGCCTTCAAACTATGATTTTCCCCATCTCAGTCTTCAGAGTAGCTGGGATTACAGGCACAAGCCATTGGTGGCAGGTGCTATAAAATTAGTTTTGGTTTGTGATAAGAGGGGAGATAAAAGTACTTAAGACTATGAGATCCTGGAATGAAAATAATTCTTTGTGTCATGTAAAATTAGCAAGTGAACCTATGTTTGGGTATGAAAATGTGTTAGAACTCAATGGAGGTGACTGTTTTCTCTTGTGAATTAGCCTCCATGCATTTAGTTTGTAGATGAAACACATGGGGAGTTTAAGAGTTAGGTCTACAGGATAAGGAAGCATCCTCTACCAGTACCATGAAATCATCCAGTTCTAAATTTCCTTTTTGTCTGATAGGGAAATCTTCTGATTCCCTACTAGAACAAGTTTGTTGGTTAGATCTGAGTCTCTGTACAAGGGACAGGTGTCACAAGGTGTCCCCAGAGCTGTCCTTTTGGGAGCAGAAAGTCAACACTTTTGTCAAGGGGGAATGATCAAAAATGGGAAAGAAATGAAGCCTGAGCAGTGACATCTCAGATACAATCAGATCGGGAGACCTTGTGGAAGCTGGAATTGAAACACTGTCAAGTAGTCTCTCACACTTATCATCCTTGTTTACACACTTAAATGGAGGTGTGGTTGGTGCAGTACCAGTCTGGCATATGGCCAAGTGGATCCCAGCTCCTCGCAGGACTTGGAGACTCACACTCTTCCCTGGGCACAGTACCTGTTATGGTAAGAAGACTTTGCACAGCCATCTGGTTCCTGTGTGTTTATTTGCCCACCTTCTCAGAGGAGGGCCTCAGCTCAGGAATCTTCTGTCACATCAAGAAAGTCAAGGTCATCATCAGCCTCTTCCAGAACTGCTGATGAAAGTCACACTGTTTAGTTTCTTCATTGTGTAAACCAAGACCCGCAGGTCACCCTAAATATTTGCTCAGTGACTCATGCCCCTGTAGTCAACTATCATCAAAGCACCTTCCCCATTTCACCAACATCCAAAGGTAAAACTGTATTTTTAGGGTAATGTGTACCCATGGACTACCACAATAACTAGTTAAAAAGTGAAAATTTATCAGTATCTACCAGAAGTATACCAAGGAGTGGGACTCTCTCAAACATGGACGTAGTGCTGGCCTTTTAGAAAAGTAATATGGCAAAAAAATCTTGTAAATTTAGTCCCTAAGAGCCAAGGGTATGTGGCAAGACAGTATGAGGTACTGTGGTTTGTTTCCCCAAAGATTGAAAAAAGGCAGGTAACTCACGGTCAGGAACCCCTGCTGACTCAAGCAGGGTTGGCATCTCACTGGAGAGACTTCTTACTGGCATGAGAGCTTGGGAGGGGAGAGGAGAAGTGGAGCATGGACTCCCAGGTTTTAGAATGATGAAGATAAGAATCAGGCCCAGAGAGACAAAGGATGTGTGTTTTTTCTTATATGCCAGTTCTGCCTAGAGATTGGATTTTAGACATATTTCAGGTAAATGTAGTAAAATCTATGCTTTACATGGCTGTGTATGATGTGTTAGCGTCTTTCACATGTTTTCTAGGTTCTTGACCTTCCCTTTCTTTCTCCCTAGCCCAACGTCAGGAAAAAAGGAAAAGTCAAGAATCTGCCTTTCCAGAAGTTGGGATCCTAGACATTTCTCATCACATCTGGCTTCAAATCATAATATGCACATCACAGAGTCAGACCAAGTGGTCCTGTAGGTTTATTTTCTTCAAGATCTCCAGTTTTTAACTTCCCCAGCTGTGCTGAACAAGGTCACCAAATCCCAAGGCTTCAAGATAGAAGGCAAACAAGCTGAGAAGCTGGCCTGTCTGATTTGCCAATTGGACTTGGACAGACAGACAGACACACCCTGGGGTGCTAATCCATCTTGTCTAATTTCTTTTTCTTTACAATGATAACCACAAAAGTGCTCTCTGCAGGCAGCCTCAGTAACACCAACCTGGAGAGTCTGAATAGTCACTTGTTATCTTTTCCTTTCATAGCTGAATATAAACATTATGTGATATATGTGTCTGGCTAGGCAGCAGGTGGGTGTCTATTTTCAAACCCACTTTTTGAGTCCTGGTCCCTTTGAGTTTCTGGGCACTGTGGTAGTCACAGTAGCTGTAGGAAGTGCTCCTTCTCTGTGCCCCTCTCCTCCTTCAGTCCCCTTTACTACACTGGGGCAAGTATGTGAGTAGGTATGGGACAATCCTTTAAGATATCCATTGATTATGTTACAGAGGAAGAAAGATGCCTAACTTACTGCCAAGCATTGTCGTTTTATAACCATGTTAACTGCTTCCTAACATAGAGCCACTCTTTTTGTTTCTTGTAACAAGGCCTTAAACTTGCTCAGCTGTATTACTTGTCTCTGATCCTCTAGCACTTGAACCATGTCTCCAGCCTAGCTTTTTTGGCTGGTTAATTGGAGACAGAGTCTCAAGGACTGTTTATACCAGGCTGGCTCTGAAAAGTAGTCCTCAGATCTCAGTTTCCTGAGTAGCTAGGGTGATAGAAAGAGCCACCAGCAGTGGGCCTCACATAGAAATGTTGTTATGTAAATGGGCGTCTTATGGCCTCTTCTGCTGTGCTCATTGAGGGTTTTCAGTCTTGGCTATAAATTAAAATCACCTAAAGACACTTTACACAACCCAGTTTTGCGGCTCTTGCCCAAAATAGATTCAATCCGAGACTTGTTCGACGGGATCACTGACGTTTTCAAAGCCATTCAGTGAGGTCTCATGTTCAGCCAAGTTTGAGATATTGCTGCTTTAAATATTTCTCATATCCCCTTTCTTATCTTTTCTCAGATTCTTGATGTCTTCTCTTCAAGGTTCCCAAGGAAACCAACATTCTCTCTCGTTTCCTTAAGAGCAATTCAGGTCTTTTATATGTGTATATATGGTCTTACACTAACTCATTCATGCTGTGCCTATGGATCTTCCTTTTTTTTCTTCTCCCCCAAGTGGGGAGGGGCAAAAACAGGCTGAAACAAAAGAACTATTTACCCCAAAGATGAATTATGTCACGGGTGGAGAGAGCAGACACAGCTGCAGTCAGGTTTTGTTTAAATAGTCATTTTCCCCCCTTCACAGTACACATGGAAAAAGTTCTTGGAGTCCCTTAAAAATACAGGGCTTTGCACATCGCAAAGGCCTTCTCTGTTTGTACAGTGCCCAGCTTTGCCTCCTGAGGCGATCAGAATGTCCTGCTACCCATGTGCTGTGATCTCCAGGAGAGCTTTCTTCACCCCCAACACACGAAACCAGACCCTCTGGTAGGAAACCCTGGTGCCTGGGGCTGGATAAAATGAGCTGTTAAATCTTTTTGATCTTTAATTCCTATGAGTGTGATTCCTCAGCAGGTGTGAGAGGAGATCCTGGCGTGAGTTGACCCCCAGGTGTGAACCGAACACCGCTCACTTCTCTACTTCACACGTGCTCTCTGCCTGAGTGTTTGGTCATGGTTTAATGGTGTCTTTATGGAAGAATGGATAAGAACAGATGCCAATGAGGAACTATACCTTTCTATAATTTCCTCAACCCCAGGCTTGTTCCATCACTAGTCATTTCGGAGCAAACAATATGTTCACTGTCCATATCCAGGTGTTTTGGAGATTTTCTAAAGATACCAGTGAGAGCCTGCAATTGTGTCCTTGGAAGTGTAATTACTACAGCAGCTAGGAGTCTCCAAGACCCAAGATTGCTTCATTCAATGGAACATCCTGTGCTGTCTACGTTGGCAATCTAGATGATCTTCCTAATTGAAGAAAAGAAATGGAAGGGGGCTGGGAATATGGCCTACTGGTAGAGTGTTTGCCTCGTGTACATGAAGTCCTGGGTTTGATTCCTCAGCACCACATATATAGAAAAAAGCCGGAAGTGGTGGTGTGGCTCAAGTGGTAGAGTGCTAGCCTTGAGCAAAAAGAAGCTGGGGGGGGGGGCTGGGGATATGGCCTAGTGGCAAGAGTGCCTGCCTCATATACATGAGGCCCTGGGTTCGATTCCCCAGCACCACATATACAGAAAATGGCCAGAAGTGGCGCTGTGGCTCAAGTGGCAGAGTGCTAGCCTTGAGCAAAAAGAAGCCAGGGACCGTGCTCAGGCCCTGAGTTCAAGACCCATGACTGACAAAAAAAAAAAAAAGAAAGAAAAAAGAAAAGAAATGGGAGGGATTTGTTTGTTTTTGGCTGAACCACTAGTTTCCAGATATGGTAGCATGGTAGCCTGTGGTAATCAACTGTTAGATGTGTCTGTCATACTGGTATTTTGGTGACCACACCTGAGAATCACATACTTTCTTCAGATATGTGAGTAGATTCACAATTCTATCTACTTAAAAAAATCTGCCACCTATATTCTAATATGTCAGATTCAAGGGCAGAATGTTATGACACATGATTAGAAGTCCTTCAGTGTAGAAACCACAGTATAGAATGTGTCGTCATGGGCCATTCATGTAGTCAATCATGTGTGGAGACAAGAAAAGTGGAGAATTGTGGGATAAGGAGCAGAGTAATATGCAACTAAGGTCAACAAGCCTCAATTACTTTCACATCAATGATCACCTTTATGCTTTGAGCCTTTACCTAGTTTTGGCTAAGATTTTTTTCCCTTTAGGAATTAAATTCAGTGTCTTCTCCCTTTAACAGTCAATTATCTACTGTTCTTAGTTCTCATACTTGACTGTGAATTTGGGGCATGAATGACTCTAAAATAAAATTAATGGTCAAATTTTCACTGAATTTGACTCATTTCCAGGGAAATCTTCCCCAGCCTAATCTGTTCAGCCAAAGGAAAAAGGCTTTGCACTACTGAGATTATTTATTGATGGGACAAATAAGTCACATATATTCATAGGATATACAAAATGTGACATGAAGCTGGGCACAGTTGCTCATGCCTGAAATCTCAGCTACTTGGGAGATAGATATGAAGAACCTCACAGTCCAACATTAGTGTAGGCATAAAGTTACTGAGACCCAACCATCTTAACCAATGAGCTGGGCAAGGTACATGTGTCTATTATTCCAGCCATGTAAAAGACATGGACAGGAGGGGATTGCAGTCTGAAGCTGCTCCTGGGGTAAGGGAAGACCTTACTTGAAAAATAATCTAAAGGATAAAGAGCTGGAGGCATGGATCCCTTAGTAGACAGCCCACCTAGCAAGTGGAAGACCAAGTACAACTCCCCCCTCCCACCCAAATAACACATGAGAAGGTAAGAAGGGTTACTATTTACTGAAAATAGCAGACATTCCTCCTCCCGTCTTTTTTCATCCCTTCCATCCATGGTAAATCTTTTGCATTTCCCCTTCTAACATAGAAGAAAGTGAGATTGCCCTGATAAAACACCAAGCAAGGCAGTAAGAAAGATAAAATCACCTGGGCCCCAATTCTAACTCTCCAATGACAGCACAAGGTCATGTGATGATGGGTACCAGCTCACGCCCTGCTGATTGTCTACTGGTAGCATGGCAGCTGATGATGCAAAGCCTCTCTTCTTTCTATCCCACTCATGATGGGACACATTCCAGGGCCTGTCTTCAGTCTTTGAAACAACCAAGCCTTTCCTCCTGTAACTCGGCTCCTTTGCTTCATGATGCCGTTCTCTTCTCAGCCTTCTCTTTTGACTCTTACAGTCATATAGTGTCTTTTGTTTCTAACCGGGGAAGGCCAACCTTCTGCTCATTGTTCCATGACTTCCCTCAGCAAGCCCATGGCTTTTTTCTCCCCCCTCATCTGTCTCCTTTATCTCAGAGTCTGAGGTTCCTAACTTGAGTCTCCCATTCTGTTTCTCTTCAAATAGACTCTATAACCCGAAGGATTCTCCATCCTTTTCAAATCAAGTTATCAAGAATTGTAAAGAAGGAGAGGAGAGTTGGGGACGGGGAATGGTAGAAAATGAGGGAGAGGGTAACACTGTTAAAAAAGAAATGTACTCATTACCTTACATATGTAACTGTAACCCTCCATACATAACCTTTACGATAATTAAAAAAAAAAAAGAATAGAGGAGATTCCACATTCTGCTTCTTTAGTACCTGGGCTTCCATCTCACAAAGTGAAGCTCATGGTGAGATATGAACACAATGGTTTCACCATGGGATTTTAATTGACTGTATCGTGAGAGCTGGTGTGACAATTTGCACACAATTGCTTCTACCTCTGGGGTTGAAGCAAATGGCCAGGGAAGGACAGATGTGAATTATGAGAAAATACCCACACTTTCCTCCTCTAAGAAACATCAGGAATGTGCTTGTTTTTCAGAATTCCTGGATCTTGATTGCAGGTTCCTAGCAACACACACAGCACATGATACACACCTTCACCTGTCTCATTTCCACCTCCCAAATCTTATATAGAATTCACATGTGGTGGAGTCCAACTCAGAGCCATGAAGGAAAGAGGACAGCTAGGTCACTTCGAGGCAGGGGAATGTCACCCCACTAAGTGCTACTACTGTCCTCACAACAGTGTTTTCCAACTTAGCACTAAGTTGAGCTTTGGGTGTTGTCTGTTGTCACTTATCATAGAGAGGATAATAATGAGGGTACTTCATGCAAACATATACACATTAGGCCAGTCACCAGTGGTGGATCATGCCTGTAATCCTAGGTACTCAAGAGGCTGAGATCTGACAATCACAGTTCAAAGCCAACCAGGGCAAGAAAGTGAGTGAGATTCTTATTACCAATTAACCACTAGAAAACCAGAAGTGGCACTGTGTCTCAAAGTGGTACAGCACTAGCCTTGAGTAAAAAAGAAAACTCAGGGACAATGCCCAGTCCCTGAGTTCAAGCCCAACAACTGACAAACAAACAGACACATATGTGTACATATGCATAATTTTATGCAGAAACTTTTGCGTGTGAATCTATAAGTTTATATGTGAGTAGCTTCATCTGATGGAAGTAAAGGTAAAATGACCTTATAAGTAGATATCATAAGAAGAAGGGGAGAAAGATGCTAGAATTATTAATGCCTCCCAGACACAACATCATCTAATGATCACCTTTATTTTTCAAAGCAACCAAAAGATGTAGGAATCCTGTCTGAGCCTCATATAGCCACTTCACTGACAAATCTAAATTTTTTCCAGAGGTAACCTTAGTTTTTTTTTTTTTTTCCTAATTACCTTGCTTACCATATTCTCTATTCTGGGCAATAGAGATGTTTAATGATATCTAATTCTCTGGCTTTTTAGACCTTTTCAGTTGTTTGTTCTTTTTCTTGAAATGTCTTATTTAGGATCTTAAGATTCAGTCCTGTTTATTCAGAGCCTCCCATCTTATGCTTAATACCCTCTGCCTGGGTGGCCGGGCCTGTGGCTACAGTGGCTTTGGGAGATGTGGGCTGGGTGGTCTGCCCAAACCCAGCTCCCCTTTCCCATCCCTTCCTCTACCCTCCTTCTTCCTTCCAAGTTGTGGTTGGAAAGGGAGAGAAAGACAGAAGTATGTATTGAATACTTAGTAAACTCACAGTCCTTGTCTTGGGAAATTATGGATGCTGTTTTAACTCATTTCTGTGGATTCTACACTAATGAGTGGTCATTCCAACTTATCTGCTAGACAAAGAAGTCACTGGAAGAAAACTTTCTTAGGTATTTATGGCCCTTTGTATGATTGTTCTGGTGTGTGCACTTTTAGTCCTGGTGTGAGGCTGAACCTTGTAGCCTTACTGCAAGTCTCTTCTCTCCTTCATAAGAGAGTCTGGGTCAATAGGAGTCCATTTTGCATACTTCACTGGATGTGAAGGGATGTTAAGGGAGCTAATGTTTGTGTCACGCTAACTTCCTATGTTGAAAGCTAAATAGTCCCCAAGGTGAAGGCAGGAGGATATTAGGCTTTGAGAAATGATTATGTTGTGAGGAGGGCCTTATACAAGTGAGTCCCTTACCTTACCCACTCCTACATGTGGTGAACACACAGAGAGACTGGACACTCACTGGACACTAATGTGCCAGAACATGATATTGGACTTACCAGCTTCCAGAAACACAGGAAACATTTTTCTGTTCTTACTGAGCTGTCTAGTCTATGGAATACTGTGACGGCCTCCAGAACAGACCTGCACCAGGCTCGGTCATAAATAATGAAGATATGGTACATGTGCCATTTTGGAGGAAGTTAGCAGCATCATGTCCAACTATCCCGCCCTGCCACTTTGTTCCCCCAGTAGTGAAATGGGAGGGGTAGGTATTTCTAGTACCACCCACCCAATCCACAGTGGAACTGTATACATGGTCTGTACTATTTTGATTTTAGGCATGGATATTTCTGTGCATATTAATCTCCTATGTGTGTGGAGAGGGAGATCATTACCATGTCAGTGCATTAAAAATGTATTTTGGAGTTTTCTATGGCTGGCATCAACTTGATTCTGCAGAGTGCTAACAAGGAACAGAGGATGATAGCTAAGCTTCCCAATACTTTGGTATTAGACCTCCCAGAGGCAATGCTCGATTAATGAGAGCCTTACAGCATCATGCCAGGCACTTCTGTTCATATACATGGGGAGGGGAGGAAGACTTGTGTAGCCATGTGCTGAATAAAAGGTTGGCCTAGGGAAGGCTCTGTGCAGGCACCTCTTCCTTCCTGTTTAAGTCTCCACCCAGCACCTGCATTACTTAGGTAACTGGCACACCTGGAGGAAGTTACTGCCCCCTTCTCTGGGGTCACAACTAAATCTGGCATGGCCACACTTCCCCCACCTGGCCACACCTTCTCTCTGCCCCTTCCCTAGTTGAACCCAGACTGGGCCGCTCCCCTTTCCTTTGGTCATTTTACATGCACTGGGGGGTGGGGGTGGGGGAGCCATTTGGAAATAAAGTTCTTTCACCTGCCTGAATACTTCATGATGTTCACTTCTTGATTTACCTAATTAAAATCTATCAATAAAGGAAGCGAAAAATTAGTGAACAAAGCCTTGAAAAGGGGAATTGAGGGAATGGAAATGGTTTCCTTTGGATAAGAAAGGATTTGGAAAGTAAGAATCATCTTAAATGTTTGCTCCAAACTTGAAAAAAAGGTAAAAGTTAAGACAAACACCAGAAGGTTCTAGTAGGTAGCAGGTGATATGAGGATGTCTTAAATTCTTATAAGATAAAGCTTATTAAAATTGGTATATAATTAAGTTAGTTGTGATTTAAACACTGGTGTAAACCCAGCATGTCATTCTTTATGTCCATCTAAAGTATATCTGATTAACAAAGTTGTCACCCTGGTAAATTGCCCAGGGACTACTGCCCTAAACCCTTCCTTTTGCAGTTTGTGTGCTCTCTACTATTTTTATTATGGCCCTGCCTCTGCCTCATGAGACTTCTTCCAGAGTTCATCCAAGGATTCTCATCTACCACCAAGGGATAGCTGCTGCTTGCTGCTTTCTCCTGGAGGGGCCACATTTCCACCCTTGCCAGCAGGAAGTAGCCAGAGAGAATCTGCATCCTTTTTCATGATTATTAAAAGGCAAAACTGTAAGGTCCACCTGGAAAGGCCCATGCAGATGCCTCCCTCCTTCTGTTTGTTTCCACCCAGTACCTGTGTTACCTAGGTAACCGGCACACCTGGAGGCAGATACTGTCCCCTTCTCTGAGGCCACATCCAAATGTGGTGTGGCTACATCTTCCCCTACCTGGCCACACCTTTCCTCTACCCCTTCCCTAGTTAAACCCAGGATGGGCAGCTCTCCTTCCCTTTGGCCACCTGTGTCTCCAACATGCACTGGTGGCAGCAATTTGGAAATAAAGTTCTTTCTCCTGCCTGAATACCACATGGTGTTCTCTTCTCAGTTTGCCTAATTAACATCTAACACTGGCCTCATAGCTGGCCGAACAGTCTGATGATGAGTACTGACCATGCAGGGAAGCTGGAACAGGACTACATCTTTTAATTCTCCACCTTTTACTACTCTATTTTGGACTTCTCCTTTACTTCTGGTAACCATTTCCCAATGTTTAGTATTTTGAATCCCCTGGCATTTGGCCTTTGTCACAGAGACACAGAATCTTCTTGATTTCTTACATGACCCATGAAGGGCATGGGTCAGAGTCACTAGTGTTCATTAATGCACGTTCATTTGTCATATCATCTTCATTTACTGATGCTACAGCAATGAGGGGGGGTCTATTCTGCTAACCACAGCTGGGAAAACAGGGTGCTCATCTCTAGCTAATATCATCTCTAAGATGATACAGAAGGGGAAGCAGAATCTCCACACGGGGCTTTTCCTTAATAAATGTGAGGGAGGTTTATATCTAGTCCCCCTCCCTCTTCATAAGTTTCTTTACTTCTTCCATACTTCCCTAAGGCAGAAGTAGCCAATAGTCATGCTTCTGGTCAAATGCAACCTCCGTCTCTTCTTCTCTTATCTGCTCCATGGTTTAGTTTTTTCCTCAGTTATACACCATGGAAGCCAGATTACTGATCCAGATGAAGGAATAGATTGCAATTTTTTTCAAAAAAAAATTCTTAGTTTTTCATTGTAATAAACTTTTCCTACATTATCCCATTGTAGGATTTAATGCTTTTAAGGAAACACCAGGGAGTATAATGAAAGAGATTCTAGAAGGAAAGGCAATTCTACTCCCCTGTAAAGTCTGTTTAAACATCTCAGCCAACTCTTAAGAGGGTCTAATGCACCAAGTAATGAAACACTTAAGTTACTTGTACTGTCTCTTTCCAGACACACAAACACACAGTGGCTCATACATTCCTATAGCAGAAGTCTGTCTCGAGGCACTTTCAGTCTACCTTGAAGCTATCTTTTCCAAACAGGGAGTTCAGTGGGAATTCTCAAAGCCCATCTTTGTGATACCAACTAGTGTTGAGGTTTGCTTTCTCTGCTAATTAAAGAATTAAAGCGTAGAAAAAGTGCTTAAAGCAGATAGAGTAGGTTTATTTAAAAGCAAAAGTAACAGCAAAAACTATTGAAAAACAGCCAGGAGTCCTATAGCTGAGCATCTGCAGTCTCTCTCCCTTCCCACTATACATAGGGTCCCTGGCCTCCTCCCCTCTAGGGCATGCTCTGGGCCTGATCGGCCAAGGGGTAGACAAGTGCTGCAGGGAGTCTTGTGATTGGTTCTTTGATCTCTGCTGGGTCATCCCTTCCACTGAGGAACTTGTGGTTTGCTGAGCCATTTCTCTTCTGCCTTCTTGCTGAGTCACCTCCTCCCCACCCCCTTGTGGGAGCTGGTTTGGGCTGCCATATTTTACCTAGGTGGGGAGGCTTAACTTCCCTTCAGTGAGGTAGTAAATGCTTAAGGCAGTGCATAAGGCTTTTTCTGTGTTTGAGATGATTATTAGTACTATGTGCTAGTCCTATGATACATTAGCTAAGATTATGGATCCAAATTGAGAAAGTCTCATGTTAAAAATGTATACTTATTGCTGGCTTACACTTGTAATCCCAGCTATCAGGAGGCTGAGATCTGAGGATTGTAGTTGAAAGCCAATGCCAGCAGGAAAATCCATGAGGCTCTTATCTCAAATGAACTAACAAAAATCTGTAAATAGAGCTGTGGCTCAAGTGATAGAATACTAGCCTTGAGCATAATAGGACAGGGACCACACCCAGGCCATGAGTTCAAGCCCCAGGACTGGCACAAACATCCACATGTACATGCACACACACACACACACACACACACACACACACACACACACACACACACAAATGTACACTATTACTGTGGAACCAAATTAAATGAGAAAACAAGAAAAGGAAAATTTAATAAACTTTCTAAACTATTTCCTCTGTGAATTGATGTTTTTATATCCACCACCTAAAAATATATCATTTGCTTATAGCTGGTAGGAATTTAATTCATCTTAAAGGGCAAGTTTATAAGTATTACATTTAAATTATATTTAACATCTTTACATTTAAAGTTTTGTATTTAAATTCTTCTTTAAAATAAATGCTCTTGTTTAGCATTATTATATATTTAATATTATTTTCCATGAGCTATCATAGTCCCTGTCCTCAAGGAATTTCTGAACTTAGAAAAAAAATACTCTTTCACTAAGACATTCAATCAAAGAAGGAGACGAAACACATGCTTAGATATCTAAGGCTGGTTTCTGAAGTTTCTATGAGATCCTGCCATCAAGTGTCCAGAAAAGATACAATGAGAAGAATCTTGTTTTAAATGAAGTTATTTTGGATAACTCTTTCAATATTGGAGATAAAACTGAAATAAAGGTATTAGGTCTAACTGGCACCATCTTGGCCACATGGTGGATGATATGGAATTAGGTATAACTGGTGCCATCTTGTCTTCATGTTGGTGAAAGGTGAAGTTCCCCCCCCACCCCACCCCAGGTGATAGGTGTGCTTGAATTCCTAGAGACAGGTACAGGGACTTGGATAATAGGTTACTGGATCTCCCAGTCTTGGTTCATGAACCCTCAAGTTCCCGGTGACCCTGTCCCCTGACCCTGACCCTGACCTTATTTAGATCTGGACCAGCTCAGGTGCCATTACACATGCCTCATGTTTCTTGGCTATCCTCTGAGCACCATGGAGTGCCTCTTCAGCTCTCCATTGGAGTTGATCTGGTTTGTTGGTACAGTATTCCTGCTCTTTCTTTCTTTTCCTATGATCATGGCTCAGTTTTCTAACAGTGTTAAGTGTATTTGAGGGGATTCTGGGACAGGAATTCACCTGCAGTCACTGGCTCTCTAAAAGACTCCCAATTCCACCTTTCAAAATGTGGCTTCTTTGTTTCACACTGATTGAATTTCCATACAACAAAACTACCTACTCAAGAGGGACGGGGATAGAACTGATGTCCTGTGGTAATACATGAAAGATGAGGAGGATATGAATTTCACACTAGATTTACACGAGAAAGTTTCAAAGAATTGTTGGACTTCACTTACAATGGACAACAGCCATGCGTCAGTGTAGAGGAGATTGAAGGTTGAAAACAATGTCTATTGTGGTTTCATTATGTCCAAATACCTTTCACTGCCGTTTTCTTCCACTTCTAGACAGATATTGTTAGGCCTTGCTTGTCTTAGTTACCAGGAGTTTTCATGATACATTTTTTTGTGCAATTTTATTCTGTTATAGGTACTACCGAGTTGAATCAAGAGTAAACTGGTTTAAATATACAGCCACTTATTGTATTCACTTATCACCAAGATGCTTGGCTCTCTTGAGGAAGAGCTTGGCAGGCTCTGAGGATAGCAAAGGGTTGTGTTGGAAAGAATACAAAGGCAGAATACTGTGTCTTGGGAGGCAGGGAACATCTGGGGGACAGAGAAAAGATGGATTTCTAAAAAGATGAAAGCAATTGTTCAAACTGATGTGGAAGGCAGAATACAAGGAAACACAGGAGGAAGAAATCTGACTTAGTAGTGCAGCATTTTGGTGGAAGATAAGCTACTCAAGTGTTCATCCATCTCTGTACAAAGATGTTGAAGCTGAGTTAAGATCTATGGTTGAAGGCATGGTGTCAGGATTGGGGAGAGAGATTTGTATTCTAGAGACTAAGGTAGATTGAATACTGACACATACCTACCCCCCAAACGTTATTTGCTAATCCTCTGAATCAGTGAATGACATTTTACATAGCCAAAGGAACATCACAGATGTAAGTTAAGGATTTGGGGATAAGATCATTGTGCTCCATCCCAGTGGGCCTGATGTCATTGCAGGGGTCCTGAAGACAAGGACAATACATTCTTGTTATGTTTGGTCACCAAAGTTTAGAGAAATTTGTTTCAACAGCACCAGGAAATGAATTGGAAGGGCTAGTTGATTCTGGAAGGAGAAGACTGATTTCCTGCCAGTAAAACATGTTCTTTTCATATTTAGAGATTCACTCATTTCTGTTTCAATCATCTTTCATAATAATGGGGAGTCCTGTGGTTTCAATGTGCTCACTTAGAAATTCAGTTCCATACAGAGACTTCACAGGACACAGAAACCCACCATGGCTTCTCTCTCATCTTTGTGAAGGAAAAGAAAACCCTCATGAACTTTGTAGGCCTAGGGCCTGTTATGGTATCTGACCTACAAGAAACATTTAAAACCTACCTGCAGTTCTCCCTTACTCCCCCTTCCACATTAATTTTTTATGCTTTAAAATCTTTCTGAAAATATTAGAAAATATTTTCCAGGTATATATACAAAAGAAATGTGTGTATACATTGAACCTTTTGCATTTGTACAGAATAAGATTTTAATTCTCATGTCAGTGTTGGAGGGGTACTAAAATACACACATATCGAATACATAAAAGTTTAAGAATTGAATGTTTCCCAAACAACCAATCAGGTTATGAATTCAGTGACAGTTCAAAAAAAAATAAAATAAAAGCAAGGTAGTGTGGGAAGAACTAATTGCATGTGTAATTTTTTCCACTTCCAACTGTGTCAATCAAGTAAACATGGGCTTGTAATATTGTACCTCATTTATCCCCACCCCTATGATCCTGCATGCCACTACAGTGAGGGTTAACATCTCAGCACGGGACGACATCTTGCACCTATTATCTGTCCTGGCTGACAGTAAAAAGTTAATGGCACCATCTCCTTTCAGGCACCCTAATCGAGGGCACATCGTTGTTGCAGAATACCTGAAAGTGTGTCAGGGTGCATCTCCCCAAGCACCTGAGGAGGAGGGGTGAAGGGTCAAGAATAATTGCTATGTCACTGCCACGTGATTTATTGCAAGGCGTAATTATGTCTCTGGGCACCATCTGGAGACCCAATCTGTGCTCTTATGAACAAAACTTAAAGTCAACATGTGCCTTCTTCTGAACTCAACCAAGTTCTAGGCTGGACTTCTCACACCTAAAGAACAGCACCTGATATTTGATCTTCTGCCACATGATTCTGGCACTAACTGCTTTAGTTTGCAGGGCCTTAGATGTACACAACCCCTCTCATTTTAGAGACAAAGGTTTTCTCTTCTGAGGCTGTGTTCTTCAAAGGGTTAAACATATAGAAAGTTCAGCCTTACCCCCTAAACTCACAATAAAGTGAACTCACTGTAAGCTTGTTTCTGAATGCTTTATTTTAATTTATTTTACTGGCCATTAGCCAAAAGAACATTGCATTTATTGGCATCTGAATTATTTCCTAATTATACATGGGCTAGTACTTGTCTCCCAAATATTTGCCTAAGAGAGAGCGATGGCAAGTTAGCACTAAATGATGAGGATTGCTTTTTTTTAAGTATTACTCTATTTCAAATAAATTTTGAATCTGTTCTAGGACCCTGCTTTTCAAACTATATGACTGGGCTGAGTTGATTTAAGAAATACTTATTTCTTTCAATTAAAACCCAGAGCATTAATCAAATGTTTGACACTATAAATGTTTCCAATTAACATCTAGCTTAAAACCACATGTGCTTCAAGTGAAATTCAAAAGATCTATCTGTATAGGTGACCTTAGAGAAACCATTAACACATGGCCGGAGACAGCAAGGAACATTCTCCATTTGTAGGGCTAAGATAAAGAACCAACCCATGACAGATTATTCCTTCAAACATCCCTCTCAGATGAGCACCTCCTAAGTCAGACATGAGGTGTTTTCTCAATGAAAAGAAAAAATATATGCATAAATATAATTATACACATATAAATATAATTATACACATATAACTTAAATTATATATTTATTCACATATATATGGAGCGAGGATGGGAGGAAAAAGAGGGAGAGGCAGAATGGGGAGAAAAGTAGGGGGAGAGGGATGAGAGAAGACAGAGAGAAGGAAAGAAAGATGAAAGAAGAGGAAAAGGGAGAGGGAGAGAGAAAAGAGGAGAGGAGAGAAAAGGGGAGGGAGAGAGAAGATGAGGAAGAGAAGAAAGGAAAAAAGGAAGGAAGGAAGGAAGGAAGGAAGGAAGGAAGGAAGGAAGGAAGGAAGGAAGGGAAGGGAAGGAAGGAAAGGAAGGAAGGAAAGGAAGGAAGGAAGGAAGGAAAGAAGGAAGGAAAGAAAGGGAGGGAGGAGAAAAGAGAGAGAGACAGGAAGAGATTAAGAACAGTTCTATGTGCAAGGAAGTTGAATACCTTCAAACTAAAAACATACTGAAGTAATTTTTATACTTATTTTTCTGCAGATATTTTAAACACAAAGATCATTAGGACCCAAGCAAGTAGAATCAATGAATGAAATGGGAATGCCAAATATAGCAGACACTTCAGCAAAACCCAGGACCTGTCTAAAGGGAGATTTCCCACCCAAATCAAGCCAGCCATTACTATGGGCAAATGGAAGTCTAGTTGGAACCAAACAGACTGACATTCTGAAGGAAGCCAGAATGGAAAGTTTTCATAGGAATTTATTAATTTTAAAAAGGTGGCAGTTCATTCCATGGAAAGCAATAACACAGTAAACACACATTTCATTGCCAGTTTATGACCTTTGTGTTCTATTACTGGATGGCACCCAGAGCTAGCCTGATGTGGCCTGAGATAGTAAAGTAATAGGTCAGCACATCACAGCCTTGGGACTAGTGCTTTGTCTTGCTTGTAGGTGATTCTACCAACTCTTGGCAGAGAGGGAAGTACAGGGGAGGGAGGGAGGGCTGAGAAAACAACATACTTCTCAAATAATTTCTCAATGGGTTGGGTTAACTTAGCTAAATGATGCCAGGTGTGCTATGTAGGGGGTTATTCTAGCCATAAGGAAAATGGTAACATTAAGACAAGCTCATTTTCTCAGTCTCCCAATGAAGCTTATTCTCTGTCTCCTGTCTCTCAGCAGTGCGTGGACAGCTGGAGCTGCCAATTGAACATCGATGAATGGCTGCAGGCAGACACCTTGAGTCATTATGCTGGACTTAGACAGACTCATATTTCTCTTTGTCTCTTCTTTACCTTCAAATATCTTTACGAAAGAGAAAAAAGAAGATAGCTATAATAAAACAATAGTTTGTACAAAGCAAAATATTTGATCTTCAAAAACACTTTCAAGAGCCAAGTAGTTGTTATATTCATGGTTTTGCAGAGTTTTTTTCTCTCGACTTTTTTTTCTTACAAAAAACAAAAACCAAGTCTGTCTGCTTTTGCTGGAGATTGATTGGCTTTTTTGGTTTGTATATTCAGTGATTTACAACAAGAAGAGATAATTTTAGCTCACAATGAGGTTGCTCAGTTCATAATGAGGGAAGATCTGGATTTGCAAGTGCCACTGTGTATGTGTGTCTCTCTCTTTCTCTCTGTCTCTCTGTCTACCACCCTCATCTCTCTGTCTCCATCTCTTAGCTCTATCTATCCTTTATGTTGTCCCTACCCTCCCTATTCAGGAGTTATACATTAATATTCTTCCTGCTTTGATTTCAGTCAGTAGAAAAGAACAACTCCCTTTTATTCTTGTGGAAGTCTCAGAATTGGGCCAGAGAAGGTATAACATTTTCATTATTTTTGGCTGCATATATTTATGAAATATACCATGATATTTCAATATGTGAATACAATGTGTGGTGACTACATCAGAATAGTTAGCATTTCCAGCTCATGTTTTTTGTGTTCTGTTTGGAGCTTTCAAACCCCTCATTTCTTGTTCTTCACATGATGTACAATAGGTATTATGAGCTATAATCACCCCTTTGTGTCAAGGAATCATAGGATCTATCCTTCTCTCTGGCTTTTAATAACCACCATCCAATCCCCATCTTTCTTTACTTCCCCCTTCCCAGCCTCTAAAACTCACAATCATAATTCCAAACTCAGATCAACTTTTTAAAAAGCTTTTACATATAAAAATGATTGCATAGTATTTGTTCTTTTATGTATGAGTTACTTTACATAATGTGCCTCTGTTCCATATATTTTGTTGCAAATGATAGGATATCACTCTTTTGATTGCTGGATAATATTCCATTATGTGTACATACCACATTGTGTGTGTGTGTGTGTGTGTTGGCACTTGGTTTGAACTGAAGGCCTTAGGTTCTCCATTAGGATTTGACCCACAGCTGTGCTCTACCCCTTGAGCCACATCTCCGTTCTGCCATAGAGACTCAGCCTTTTCTGCCTGGACTAGCTTTGAACTGAGATCCTCAGATCTCAGCCTCCTGGGTAACTAGGAACCACTGTTACCCATTTTATACAACATTTTTGTTATATACCCATCTACTGTTGGGCAACAAAGTTGATTTCATAGTGTTACTATTATATTCTATGACATAAAATATATTTTGTCTTAGAGGTTCTAGTTCCTTGGAAAACACACTAAAAGCTCTTACACACATACACACACACACACACATCACTTTTCCTACTCAGTAACCACAGTACATTTCAAGGTTGCCTCATCTGAGATGTGGTGAGCAATTTTGCTCTTGACCAATAAAATCCACAATGTTGAAGGGGTGAGGGAGGGAGTTATACCAAATTTCAAGTGGGCAATGGGTAAGGCTTGCAGTAAGCAGATGCTATAGGACCTTCTATTGGGATTTTGGATGCTAATAGGACTGAGCTAACTCTCCACAACAGCTGAATTTTCAGGGTGCTCCTTGTCCTATTTAGAGTTAGTTAATGGCAGCTGTATATTCCTAATGGCTCTTCTCCATTCTGAAAAGGAGAAGTTCTGATGTTTTTCTTCATTTTCTTTAATTCAAATGTTTTCAATTTGAAACAATATGTAATACCAACTCTAGGAGTGTACATGGGTAGCCAGAGTCTAATTTTCCTTTCAGAGTTTTAGATTCTCCATGTCCATGTTCACCTTGTTTTAATTTTTATAAATGGTATGAGGCAAAGGTACAGCTTCACCTTTTTTGTGCCTCTTTAGTTATCTCAAGGAGATTGACTTAAAGCATTCTCTTTCCCAAGTCAAATTACCTTAGTACCATTGTTGAAAATCAACCAACCATGGATGGTTGGGTTTATTTCCAGACTCCCAGTTCCATTCCATTGATCTGCTGGTTGACCATTGCGTCAGTTCCACACACACAGCCTTAATTACTGTGCTTTTGAAACCAGCTTTGATGGTCTTAAGAACTTGGTACTACCCCAAAATATGTCACGTTGGCCTCTGAGAAACAGAGGCAGTGTCATTGTTTTCTCTTTACCACTTTCCTTCCCTGAAGATCTTTCTGACATGGCTTTGAAGCAGGTCATAAGTTTCTTATTCAAGAGAAGTAAATATGATCAATTGAATTACTATTTGGTCACTTGAGGCTTATTTTTCTAGATGACTTTTTGACAAATCAACTTGCTTGAGTTATGGATTTACATACCCTAAATCTCATTCACTTAAACCACACAATTCAGCAAGTGGCATACTTAATGAATTATAGAGCCCTATCTATCTCCCACCCAATACACCAGCTTTAACCACTACCAATCTACTTTCCACCTGTCTAGATTTCTTTGGTTTCTTAGAACTGGCTGCTTATGTTGCATTGCATGACACGCCACTGAACAGCCAGAGGTTGTATGAAGTGAATGTCTATGGTCCTGTCTCCTTGTGTCAAATTGGAATCCCTATCTAATTTTGAAAATGGGACCCTAGGGGCTGGGGATATAGCCTAGTGGCAAGAGTGCCTGCCTCATATACATGAGGCCCTGGGTTCAATTCCCCAGCACCACATATACAGAAAATGGCCAGAAGTGGCGCTGTGGCTCAAGTGGCAGAGTGCTGGCCTTGAGCAAAAAAAAAAAGCCAGGGACAGTGCTCAGGCCCAGAGTCCAAGCCCCAGGACTGGCCAAAAAAAAAAAAAGAAAAAAATAAAAAAGAAAATGGGACCCTAGGAGGTAATTGGGATAGATGAGGTCATAAGAGTGGTATTAGAAGTTAAGACACCAGGGAACATTCTCTCTCTCTCCTCTTTCTCTCTCTCTTTCTTCATATCCAGGTCTACATCATCCCATGGAAAATCTCCAGGAGAACACAATGGGCAGGAGGCTGTTAGTAAGTCAGGAAGAGAGCTGTCACCATCACCTTATCTTGCACTTGAAGCCCCCAGAGCTTTGAAAAAGTAAATTCCTAGGTTTTAAGTGACACAGACAATAGTAGACAATCTGGAAACCCAAGCTGATCAATGCACATTCTAAGAAAATGATGTTTCTATGTTTTACTTCTTTTTTTTCTTTTTCTTCTTTTTTTTTTTTTTTTTTTTTTTTTTTGGCCAGTCCTGGGCCTTGGACTCAGGGCCTGAGCACTGTCCCTGGCTTCTTCCCACTCAAGGCTAGCACTCTGCCACTTGAGCCACAGCGCCGCTTCTGGCCGTTTTCTGTATATGTGGTGCTGGGGAATCGAACCTAGGGCCTCGTGTATCCGAGGCAGGCACTCTTGCCACTAGGCTATATCCCCAGCCCCTATGTTTTACTTCTTGATCAGTGTGTCATTTGGAGGCTGCTCTCTACAGTTCAGGGATCATGGTTCAAGGCCAGTCTAGGCATATATGGGTATGGGAAACATTTTCTCAAACAGTAACTAGGTTTGGTCGTGCATATTTGTCATTCATCTATATGAGAGGCTGAGATCAGAAGGAGCAAGATTCTAGGCTAGCCTGGACAGGAAAGTTTAAGAGATTGCATCTCTATGGAAGGAAGTACATGTGGTCACAGTTGCCTTTCAGCTCAGCAAGAACATAAATAACCAGCACAAAACAGAGCAGGAGGCATGGCTCAGTGGTGTATGTCAACCTAGTAAGAGTGATTTCCAAACTCTAGTGCGCCTCTCACCAAATCATCTGTTCAGTGGGAAGTGTGCTTGCATAATAGGAAGAAAATTTCTAGTATATTATGGCATAAAGCCAACTATGTGACATGGGGTAAAAAAGAACATTTCTTATCTTTAAAGTCTCAATGTGGAAAGTCGTATACAAAAATATTGATTCCTCACCAGTTTCCATCTTCTGGAAAATTCATCACATGAGTTGTTTCATACCATGGACTCTGAAGGAAGCAAATGTTAAGAAGGGCCTTCTTTACCTTCATGATCAGAGATACTCTCCAAGGATTCCTTTCCTAGTCTCACTCAAGCTGAGCCAAGCACATTCACCCGCTTTCTGATTAAGCAGTGCCATTTCTCAGCCAGGAGTATATAGGCATGTTTCACAGAAGATAGATGCGTTTCCATGGAAACTTGGACGCATTTTCAGTGAAAATGTAGCTCCAATTCTGTAGTTAGAGGCACTTTGGTGTGTTTACTTTTCTTGTTGCTATGATGAGGTACCTGGCCTGAGGAACTTCAAGAAGGAATGCTATTTTTAGCTGACAGGTTCAGAGGGTTCAGTCCCTGGTCACACGTTTCCATGTCCTCGGGCAGAACAGCATAGTGGCAGGAGTGAGTGTTGGAGGACCCTTTTCACCTCATGGTGGACAAGAAGCAGGGAGAAGGGATTTGTCTGGTTGAGTTACAGGATTGGATGCTGAGCAGTCCAACAATGGCCACCTATTAGGTGGAGAGTGAGAGACTTCAGTAGCTGTCCATTAGAAGAAGATGGAAGCCTCAGGCAAAGAGACCAGTAGTACAGCCCCAAGCTGAGGCTGAAGCCTTGGGAGATCCCCGAAGAGATGCTGATATGAGTCTACATTATAAGGATGACACTAAAGTCTCATATCCACAGGTAACCACAACAGCAATAGAGACACTCCCTCAGAAAGAGTGGAGCTCACACATGTTGATTGGTTTTCTCTTCTTCCACTTATATTCTGTGAGAACCTTCAGTCTGTTTCTTACACTTAAGAAAGGCCTTCTGAAAATTGTCTTAGGAAAAGCCATGTCACCACCCCACCCCACACATACTCAGAGGTGTGCTTTATTATCCTAGATACCTCTCCATTCAATGAAATTGATAATCATGATGAACTATCAGGGTAGATTCTTCACAATGAGTTATGACTAAAAATAAAGTAATGAGGTAACTGTGAGAAAGAGAAAAATAAAAGTTGTCTAAGGAGCCCTCTGACTGCCACAGGATACACTTTCAGTATCCCAATGAGTGTGGTCTTGCTTATTGCCATGTTTTTGGTGACCAGTAAGTTTCTGACATGTAATTAGGATTCCATAAATATTTTATGTTAACAATCTACATGTATCATAATAAAATACATAAGTACTAAGGCCAAGCTGAGTGCCAATGGCACAACCATAATCCTAGCTACTCAGGCGGCTGAGATCTAGTATTGTCATTTGAAAGCAGATCTGGGAGTAAAGTCTGCGAGACTCTTGTTTTGTTTTGTTTGCCAGTCCTGGGGCTTGAACTCAGGGCCTGAGCACTGTCCCTGGCTCCTTTTTGCTCAAGGCTAGCATTCTGCCACTTGAGCCACAGAGCCACTTCTAGCTTTTTCTATATATGTGGTGCTGAGGAATTGAACCCAGGGCTTCATGTATACAAGGTGAGCACTTTATCACTAGGCCATATTCCCAGCCTGTGAGATTCTTATCTCTAGTGAATCACCAAAAAAGCCCAGAAATGCAGCTATAGCACAAGTGGTAGAGCATTAACCTTGAGCAAAATAGCTCAAGGATAGTGTCCAGATCTGAGTTCAAGCCCCAGGACTGGCACGCGCACGCACACACACACACACACACACACACACACACACACACATGCATACACATGCACGCATACAACTAAATGGAAAGGAGAGAGTACAGAAAGATGAAGTGGAAGCAAGGAAAGCTATAAAAGAATTGGAGATAATGTCTAGAAATTAAATAAGAGGCCAAAATATTAAATGAAAATTAAGTAAATGTGTGCTGGTAGCAGGAAAGATATCATAAAAGAAAGGATCCCCCTTTAAGAAACAGTGAAATTTTAGACAAAATCTTTCTGTATTCTTTGAGTCATTTATTGTTTTATTTCATTCTTTTCTCTCATTGTTTTCTTTCTTCTATCTGAGTTCAACTATGTCTTTCCTCTATCCTTCTCCTCTTTATTCTTTTTTTCTGTCTCCCTCTTCTTCTCTGCTTTCCTCTCTCCCTCTTTCCATCCCTTTTTTCTTTCATTCCTTTTTTTCTCTTCAAATGACTTGAAGTCTATCTCATGCCAGACCTAAGAAAAATAAAGTACTTTCTTTCTCTTATTGTGACTATTTTTTTTCAAAGATTTTGGAAAAAATATGTCGCAGTAAGTACTAATATGTTATGCACAGAATAAAAGAATCACAGAGAATTACATTGTAAAATGTATCAAGAAGTGTCATTCATGCTTGTGTTAGGCGAGCCTCAGTCTATGTTCAACACTGAGGCACCAATTTCAGATGACTCAGTGATTAAAGAGTTTGATAACTTATTTTGAGAAGCATTGCTTTTCCTTGAAGAAAAACATGACTTTCTAATGCAAACACACAAAAAAACAAAGCTTGGAAGGATGGTTTTATGTTGCCACAAAGATTCAAGATTATAAAGATATCTCTACAAGATATTCTTGAAAGACTGATGTAAGAAGATAAATATCATCCAAGTACAATAATAAATCATCCACTCAAAGGAAAGATGGAAAAAGCAAAGCTTCAGAGCAATTCACAAGGCAAGGATTTTGAGTATTATAGGCACTATATGGACCAAAAAATGGAAAGGTTGAAGGGCTGACAAAAGATTTACATCTTGTAGCCTGCATTAATGGACATGGAAAGACACCATGTATCCCAACCACATCTTGGTGGGTTGTATTAATCTCTGAATATCCTATTTTAAGAAAGCCATGGACAAATTAGAACATGTTCACAGGCAAGATGACAGGACAGAGACAACATCTCCAGGCTACATTATTTGAGGATAACGGAGGGTACTATATTTTTTATCATGGCAGTGACCAACTACATGGATTTTCTCATCCCACTGTGCTAGATCACTAGCAATCTCCCACAATTACCAGATTAACACAATGCAAGTTTATTCCCTACTATGCAGCTATCATATGCCCTGAGGGGGTGGGAGTTGTGGTTGTTTTTATACACAGTTACTCAGGGACCTAGGCAGATGCAGGCTCTGCCATTTTCCTTCTACAACACTGGGTATCTCCCGCCTCATCCTCAGCAAGGCACAGTAAGGGGTGAGTGGAAAGATTCATGCTTATGCTGGCTTGAATGTTTCTGCTTGGCAGTGGCACAAGGTCCAGGGAATAGGGAGGGGATGGGGGAACAGCAGCAAGCATAGACCACCACATCACCTGTCCATGTTTTTCCTTCATCACATATAAAAGGCCTTTTGTTCAACTTTACATGGTTTTAATCTTCCTCTACCAAGATAATATCTGGGAAATCATAGGTTTGGGATTCTATTCTGTTTTCTTTAATAAGTGCTAAAATAAACAACTTTTGGAATTACAAGATTCTGTACACATACTTCCTGCAATCATTTCACAGAACGTGTCGCTTTGAGGGGAGGGTGGTCAGCTACAGTGAGGGAAGTGAAGACTGCAATCCACCGGGGAGGGACCCCATGCCAAGGCTGTGAAATGCTTCAAGGCTCCTGAGTGAAGAGTCAGGATCCAGTTGCAGAAGAAAAATATGCAAATGATGGAGGAGGGCCATGATTCTAACTTGGCAATATGACTCAAGATGGGAATGCCTGAGCGTGAAGCCTCAGGAGATTGATACTAACAGCAAAGAAAGGGAACATACAAGTGAGATATAAAATCAAGGTTTGCCTTTGAACACTTGATTTTTTTCAGTGATTGATATTAGTTATTTCATTCTGTATACTAGATGTGTATTAATATTCCTATGTTAGAGATGAGAAATCTGAATTATCTTTAGAAGAAGATGCTGAGCATGGTGACAGGGCTAAAATGATACTCAGGGCTTTACCTGACCTCCAACCCTGAAAACTATTTCTGGTTGCCGAAGGTTTTAGGATCTTTCATTCCACTTGTTCACTTGTTCTTATCATTCTCTCTCTCTCTCTCTCTCTCTCTCTCTCTCAATAGGAAAGGTATAAGCAACAATATGTGACAATGTTGTCAGATTTGAGGTAGTTATTTAGAAAAAAATCCACAAGGATGGGTGAGTAGAGTGGACTTACTTGGAGGCTGCTAGGGAGACTTTCTGAGTGGCACTTCTATTTTAATTCTTACCTACATATTTTCTTTCTCTTTCATTTTTTTAACCCCCTCCCCACCCCATGCCCTGAAGCCTGAAGGCCAGAATCAACAGGATCAAAAATCAAACAAAAAATTCTGAGCTTCCCAGTGGACATGCATAGGGGATTTGAGAATGTCAGCTGTATAAATATGACGCCATCTTTAGACAAACTGTCTGGGAGGATGGGCTCTGGGCGGAAGCAGCCTCCCTCCCCTGTGCACTCTCCCCAAATGCCATGCAGCCTGTCTCTAGCCAAGTTTATTATCTGACAGATAGGGAGCACAAATATTGACTTTTGCTATTTTTACTGTAACTGCAGCCATAAACATTGATTACCGCTGGAGAAGGCAGACTGAGAAGAAAGCAACAGTGTCCTCTGTACCCAAGAGAGCTTCTGTGTTTGCCGCAGGCCAGCCAAGCAAGGCACAGATTGTGAATAAGCTCCTAATGGAGTGACTCCACACAGAAATAGCAAATGATGATGTGAAAGATCCCACAGGATTGAAGGAATAAAAAAAAACAAAAACCTGTTTAGGTTCTCAGTTGCCTCTGCTCTTTTAGCCCAAGAAAATCTTGAATACAGAAGAACAGCAGTCTAAGAGACTTCAAAAGCTCTTTCCCTCCATGGGGCTCTCTCTGGCCTATTGTTATGGCAACACACAGTAATTTGTAACTATCTTCTCCAATTTCTTCTACTCTATATCTCAATATGATTTCCCTGGCAAGGGAGATAATCAATCCATCAATGTGGAGTGCATCACGAGTCCTCTACAGAAGCCAAAGGGCTGTCCCTTTTGATGACAGTCTGTTCATTTGGCAAATGTGAAAAAGCAAGAGAAAATTTCCAATCTATTGTCATCATTTTTCATACAGGGCTTTAAATGTGTGTTGTCAGTGTAACATACCTTGAGTTTCCTATTTGATTGGGTCTAATGTGTTTGGCAGAGCTCCCAGGGCCAGAAAGATCACAGTGTACATTATGGACCTCAACAAGATGGTAGACAGATGGGCAGCCAGAAACCTGAGGGGTCTATAGGATGACTGGTTTCCATATGCTAGACTAGAACTCAGTTCATCTGAGCTCAGCATCCCAGCACTGTGCCCAAAGTTTTCAATAAGTTCAGTGCAGGAGACTCTTCATCTCAAAGTGATTTCTTGCCAGCATCTAATCCTAGTCCAGTTCAGCTGAGCAAGTGGAGCTCCACCTTCTTTAGAGATTCAGGGAGTAGGAGGGAAATCAACTGAGTCACTCTGAGGGGTCAAAAATTATTCCAGTAAGGCTGGATGCTAATGGCTCATGCCTGTAATCCTAGCTGCTTAGAAATCTAAGGTCAAGGGGATTGCGTTTCAAGGCTAACCTGGGTAGTAAGCTCATCAGACACTCATTTTGTCACCAGAGCACTTTCTTTCTCCTAAGGATTGAGGAAAACTGTAGAAAGACATCATAAGGTGGACCATTCCTGACCCTAGTTGTAAAATCTTTCATAATGGAGTGTTTTCCAATTCACACTTGTTAAGGATCTCTTTTATCTTTATGTTTGGTGATATGACTTTGTGATCTTGTCACCAATCCAATTTTCCTTTGAAGGGATGCAGTCTCAGGTTGCCTGCTGAAATTGTATGATACTGTTTATCATCCTACTCATACATCTTGAGTCACCTCTTAGAGTCACAAAGTTCCTTAAACTTCAACACCCAGGTCTCGATTCACTGCTATAATTTTATCTTTTCCACTAACCATATCCACCAAAGTCTCTCAGTTGGGACAATTGTTATTAGATAGCAGTTAAACTTTTTAATTTTTCTTATACTGTTCCCAAGTTTTGAATCAAGGCCTCAGGTTGGTTCTGCTTGTTTGCTCACAATTTGTGCTCTACCACTTGAGCCACACCTTCAGAGCACTTTGTGTTTGTTAGTTGAAGATGGGTTCTTGAGGGCTCTTCTGCCAGGACTGACTTCAAATTGCAATCCTCTAGAGCTCCAGCCTCCTAAATAGCTAGGATTACAGGTGTGAGTCATTGGCCAAAGGTATGATTATTGTTTTCACACATCTATGTTATTTAAACATTCATTTGGACCAACAAACATAACAGAAATGATGGGTCATTATTTTGTGAGCTGGTGGAATAAGGTTGATATTAATCACTTAGTTCTAGTAATAAACATATATTCTTCCCAAATTCAGTCCTGCTCTTGCCTGAAGTTGTCATGCAAATAACTTCATTTAATTATGACATAGAAGACTGCTGAATTTCAACCATTTAGGGGCCAGGGTGAGGTAAGGGCTCAGCCCTAGTAAGGTAATGCTGGGGAGTGCAGTCCCACAGAAGGTGTGGATACATTGCATTTGTGGGCCTAAGTATACTCAGCTTTCTAGATTAGAAAACTATTTGTATTACCTTGCTCCATCCCAGAGGAATAAACAGTACAGCTGATATCATGAATCATATTCCCAAGATCGGGAGGGGAGTGGCAAGTAAATTCTAGTATGATGCATTGACTTGCATGCACATGGCTTAACACTAATACAAAGCTATTTAAATATTATGAGGAGAAACACTGCATTTGAAATTATAGTATATTACTTTTCTTTTCAGCTCTACTCATTGAATAACCTTGACTGAGTTACAGCTCTTTTGTGGTTTGTGTCTATGATTAGCCATCTACATTGCATAACATAGATAAGATTAAGATTATGCATGAGGAAGGCCTTCCAAAATAAACGTGCAACCTACCTATGAAGTCAGTTCCTCTGTTCTATCCTTGTTGCATTCCTATAACCTTTAATAACACCCCCAAACTATTTGTGACATTTTAATTTTATTTTTTTTAATAAACACAAACAGTTGGGCATTGTGGCTCATGCCTGTAATCCTAGTGACTCACAAGGTTGAGATCTGAGGATTTTTGATTTCTATTTGAAGCCAGCCTGGATAGGAAAGTCTGTGAGACTCTTTAGAAGAACCACCAAAAAGTCAAAAGCTGGGGGCACAAGTGGTAGAGCACTACTTTTGAGCACAGAAGCTCAGGGATAGCATCCAGGCCCTGAGTTCAAGGCCCCAGGACCTGAAAAACAAAATAAAGCCAAAGCTCATAAACATTTGAGCCTGTTATTCAGGGTCTCAACATTCCCCCTATGAGCTCCCATTTCCTTGCATAAATTTTAGCTGGCCACATCAAAACTATTTTTCCTGATTCGGCTGTAATGGAGCCATCTCTGCTGGTTCAGGCACCAGGACCTCTCACCTTACCATGCCTCATCTTAGTGCAGTGTTTATCCTCTGTGTGTATCTATAGCAACTCCCCATGATCACACTTTGGCTCATGCTCACCCAGCTTAGGAGCCTTTGAAGTGGGAGCCAGAAGGTCAAGTCACTGATTACTAATTAGGTATCATTAATACAGCATCATCTTCATGGAAAAAATCACATTTTACTCATAGACATGCAGGATGTCTATGAGACCAGAGCACCAGGAACCTTTTGGGTAATCCTACTCACCACTAAGGGGTTGTGATATGAGGGGATGCCATTCTCACAAATATCCTCCTACTCTTTCATCACTGGAAAACCATCTGTGGGTGCCCATGAGAGTGTGTGGGTCCCTCAGCACAGCTAAAGGGTACAGAGTAGTTACTGGATGTTAGGATTCATAAACAGTGTTGGGCAGGCAGATCCTGGGGGAAACCTGTGAAGTTCAGTGCATTTGTGGGAGCTCTTCTCAGTCAGTCTTTGGCGGCTTGGATTGGAGAGACTGAACAATATTGTATTTAATGGTGGAATTTGTGGAGATGGAGGTGGGGAGAAATTCAGGCTATATCTTTCTTTGATCAGTTATGAGTCATTTTCCCCTCAATAAACAAAAATTCTACATGAAACAGATGAGATCATGTTGCCTTTCTTCATAGCATGTCATGTATTTTCTTCCAGGCTTGCCCATGTTCTGTCAAAGATGAGAAATGATCTTGCGGAACTCTTAACAGAGCTGAGATCAGAACAGAGCCAGCCTGACCCAATAAACTGACCCAAGAAGCCTCCTGGGAAATTGTCCTCCAAACATCACGGCCCCATTTCAGATAACAATCTCAGCTTCTTACCGCTTACCCATCACCTCATCTATAGTATTTGCCACTTGGAGTTTGTGCCAAACTCTAAGGATTTGGTGGGGGGAAAATTGGGGCAGTAAGAGAGATAGGTAGTTCAAGGAAAAGCCAAGGTTGATAGATGATCTATTCCTTCCTCACTCCCCACATGATAGATCAGAAACCCATACATTGAAATGCCATCCACAGAAAGAAAAAACGCACATCTTGACTCCTCTAACATGCTGCTTGAATAATAATAATTTAAAAAAAACTTTAGAGGACTTTTTTCCCATTAATTCATAGGAAATGTTCACTCTAGCTTTTCTGAATGAGTTTATTGTGAAGTATTTTTTCTATATGGTCTGTATTATGCTCTCCCAGTGTTCCAAACTGCAGCTGTGTGGTTATGGCTGTGTATGGGATAATAAATGTTTTGTCACCTCTGAGCTATCAACTAGAAGCCTCCCTGGGGAGTGTCTCAGCTAGGTGAAGGGGGATTGTTAAGGGCAGCCCAGCCATCAGGCTATGTTGAACATGTGGGGGGTTTTGAGGGAAAAGCAGTACAAGAGGAGAAAGAGTGGAGTTTGAAAGATTATTTTTAATGTTTTCATTGTTTGTTCTTATTTGTAGCATTTGGTTTTTTTAAAAAAATCAAAGAGCATTAAAGGACTCAGTCTTTCTCTTTCTGAAAGCTCAGATTTTAAAAACTGAGGAGAAAACAGTAATTAAACAAATCCCAAAGCAAATAGAGGGACAATTCTTAGCTAAATGTGTTACCAAAGAATCATCCTCTGAATGCAGATGGCAAAACACAAAACATAAGGTCTCACACAGAAAAAGCTCACTCAAGAACATGCTCAAGGTCCATTTTCAGTTTTCTAGGTGTGTTGAATATCCTGGTTTTGAAAATCAGAAATGTTCCAAGACCCTGAACTTTGTGAGCACAGATGTGACGCCACAAGTGGAAAATTTCACACCTGACCTAATGTGACAGACTCCAGTCAAAACACAGGGGCAGTGAAAACACAGTATAAAATTACCCTCGGCCCAAGTGTGTAAAGTGTATGTGAAACATAAATAGACATGGTGTTTAAATTGGAGTCCTTCCCCAATGTGTCTCATTATAGATATGCAAATATGTCCAAAATCAGAAGAAATCTGGAATCTCAAATAGTCCATGTCCCAAACATTTTGGATAAGGGCGCATATTCTCCCTGTAAATTCCTCTCCCCCCAAAGTTCTGTACTCCAAGGGAACAAGGTTTAAGAAATGTACACAAGAGTTTGAAAACAGTATGAACAGGATACCATTTTTGTATTAATGCTTTACCAAAAAACAGTTTATATTTCTACAGATATAAAAGAGTTTGAAAGCAAATTCTTCAGGTCAACAACAGAACTTCTGAAGGAGTTTCCACAGCAACTTTCTTTTTACATGATTAGGCTATTTTTTAAACATAATAGCCTATAACTTGTATAAATTGTGTACTGATACTTTTAGATTCAATAATGGAAATCAAATGGTCTCTAACACTGCTAAGCCCAATTGGGCTATTTAAGGATTTTCCCCAAGAGTCTTAGTCTCAGCCTCCTCATTTGAAAAAGATGAATCTTTGTCCAGGTTGGGAAATTCCTCCTGGGGATATGTGGTTTTGATACATCCCCTTGGCAAAGCTTCTGTACTAAGGCACAGAGGCCTGGGGAGCATAGGTGAATGAGAAACTGGGGGCAGGGCACCTCACTTCCAATCTAAGCATGAGATCTGCCATTTCAACTCTTCAGTCTTGTCTACATTAAGACCCATTTGAAGTCTGAACAGTATAGCTATGTCTCAAGTGGAATGAAAGGTCAATTTAAGCAGAATGCGTAGGTTTATTTATAAAAACCCCAAACTATTCCCAATTCACATAACAGTAACTGCTGACCAGTCTATCTTTAACAAAAAGGATCATTAAGTGCAGGAGAAATGTTATTACAGTTAATTAATAATTCTCAAAGTGTTTTTAATGCCATTGTGATGGTAATTTCAAATGAAGAGACCATATTCCTATGCAACATACAAATGGTCACTACAGTAAGTTACACACACACACATACACACACACACGTCCACACACACCATCTTTACTGGATGAATCTACAGCCAGAAGTAATAAGAAATCTAAGGATCAAACCTACAAACACAAAACATTCATATGGTGAGAGTATGGTTTTGTTTTACTTTTAATTTATTTGGTGGTAATGTACTGAATTTGGGTACTTTACCATTTGAGCCCTTTCCCAGCCCTGCTTTCAGCCCAGTTAGACTACCTCACGATGAAGGAAGAAACACATTTTATTCTTATGATTTTTTTTAAATTTTTTCATCAAGGTTCTGAGAGTCACAAACTTGCAAATTCTAAGCTTGATCAAACCATGATGTAACAATTAGATTATATCTTTAAACAATGGTACCTAATAAAGAAAAGACTGGAATCAGTAAGTACAAATGTATTAAGCATTATCTTAAGTGAGAAATTGTGTGAATGTGTTTCCCCACCACAAAGAGTGTTTCCTTTTTTCATAAACTCACAGAGGCCCACTTTTCCAACTCCCCAATAGCAGTGCAGAGATGGCAGCATCTAGTGTTTTCCATAAGCTCCCTTCTGCACAGGATTAGTGTTTATTGACTTAGAAGTATCAAGGCCAACGCTGGCCTGTCCTTGGTATCCAACAGGAAGCGCGTTCCTCTAATGTGCATGTTGGTACTCACATTTGTACTGGCACTGCCATAAGAAATGATAATAGCTTCTTAGAAATTCACCAGTGAAGAAAAGGGAATCTAGCTCCATCTGACTTTGCTGTAACCCCTTTTGTACTTCCTTGGTCTTGCTGCTCCCTTCAAAACCAGTAGGGGGAGCCATAGCGTAAAGTTATCTCAGGTCATTCAGCTGGAACATTGTTCCTCCACAGCATGGAATACAGAGTGTGGCACGCCATTGATGAAAAAAGTGCTACTAACATGAGACTCTAAAAAGAGTATTCATGTTAAGATGGCCAACTTTATATTTACATTTATGTGACCAAAAATGGTGGAGTTGGGAGATATGGGGGAGAATGATGAAATGGATGATACTGATCAAGATGTAGTGTATTCACAAATTGATATGTTGAATTGAAACTCCTTCATATAGCTACTTAAGGATCATTTAAATAAACAAACAAAACCTTTGCTAGAGGTGAGCCTCCCTAAAAATAAAAAGGATGAGCAGTGAGAAATCATTATCAAACTTGAAATTAGTGTCACTGATATCTTGGGAATCTCAAGGCACTCTTACAAGGAGAACAGGTGATCTTGAACTTCACTATTAGGAGTGAATGTCTGGCTGAGGAGTTCATTGAAGGACCCTCTAGAAGGAGCCATGTTATCTGGTCCAAGTTCCAAAGATGAGACATGTTGAACCTGAAGGAAGATTAGCCTTGATGGTGTCTTTGGAAAGAGATCAAAGCACCACAGAAGGACATGTGGCAGAGAAATCAGGTGTGCCACTTGTCCTTGGCCTGTACCTAACAGGGTCAGCAGTTCCACTAATGGCAGGTACTGAAAGAGAGAGGACTAGAAAATTGTTCAATGGTTTTCTCGCTCAAGTTTGGAAAGATGTCGAAGATGTTCCTGTAAGGCTAGCAATGTAATGAAAAGCCAAGTTAATAAAGCTGAAGAGAAAGCCAATTTTCAAATAGTCCAGTCTTTTTATGAATCAACTCAGCCATGATGCGTAGATGAGGGTGAAGACAGTGCCACACAGAAACCAGGGCTCTGCCTGAAGATCACACATGTACTCTCCACAGGACTCCCCAGTAACAATGCAGAGGTCCAATAGCAGAAGAGAAAGACGAACAGGAGAGGCCAATTATGAGGGCATCACAGGAGTTTAGAGAGGGAAAGCCAATCTCCTGTAGGGGAGGGGACTCATCAGTGGAGAGAAGGAGGTAGATGAGAGAAAGTTTCAAGATGTAGAATCAACAGATCAATTGGATATGTGTCTCACATGGAGAAAATATCAAGGAAGGCAGCCAGGAATCTGGATGAGAGCAATTAAAGACCATTCTCTGAAATGAGAGCCCCAGGGAGGCATTGGATGATGATGTCAGCTTTGAATGTGAATTTAATGTGCTAATGAGATATCAATTAGGTACATGTATCAAGGAATGGAAAGGGAGGAACCAGGTTGGAGACAAGGTCCTGAGAGAGCTTCTAGTTAAATGGTAAATGATGTCATGAGAGAAGATGGCACTGCCTATGCCAGGGTGGAGTTGAAGAAGAGAATAATGCTGAGAAGTTAAGAGCCATTCACTGAGGGTGTTGATGAGACCTGAACGTGTTGATGAGGCCTGAACGTGGAGGCTTGGGCAGGGTGGGCATTGACCTGGTATCTATCTATCCGTAGAGGGGAGGGTTATAAGAGGAGATTGATCCAATGGGGGCTGCCAGCACAGTTATGAAAGACTGAGCACTTTAAATTGCTATTAAAAGACCATGAGATGCCTTTTTCTATTTGAGAGGACTACGGCAAAGTGGAGTCTAAGAGAAGAAGAGGCCCAGAAAAGGCCTGGAAATGTTATGAAGAACTCATCTCTCCATGAAGACATGTTCAGTGCTTAGAGTAGGAAATCATGATGATGAGAGATTTCACAGAAAGAAACAAAAGGAATAGACGGAAAAGGGGCTATCTTTTCTCTGGAGAAAAGGATGACAGAAACGAGACATAATGCAAACAGACAAATAAACCAGAAGGTGGGAATTTTGGCTCAAATAATAGACTGCCAACTTTGTGTGAAAAAGCTAAGGTACAGTGTCCAGGCCCTGAGTTCAAGCCATAGTACCAGCACACACACACACACACACACACACACACACACACACACACACACACAGATGAAGAATTATACTGGGGATGTAATTTGATGGTAATTTTTTCTGAAAACAAAATATGAAGCATCACTATTTCTGTCTAAGCATATGTGTTTTAATTATCTGCAAAAACATCTGGAAGTATACTAAAAAAAGTTAACATTATTGATTGCCTCTTGTGATAATCGTGGATTTGAGGCCAGAGCTGGGCTGTGATGGAAAGAGGGTTAGGGATAGGGATGGATTGTTTCAGAGAATTATCTTACCTTGGTCTGAAATTTTAAAAATAAATCTCTTTGAAGTATATTTAAATTTACCTAAGTTAAACCTAATGTCCTTCCAACTATAATAAAATTTTATGTGCGAACATCTAAAATTATTATCAGATACATCTCAAACCCAAATACTGTCTATGGCTATAGGTATAATGAGGTATAAATTTAATTTTCTGATATGTACTTTTCTATTTTTGCCAGTTTTTGACAATAAATGTACTACTTTGAAGTACATACTTTGAAGTAATACTTTGAAAAAAAAAGTAGATACAGATAATAGAATATATGTGTCATTATTTGAATATGAAATGTTCTTGAAGCTGATACAGATTATAGAATATATTAGTGTTATAATTTGAATATGAAATCTTCTCCCAGGGATTCATGTGCTTAAGTCTATGTTCCTAAGCTAATGGCACTATTTTGAGAAGATTGGGAAACTCTGAGTTGTGTGCTTCAGCTGAAGGAAGCAGGTTACTTCCTGAAAAGGAGCTCTTGAGTATCTCTAATGCCTGGCCACTTCCCATCTGTCTCTCTGTGCTTCCTGTCTGCCATACAGTCCAGTGGCTGCCACTCCAAATTCCCACTGCCATAAAATTCTGTCTTATCACAGGTTAATCAACAGTTAAGGACTGTGGATGGAAATCTCTGAAACTGTGAAATCTCCCCTTTCTAAGGTTGTTTCTTTTGGATATTTAGTCACAGTGACGATAAAAAGAAATGTCTAACACCACAAAGGATTTCCAAATTTATTCATATATATATATATATATATATATATATATATCACTTAATATGTAGGACAAAAACTATAACTTTTGCCAGATGCCAGTGGCTCAGGACTGTAATTCTAGCTAGTAAGGAGGCTGAGATGAAGTCTCAGAACCGCAGTTTGAAATCAGCCTGGGTAGGAAAGTCTATGAGACTCTTATCTCCAATTAACCATCAAAACAAGAGAGGAGCTGTGGCTCAAGTGGAAGAGCATCAGTCTTGAGAAGAAAAAAACTAAGGGATAGCTCCCAGGCCCTGAGTTCAAGCGCTAATACCAATACACACACACACACACACACACACACACACACACACACACACCCCACAAAGTATAACTTTGATTTAAAATGAGCAGTCATTCCTCTTACATAGTAAGTATTATACTTGAAGAAACCAATTTGTACGAAACTAAGCTCTAAGAATCAACCCTTATTTTATTTTTTAAAAAAAAAGCAAGCTTTTCCCCTTTTGTCTTTGAATGGGACGTTTGTACATTATGACCAAGAATTACTTAAAATTTCCAGAAAGTTCGCTTTAAATACTATACTATAAATAACCCTGATTCGTATTAAGATCCAACTGTGGGTCTGGAAAATAATATAGCCTTTAATTGAGTATATGTGGTTAAATCCCATAAGACAAACAAAAGTTTACTCTATTTCTCCGTCCTAAATCCCTGAGCCCTTTGAAGTTATAGATTGAAATGTATTTTATATACACATGACAGATGTGACCCTAGAAACTCCCCTTAACTGTGTATTTCTGAATTCATTGGCCAACTCCTCAAAGCAATTTAGTATCAGTTTGTATTTTGTTCTTTCTTTTGCAAAGCTGATGTTATGCATACAAAAATCACTTTAATCAGAGGACTGGCATCAGAGTTTCTAAAGATGGCTTGAAATTAAGCAATCAAATTGCAGATTGTAGGCTCTAATCTACCTTGTTGTTTCCTGGGCATTATATCCACTGTAAGAAGGTGAGAACAGTACCCCAAGTTTAAAAGTATAGGTGTCCCCACACTATTTACTTACCTAACCCTACATCTCCGTTCCCTTACCAACTGGTGTGAACTAATGTCTGTTCCTTTCCTGGGGTACAAAAGAAAGTATAATCTGAATGACTAACAGATTGCAAATGTCAAAATACATTTCAGCTAAAAATGATACTTTTTTTTTTCCCAAGGAGATCTAATGAGAAAACTGTTCAAAAGACAGAGTTAGAGTTTCTTGGTTCCGCATTTAATTAACTCAATCTGACTTTTATTATGCTTTGTATTATGTGTTTCCCTGTTCGGTAAACAAACAGCAGAAAATTAAACTAGGGCAACTGCCAACCAACAGTAAATTTAATTGAAAAATAATGAATTGCCACGGGGTACCGTGGGGCTTTGTGCAGATAAACTTATTTTTCCTGGAAAGTTTCCACTGGCATTTGTCACATCTTGATGTATAGAAGGAATTTAAAAGAAGTAAAATATGGTGGTTGGTGGTAGATGTAGGAGACTGGAATGGATGGCCTTGGAGAATAATTCACAGGCTGGTTTTTAGGACTTTCAACAGATTACCCACATTTCCTCCTGCAGAGCTCAGCCAGCTACCAGGGGAGCCTTAATTCTGCATGCCCCTTCCTTCCCTCCCCCTCCCGCTCCCTAATTCTACAGGACCTGCTGAAATGGTGTCCTGTCAATTTTGAATCAAAGGGGAGCTCGCTGTGGAAGAAGGTTTAGTCTGAAAGTTAAAAAAAAAGTATGTGATTTTGGAGTGAAAGAAACTCCAGACCAAAATTAAATCAAGAATAATAAAAATTCTCCCCATAATGCCACATGTTGCAACTAATAACCACTTAAGTCATTCATGCTGATATGAATCAAAGGTATTTGTAACATTTGACTGTTTGTTTTCTTTACTGATATCTTTGCCTGATGTGTAGATATTCCTCTAATCATTTTTGGCTTGAGTTTATGGCTAGGCAGGAGAAGGCTTGAATTAAATTAGGACCATAGAAGGTCTTTTGGAGTGATTAGAAAACAAGGACATCTGGTTTTCTGCGTGGAGGGCAGGTGTCCGCTTAACTGATGATAGATTCTATCTTTGGGCTCAAGTCCTGGCAGTGGAAGAAAAAGTCCCACCCCCACCCCCAAACACCCTGGAGTAGGAAGAAATCACTGGGCTCTACAGAAATGTAATCCTCCTTTCACACCTTCAGCTGAGAAGGACATTAGGCAATTAATTTCCAAATTTCTACAGTAATTCCTACAGATGGACCAAGGCTCTTTTAGACTTCTTTCAGTATGTTGTTTGGGGAAAATTCATTATTTGGTTTTAGATATTCATTTGTGGACATTATCTATTCCTCACGGGATCAATAGACTCAGAAGTGCTATTACTCCATTCAGTATTTTTAAAAATATATAGTCACTGTATGCCTCTTGCTACTAAGACCATATCAGGAAGCTTCAGGAAAAATATAAGACCAAAAAAAAGTTGAAAAAAAAGAAAATCCATGAATTAGACGAATGCTGGTGGCTTACACCTATAATCCTAGCTACTCTGGATGCTGAGAACTTGAGGATCCAGGTTCAAAGCCAGGAACAGGTAGGAAAGTCCTTGAGACTCTGATTTCCAACTAAACTAGCAAATGAAGCCAGAAATGGAGGTTTGGCTCATGTAATAGAGTACCAGCCTTGACTGAAAAAGCTAAGGCAGAGTATCTTGGCCTTGAATTCAAGCTCCAGTATTAGTGCACGTGTGCTCACCTGCACACACACACACACACACACACACACACACATCCCTGATTGGCATAGGATTTCCATCTCCATGAGACAAGCAACATTAGCAAATATAATGTGTCATAAAATAATAATTACTAGGGAGCAATCTGTGGAGCTTTAGAGGCAGCAGCTATTATGGTACACTTCTGTGAGAAGGATGGGCTGTGAGTTTCCAAGGGCAGTACTTAGCCAAGGGGGCAACTGGTTGCAGCTTGGTAAGGCTCTGGCAGTTGACATTCCTGGCTATGCCAGAAAGAATATTGGCTGGGTGGGGGACATAGAACGAAGGAAGCAGATGAGAGATAACAGCAGCAGAAGACAAGGGAGCCTGACAGCCACTGGAAGGATCCTTAAATCTAAGTGGATAGAAAGTAGAAGGATCTTAAACAGAAGTGACAAGATGTTCTGGCGTTGATGTAGATAATGGACTATAGTCTAGATGTGACCCAAACAGCTGCAAGGCCCTGTTACAGTAAATTCATGGAGCCAGGGGAGGGAGGAAGGGTCTGGATCAAGGTGTTTATTGTGAGGTTGCATGATTAACCGTTCCAGCCAATTTTATCATCTGTACATGAAGGGGTAAAATCCTGTGGTGCTAGGATCATTGAAATGTTGCAGAGTGCTTGCCACATACAGAGCCCATTCATTTCCATTTCAAGTATCTTCATGCAAAAATGGATGTGTGAAAGCAAGGGTTTGAAGCTGTAATTTGTGGCCTGTGTGTGTGTGTGTGTGTGTGTGTGTGTGTGTATGTGTGTGTGTGTATAAACATATATATACGCACACACATACATATATATAGTGCTGGTACCGGGATTTGAGCTCATTACTTTGTACTTACTAGGCTGGCTTTCTATCACTTTGAGCCTCACCAATCTTGGCTTTTGGTTTATTTATTTGGAGATGGAGTCTAATGACTTTTTCTGCCTCGGCTGCCTTTGAATTGTAGTCCTCTTGATCTCAGCCCCCTGAGTGGCTAGGATTACCACCCTGAGACACCAGCATAAAGCTGATAAGTCACATACAATTTTTTTTATTTTCCAACTGATATACAGAGCAGTTACAGTTTCATACTTTAGGCATTGGATACATTTCTTGTACTGTTTGTTTCCTCCTCCCTCATTCCCCCCTCCCCCGTCCGTCCCCCTTTCCCTTTCCCCCATGAGTTTTCAGTAGATTTACACTAAACAGTTTTGCAAGTATTGCTTTTGTAATTGTTTGTCTTTTTTACCCTGTACCTCTTGATTTTGGTATTCCCTTACAATTTCCTAGTTCTAATACCTGTATACACGGTTTCCAATGTACTCAGATAAGATACAGAGATAATGAAGGTATGACCACAGGAATGGCATACAAGAGGATCATCAATAATAGAAGCTACGGTTTCACATCGCTTGTTGAAAGTAATTACAACAGTGATATAACAGTCGTTTCCATAACATGGAGTTCATTTCACTTAGCATCATCTTTTGTGTTCATAAGGGTATAGCTATTGGGCTCTTGTGATCCTCTGCTGTGACTAGCCTAAACCTGTGCTAATTATTCCCTATGAGGGAGACCATAGAGTCCATCACATACAATTTTTAAAAAGTACACACGTAAAACATGATTGATGTAGTATAGGAGCTGAATTATATATTTTAAACTTGAATTTATATTTTTAATTTGTTTATTTCTTTATTGTCAAAGTGATGTACAGAGTGGTTACAGTTTCATACATAAGGCAATGAGTACATTTCTTATCCAACTTGTTACCTCTTCCCTCATTTTTCTCACATCTTCTACCCCTCCCTAGTTCCCCTCTCCCCCATGTTGTACAGTTGGTTTACAGCATATAGTTCTGTAAGTATTGCTATTGCATTGGTTCGCCTTTTATGCTTTATCTCTCCATTTTGATGTGCCCCTTCCCTCCCTTGATTCTGATAAATGTATATACAATACCCAGGGCACCAAAATCAGTTACAGTGTAACACCATGGGGAAGAAAGACCAAAAAGGCATAATTTCACATGGTATGTTGAAAATAACAACAGCAATGTTAAGCCACTTGATTCCATGATTTGGAGTTCATTTTGCTTATCATCATCTTGTGTGTTTATATGGGCATAGCTATTGAGCTATTGTGATCTTCTGCTAGGATTATCCTAGACATGTACTAATTATTCACGATGAGGGAAACCATAGAGTTTGTGTTTTTGGGTCTAGCTCACTTTATTTAGTATGAAAATCTTCACAGTCACTACACTAGGAAAGTAGAAAAAGATGTTTAGAGACAGTGATCAAAAGGAAATTGCAACTTACTGTTCTGTCTCTGTTCTTTTCTCTGTTTCTCTCTCTCTCTTCAAGCAGGAGAAAATTATCAATAATTAAATCAGCAAAGTAAGGATGTTTATTATGTTAATCTCTGCTTTTTCATGCTATTTAAATACTTTTTAAATTTGAATCTTAATTTAGAAATAAGAACAGAGCAATATTAATAAAAAGCAGAGAGGCAGAGAGGAAATAATGGAAGGATAGAAGTAGGGAGCAAAAGAAAGATTGTTAGAAGCAAGAATCAAACTAGAAATAATCTACTTGAAGCTGACTCTAGTTCAAGCACAGCTTTTCAAAGTTTCACCCACACCCAAGTTCATTGAAAATGATACTTGGCCTAATTAGTGTTTTAACTGACATTGAAATTGTACTTTATGGTACATAAGACCCTTGCATATCACTTAATGCATTTGGTTTTCAAAGCATCCCCCAGCTTATAAGTGTCAGTATGGAGTCCATCTTCTGATGAAAAGTTCATATTTAGAGTTGCTAACAGATTGTTTCTGAGTCTCCTAGATTACCATGGATGCAGGCCTGAAACCTAAGGTTCAAGTCTGAAGGTCCATAGATCTGGCCTCTTCTCAAACCACCATAAAGGTCTGAGTGTGGCATTTTCTTCTCTTTCTTTCCCATGATGCTATTGGATTCTATTCTCACTGTAAACATGCATACAACAAGCCAGGCTCTGGTGGCTCACACCTGTAATCCTAGCTACTTAAGAGACTGAGATCTGAGGCTCACACTTCAAAGCCAGCCTGGGCAGGAAAGTGTGTGAGACTCTTTACCTATAATTAACCACGGGACAACCAGAAGTAGCTCTCTGGCTCACAATGGTGGGACACTAGCCTTGAGCCAACAAAGCTCAGGGATAACTCCCAGGCCCTGAGATCAAGCCCCATGACCAACAGAAAAAAATCATACAACAAGGGAAACCTAAATATCTTTTCGTGTACCTGACCCCTTTTTCTAAGTTCTATGAAATATTTTCATACTGCTCACCTGGGAGGCACTTGCTTTTAGCATTTTGGTGTGATCTTTGTAGATCTTATATTAAATATCTAATTGCACCTTTAGCACTACCATTTTGTCCTACTTCTGATAAAGTAGGATGAAGTTATATCTTAGTCTTTACTAGCTATATCTGAATTTCTTTGAACATGGCTAAACCAATGATCACTCTGTGTCTTAATTGGTTGTTTCAGATTGTTACTAATACTAGTTAAGAGTCATTTTCATCTTAGCAGTCCAAAAGGTGAAATCTCTGCGATTTTAAGTTGAATTTCCAGGTGTATAAGAGAAATTGCGTGTCTTTTTTGTGTTCCTTGACCGCTTGCATTTCTTCTGTGCCCTTTGGTCATGTGTATTTCTGATCATTTATCTTCCTTTATTGATGGCAGGATTTCTATATTTATCTGCCCACTAATTCTTTATGTTTAAATGAGTTTCAAATATTTTTCCACAGTTTTCCTTTGCCTTTTAACACTCTTAATGGCATGCCTTCTCATATAAATAAATTTTGCGTGCTTATGTCATCAGACTTTCCATTTATGAATCCTCTTTGGGTCATATTTTAGGTCCTTCCTAACCAGTAATTATAAACACTTTTTATAGTTCTATTTGATTTTTTGTTTATAAGTAGTTTCTTACTGTACTTAAAATTTATTTCTGTGAGAAATCAAAGCTCTCCTTTCAAAGTAGAAGTGTAGTCATTTCAAACCCTTCAATGAAAATCCTATGCTTTCATTTAAAGCTTTTCATCTATGAGACATACCCCTCCCCATCTCCAGTTGCCAGCTCCAGATCGAATATGCCATCTTTCTCCTGCACAGAACTCTCATCTACCTTGAATCTACAGTGGGCTATGATCTCTATGTTTTAGACTGACACATTTTGGAAACAACATGCTAAGTTAACCGGAAAGGCACTGTGCATCTGGAAACTCAAGAGATTTTGAATATTTAGGTAAGCTTTTAGTTCCTCTTTCACTACATCTTTCTGCCTCAATTCCAAGCGCCACACCAGAATAACAGCTACTATTTCTAGATTTATTATTTTATATTTTAATAACAGGTGTTTCTTTCCCAGACTCCCTTTGATCCCTAATCATAAGAATTCACACAATATATAAACTGATTCTTTTTTAAGAAATGAAAGTGCTGAAGAACAAACCTGTGTGCTTTTGTTAACCACCCCCAAAGCCTTCTCTTAGTGGTTATACAAGAGAGAATTGACCATATCTCCTTCCATTTTTTATGTACAAACAAAATATACACAGGGCTGACTCTTAGCTGATCTTCATTGGTCTCATCCTATCCTATCACTTATTAAAATAGCAACAGGGTTCTGTGCTCTTTGACACTGAGCTTCTGCTTCTTGCTGCTCAAGCAGCCTGCACTTGATTGACATTCCATGCCATCCTTAGTACTTGGCCTCCCCGTTTCTGCATCTTTCTCAGGAAGCCCTAACTGAGGAAGCGTTATGCTTCATGTAACAGGGTTCCCCTACACTACAGCTAGCATCTCTCTGGTCTATTGGTTTGCTTGCAGACTGATTGTTAAACACCTTGAATATTATTCCTAACTGTAGAAGTGCATAGAGTAGCTCTCTAAGACCTACAGGCAAGTTCTTTTTAAAAAGTCAAATCAGCTGGGTGCTGGTGGCTCACTCTTACCATCCTAGCTACTCAGGAGGCTGAGATCTGAGGATCATGGTTTGATGCCTGCCCAGGCAGAAAAGTCCCTGTGATACTCTTATCTCCAATTAACAACTCAAAAACAGGAAGTGGAGCTGTGGCTCAAACTGGTACAGCACTAGTCTTGAGCAAAAGAGCTCAGGGACAGCGCCTAAGCCCATAGTTCATGCCCCATGACTGACAAAAATTTTTTTAAAAAATTAAAAGTCAAATCAGAGGATATGCTAGGCAGAATATCCTTTCCCCTAAACCTTGAGAAACAGTGACTATATCATGTTCTGTAGCAAGGGGGAATTAAGCCTGTAGGTGAAATTAGGATTTCAATGAATTTATTTTGAGCTACATAGATAATCCTGAATTATCAAGGTTGGACAGATGTAATCACAAATGTTCACAGATATGAAAGGCAATGCCACAGGGAAATTTAAAGGTGTTGCAGTGGCCCTGGCTTTGCAAGTGGTAGGAGTAAAAAGACCTCTACAAGCTAGGAAAGCAAACTAGAGAGCCTCCAGAAGTGATATATAGTTCATGAGATCCATTTTAAACTTTTGACCCCTGAAACTGTAAGACAATGTGCATTATTTGAAGCCACGAAGCTTGTTGTATGTTGTTAGGATAACAGCCAATAGATTCAGAAAATTAAAAGTAGTATCCGTCATTTCTACTACAATCATTTTAAGCCACTCTACTGTATCTAACCACTAAATTCTCAGATAATTGTTCATCTTATAGCCTCATAATTGTGGCATTACGTGGATTGTGTGTGTGTGCATGCGCACACACATGCGCGCACACTTGAATTTAGGGCCTTATGCTCTTGCTTGGCTTTTTGCTTAAGGCTGGTACTCTGACCCCTGAGCCATACTTCAATTTGTAGATCATTGCTGGTTAATTGGAGATAAGAGTCTCAGACTTTTCTGCATGGGCTGGTTTGGAACCTCAATCCTCAGATCTAAGCCTCCCAAGTAGCTAGGATTATAGGCTAGTGCCACCAGTGGTTGGCTTCCGTTAGCTGCCTTTCGCTCTCATCTTGTTAGATCATATAGCCCTGGGCACTGAGAAACATTCCGTTTAAAAATACCTTTCTTCCTAGTGAGTAGGATATTATTCTTTCCTGCCTCTGAGGCAGTACCTCATTGGTTTTAGCCTTTGGTCTTTTGCTACTGCCAAAGCATGAATGTTCTACAGATTTTGTTTGTCTTCACCCTTTTAAGTCTATAAGGTCTTACTTGACAACCTCACCTGCTCCTTTATCCCTTGCTTGCTGTGCCATTGTCTTTCAAATGCTAGTCTGAAATTAATCATTAGGAAAATTATACTACTGTATGGCACCATTCCGATTCACCATTCTGTGACCTCTGCAAAGGAAATACTTTGTGATATTGGTCCACTGTTCTTGCTGAGATTATGCTTTGCCTTTTGGCTGCTCATTCAATTCTATCCATTTACTTAGGTATAAAGAAACAAGTTACATTGATCCCATACTCTAGCCTGCCCTAGAGGCCAAAAATAGGAGAACTGTGGTGAGACTGCAAGAACCTATTGCAACCTATGAGGCTAACTCCCAAACAGAAGATAGGAAGCCCATCATCATCATCATCATCATCATCATCATCATCATCATCATCACTGCTGTCACCACCATTACCACCACCATCATTGTCATCATGTTATCATCACCATATCACTACTACCACCATCACCACCGTTATCATCATTATTACCATCATCATCTTCAGTGCAACAACAAATCACATCTGGGCAGCAAATTCTGAAGCAAGTCAGTGCACTGGTGGGGCTTTTGAGAAAGCCTAAAGAATTCCATTTTCTTTTCTCAGTTGATTCATGAGACAAGTGATTATGCAATCCCATTCTCTGAAGTGCCTTGTGGAGAAAGCAGTGTCGGAGTATAGCATGTAAGTGGCAACACACACGGATGACAAATGAGTCATCACTTTGACAATAAATATGTAATTATTTTAAAAAAATTTAAAAAGAAAATTAAAAAATAAAGAGTCAAGTTTTGAGTCCCGAATAGGATGCAGAGAGAGAATGGTGTATAGACATGCATATAAGCTATCAGATGAAGGAGTTTTGGAGGACACAAGGATCTTATCATTGAGACTGGCCTAACACTTGGGAGAGAATAAGAGTAAAAAGGCTGATTCCAACACTAATTTTTCCAGCTATAACTGTTCTGCCACCACCAGACATAATTGGAGAGTTTTATAGAGAAGGTTGATTTCCAAGACCAGCCCAGAAAGAAATTCTTAAGTAGTAAGTTTAGACCTAAGTCAGGCACTGGTAGTTCACACCTGCAATCCTAGTCACTTAGGAGGCTGAAATCCAAGGCTCACAATTTAAAGCCAGCCCAGGAAGGAAAGTCCATGAGACTCTTATCTCCAATGAACCACCAGAAAACCAGAAGTGGATCTGTGGCTAAAGTGGTAGAGTGTTAGCCTTGAGCAAAAGAGCTCAGGGACAGCGCCCAGGCCTAGAGTTCAAGCCCCACAATTGACAAGAAAGAAAAAAAAAGGAAGAGAGAAAGAATGAGAGAAAGAATGAAAGAAAGAACAAAAGAAAGAACGAAAGGAAGGATGAAGGAAAGAAAGAAAGAATGAAAGAAAGAACGAAAGGAAGAACAAAGGAAAGAAAGAAAGAAAGAAAGAAAGAAGGAAGGAAAGAAAGGAAGAAAGAAAGGAAGGAAGGAGGGGGGGAGGGAGGGAGGGAGGGAAGGAAGGAAGGAAAGAAGGAAGGAAGGAAGGAAGGAAGGAAGGAAGGAAGGAAGGAAGGAAGGAAGGAAGGAAGGAAGGAATGTCTAGACCTACATTTTGAAATATCTTGATCTGCCAGAGAGGAGAACCTAGCTGACCCACAGAGACTGAGATTGATCAGCATCTGCTGTCTCATCACGTTAAGCCGTGGAGGCTACAGACAGGGTGGGGACAATGGGATTCGGATGTCATGGAGTCAACATGGGGCTGGAGCCAGCTCTTGCTTTCTGTAGTCTTCCAACAAAGACAGCTGCTCACTCTGGTTTACTGAGTGCAAGAGAAATGTTGTCAGCAGGTACTGCTGAGCTTCCTTAGGGGGCTCACGAGGTCCATTCTAAGAAGGAGCCAAAGGAAAGACTTACAATTATAGGAGATATGAGAGAACATCCACCCATACCAACATCCACTTAACCAAAATATGTAGAGGCCAAAATTTAAGAGGTGGACCAAGATTCTTCCACCCTAGACTGGAGCATCCTCTTTGCCAGCAGTATATGTTGGAAAGATGCTACAGAGATGAAATCAGATTTGAAAACATTGATTTTCTGGGGAGAAAATATAGTAGATCTTTTTCACTAAGCACAAATTGTTTTCCTTCACCAATTCTGAAATAACCATCTGCCTTGAGGATGTACCCAGTGAAGGTGTCCATGATTAATTCTGCAAGAATGCAAAGAGAATGGAAGTATTCAGGTCTGGGTTTCCTGAAGCAGAAGTTTGGACTGGAAGAGTGAGCCATGGAGCCTTTGGCAAGGATTGTCTTGCTCCTTTGGCTTCTTTCCTCTGAGCAGAGATGATCATGCATCTTCCTGGGTTAGAGGGGGAAGTTTCCACTTGTCTTGAAGATGGCAGGCCCCTCCTGTCAAGAAAAGAGAAGGGAATGCATTCACCTTCCTGTTTTGTTTTTTTAGCGAGATTTTATTCTGTTAGGTTTGCTGTTGTTATTGGTGCTTGGGTTGGAAGCAGTGGTTTAGCTGGACATCAACTTTGTCTTCTCAGAATAATCCCTCCTCTTCTGTACTGGCTGCTCTGGTATGAGGCCATGAGCTTCCTTTCATGGCATAATGACAGTTTTGTGGAAATGGCAAGAAACTCAGCTAAGCCAATGGACTCTTCCTGGAGTTCCATTAGCTACATCTAGGGATATTTGTTTCAGATTCTCTGATTGCAAAGCTTCTAAGGGTGAAGATCAAGAGCTGCTAGAAATTTGGTTCTTTTGTCATGGGAAAGACTATCTCCCATAAACTAAAGGGAAAACTGCTAGTCAGCCGGAACCTGAGCCCACCAATGCTGCCAGCGTCCTGGAAGAACTCATGCCCTGCACTCAGCCCTTCTGAGGACACCACGATGGCCCAGTCCTGCAGGCTACATGAGTCAAACTATTTCCTGCTTCCTTGAAGCTTGTTCAGATGCAGAATCATGTGCTGGAAGCTACGAGCTATGCTTTGCAATGGTCTTGAGAAAAACAGAATCAAACAGAACAGAACGAGCCTTCTTTCCCTCAAGCTTGCATTGCCAAAAGAAAAGTACCCATTATAAATCAATAGACATCTCAGAAATTGTATATATACATATACACACATATATGTATGTATATATATATATATATATATATATATATATATATAATTTTACCAATGCTAGTGTATGTGCAGAAAATTTCAGCTGGCCTTTTCTTTTCTTTTACATCCCTTTACCAAACAATCATAACTCCTCTTCACAATCAACAGACAAAAGGAGGAATTGCTCTTCAGAAATGCAGGATGATCTTGTGAGAATTTATTGGGACTTTCTGAGCGAATAACTTTGCTATTTGGTCTATCCTAGAAAGCCCAGATTCCACTAAAAAAATAGTGATCATCTTTGTGCCACAAACGAATGTAATTTTCCAAAAATCAACAAAGACTTCTGATGTAAACCTGTATTTGTTTCAGCTACATTCCTTCAAATCCAGTCACATCCTTCAACCTAGGAGTGGAATTTCTTTTCACAGTTCTTTCCAATTCTAATGAGCTCTGAAGAAGTTTATTTCAAAATAATCCTTCTGTATTAGGCTCTGGCTCATTGACAGGTCCTCTTTTATCATAATTGCAAGAGGTTTATTTTCCAAATGAAGGTTTATTTTTTCATGGAATTCTGAGGTTTTACATTGTGTATATGAAGCAATTAGTTTGGGATTTTTGGAATTTATTTTAGAGCTGACAGATGTCTTCAATTTACACACTGTAGGAGGTGACAAACCTATTAACATTTGAAAGCTATCAATTTGGTTTATCTTTGTTCTTCAGTTTGCCCAGCTATAATCCAAGCTAAGTTTTGTTTTTTGTTGGTGTTTGCATTGTAAAAATTATTGCTTGTCTTTTCTTCCTTATCCCATGTATTTTATGTAGATAGAGAAAAAATTGAAGAAAAACTAAGTAGATAGATTTAGTCTTTTTTTTCTTTCACTGTCAAAATATAGTAGTTTGCTTTAGAACCATGCATTCAACCTTGCTTAGGAGTGCATTTTAGAGATGGTTTATGTTCATGGTCAAGTTCTTTATGGTCATCTTTGTGGTGTTGGTGTCTTAAATCTTGAACTGTTTCTCAGTCAATTGCATTTTAGTCATCTAAATGCATTTCTAAGTTAGATAGACTTCAGTATGAATTTTGGCATTGTTCTGTTAATTCATCAAACCCCTATAATCAAAAGCAATTCAATGCATTCTTCGCAGAGTCTGGTGGTGATCTGGAAAGTGGAATTCAGGTCATGTTCTCCCCATTTATTATTATTTTGAAATCGAAGACCACAGCACTATTGGTTTGTTGTTGTTGTTTGTTTGTTTTATTTTTCTTGTATACATTCTTCTGCCACTAGATGGCTCAATAGATATACTTGTGTCTTCTCCAGAGTCTACTTTAAAATCTTAACAATCTCTGTTACTATTCATTTCTCACATTGAGGTATGAGGCTGCCCCCGGGTGTTGCTGATTAAGGGATTTAAAAAAAACACCTGAGAGCACAACAGATCTGGAACTTGATCTAAAATATAGATCTGCCACAGTTTATTTTTGATAAACATGGCACTTGTTATTCCTGGCAAGGCGAAGGTTAGGGAGTAACAGATGTCATCAATAGTGTAGCTTTGGATCAAATGTGGGATGGTTATACATCCTGACACAGTTGTTCCTGAGATATAGGATAATCCATTATGTACAGAATGTCTGACAACTCTGGTTTTAGTGACAAGGAACTTGGACTTTGAACTCCTACTGTTTTCTTTATCTTGGATTAAGTTACTTATATATGAGTCCAATAGGACTAAAACTTCTTGGACCAAAGATTAGAAAGATACTCCTTTATTTCATAATAACTACTTCAAACTACTTTGAAAATATATATCAAAATATATTTAGTGGTGGAATATCATATGCAAGCTTGTTAAAATGAGTTAACCAAAAATGTTAGAGGCAGGCTCAAGTAGTAGGAGCAGTACTTGGCTAGTTAACCTAGGTTTAATAACTAGTACTGGATAAAAAAAATTAAAAGCCAAGCAGATAAGAATGAGGAATAGTTCTGTTGTTAGACAAGTTGCTTATAATTTATTGCACTCTATGGCAGTCACGTAAGTATAGCAATAATTGTTCAAAGAGAATAATAAGGAACAGGAAGCATGCCTCAAATGGTGGATCACTCACCCTGAAAAAAAAACAAACAAACAAGTAAGAGCTTAAGTCCCTTAGTTCAAGCCCCAGTTCCAGGGAGCACGCATGCATGCGTGCACACACTCATACACACACACACACATACACACAGGGCAGAACACTAAGTGGGTGTGTGAATTAGTATTTAATAAGGAATCACTTCAAATAATTGGATGAAAAATGGATTTTACAATAACTTTCATTTATTTAATAATTTAAAAACAATGAATTATCAAATGGGAACTATTGTGTAGATAAAACACAGCTGGATAAGGAAAATAACAAATCAGAAATTACAGGAAAACTTAAGGACTGATTGAAACAGTGATTCAATAATAAGGTAAGGAAAATCTTTAAGTAATTCAAAGGGAAAGATTTACTGGAAAAAAATAGCCTTCCCCCTTGTCTAATAGCTCAAGCTATTAGAAATATAGATTATCAAGAAGGTAAAAAATTTTTAAGAGATCAATACAATGATATAGTGTTATTCTCAATATACTTAGCTTTTGTAAATCTATAAGGAAAAAATAAACAGTAGTGGAAATTCAGGGGAAAAACACACAAACTGTCACATTATCAGTGAAACAATACAAATGACACATTATGAATTTTTCAGTGATGTTAGTAGCTTAGGAATGAACACTGATTACAACAATTAAATTTTACTTTTGTCTAAAACTGGCAGTGACTAAAAAGAACACTAGTGCTGGCCAAGCTCAGGAGAATGGACATTCTCCTATTCCAATGCTGGTTATATAAATTACTGCCTCTCTGGAGGGCAATCTGGCAGCACATTTCAAACACATTAAAATGTGCATATCTTTGCACCAAGGAATATCACATTTACGAATTGATTAGCTCTATACAAAAACATCCGTGCAAGAATGATCACTATTCTTTTTCTCATTAGTGTGAGGACTTGGGCCAAATTGAAGTGTTCAAAACTATGAGAAAGATAAACTGTATGATGTACATATGCCTCTCAAATATAGTCATTCAGCAAATGCGTATTTAAATTAAGATAACGTGGACTCATTAGAGATTTCAGAGATGGAGAACCAAGGAAATGTTTGCAGAACCAGTTTGAGCGACAGAGGGAGGCAACTATATTATAGACAAGGGATATGTTTTTGTGAAACCCACGTATCTTCCAATGAGTGAGAATGGAAACTAGCTGTTCACCACTTCCATTCCTGCCTTGTGCTGGCTCCTGGAGCCCAAGAACAGAAGTGTCAGGTGATAAATGCCTTCTCAAACTTGGCCTCAATTACTATTCTTAGAGTTCCATGCAATTGGCTTGAACCTACTACTGGATGTCTAGTAGGAGGTTCAACAATCTTAGAAGCACTCCTGAGAATTTTAGGGGCTTCACTTTTTATTTAATCCTTACCATTCCTTTTTTCTTTCCCATTAAACACTGGGACCTCTACTCCTGTTTTGAATATGCTTTTCCCTCTCTTCCCTAAGCCAGCCAAGACTCAGAACCTCACACTCCTTCATTAAAATAATAAACATCTTGGCTATAGTATGAGTATCTGCATTCCCTCAAGTTTACTCTGTTGAAATCCAGACTCCAAAGCTATGTAATTAAAAGAAGGGTCTTCAGGAGATGATTAGGTTATAAGGGTGACATTCTCATGAATGGAATCAGAGCCTTTAGAAAAGCAGCCCAGGGAGTTGCCTGGCTCCATCCAGGCCTGCGAGAACATGGGAAGAAAATGAGCCCTCCCTAGACTCAGATCTGCCACAACTTGATCCTTCATTTTCCAGCATCTAGAATTGTGAGAAACATATTTATTACTGTTCTTCAGCCTCTAAGTTTATGACACTTTGTTATAAAAGTCCAAATAGATGAAGATTTACCACACACAAACATGTGTGTGGTAAATTATTCATCTATCTGGTATTGGGGATATTAGTTGACTCTGCCATTTGGCTATGGTGAACAGAATTTTGAGAAACAAGAATGTGTAGCTGCCTCTCTGGTGTACTGATTTACTCTCCTGAAGATATATGTCCAATGGTGAAATGTCCGGATCATAGGTCAGAGGGAAGATCTGGTTTTAATCTTTTGAGGACTCTCCATTCTGACTTCCGTAGAGGCTGCTTTTCCTGATGGCTGCAACTCTGACTGGAGTGAGGTAGTATCTCAGTGCAGCTTATTGCAGTGAAATTAAATATAGAAGCCAAGAAAAACAAACTTCCCTTATAGATACAGCAATATTGATCAACCTAGATGAAAAACTGATCAACCTGCTCGAACAAAAGAATTGCAGAGTAACATGTACAGAAAAATAGATTTGAAAGATAAAGTCTGGGACAAGTCCTTCTTTCCTTCAGGAACTGGAAAATCCTCAGTGATGATGAGTCTCTCAAGAATCATCAAAGCCACAAGAGGTCAAAGCATAGAAAATGGCATGTGCATTACAGCATCTGCCCCACCAGGAAATAATCCAGAGAATATTTCCTATAGGGGCTTTTCTAAAACCTCTCAGGCATCCAGAAATGTGTCTTCACATGGACTCTGGCCACACAGAAGTTTAGTCACATAGCATTTGCCTGTTCCACCATACTCACTCCTCCATTTGCTATAAGCCTGGAGAGACTGGAAGCTATAGAGGGAGAAAGAGGAGATGGAAGAGAAGCGCGAAGAGATAGGGATGGAGGTGGAGGAAAAAGAAGAGGTAGAGGAAGACCAAGAATAGAAAGAGAAGAAGAGAAGGAAGAAGAGATAGAGGAGGAGGAGGAAGAGACAGAAGAGGTGGAAAAAGGAAGAAAAAGAGAAAAATAATTAATAGGAGAAGGAGAAATGAATGAAGAATGAAGAGGAAGAGGGGGAAGAGGAGGAAGAGGAGGGAGGTGGAGGAGGAAGGGAAGGAGGGGGAGGTGAAAGAGGAATAGAGAAGCAAATGGGAAAGGGGAGCCCTTCTTCACACTAACCTTTAGGGCAGAAAGAAGCTCGCTATGAAAGTAACTTTGAAGCTAAATTGGATATCTGTTTATCTTTCATTTTTGTTCACTTTTAAAATTGTGTTCAAGGTACGTGGTTAACCATTTCTGACTCTAATCATTCTAACAGTGCTGTTAGAATCCAAGGGAACCCAGGGGCTATACAGAGAAAGTCTGTCTTTGCTAGTGGGAGAATGTCTGTGACTAGAAGTCACAGAAGGTTTAGATTCCTCACCATGTTACCAATTTGAGCCTTCTTTCGTGTGGGCAGAGGATATTTTATCCGAAGTCACTAAGCTTGGTGCTAAATGATCTCTTTTTCCAGATTATCCACTTTCTTCCTTTCCAGTCTTTATTCACTGAAGTCCCTTTTGATCAGGGCTCAAGCATGATGGTTGTACAAAAATGTGGGCTGCCATCAGGTTGCTTTATATCACTGTTCCTCTGAAACTCTGCATGATTTCCCAGCTTCGTGGTATCAACAAGTCACTATTCAAGAACTAGAATAGAGACTTTATCCAGGTATACAAACAGAGTCCAATGTCTAGACTAGGGATGGAGAGCATGCCTGTGGTCTGCCTCTAGTCATTGAGCCACAGCCCTGGGAGGCCTCCAAGGGCTCTGCCCTGGCTGCAATTCCCCAACCTCACCACAAGCTGGGCCTTCTTTGCTTCTAACTTCTCTACATCCGTACCATAGTCGAGTAGCACTATGCCTTCTACACAATGCCTACTCAGCAATTATTTATTGCATGCCAGGGAACCAAGTGTGTTCTGGACATTTCTTTCAAATACGCATTGGAAGATTGCCTTCCATCTTCCTTGTGGTCTCAGTTCTCTTTTTCACCCTAGACATAGTTTATTTCCCAGTTGGAAGCCAATCTTCTGACACCAGAGTCCTTTGAGTCTTTCTTTTCCTTTTTATAATTCTTAAAAAAAATTGAGATACAAATCTTTAAGCCACAAAATCCATGCTTATAAAATAGAAAGCTCAGTGTTGTTTAGTTGTTTAGTTGACCGAGTTGGTCAACTATAATGACTAATTCCAGAAGATTTTTCTTGAGTTTCTTAAAGAAACTTCATATGTTTTAGGGGTCACTCCTTAGTATCCTTCTTTCTCAGCCTCTGGAAATTAACCAGATTGCTTCCATCTCTACAGATCTACTCTGCAAATTTTATTTAAGTGTGATCATTCAATATATAGCTTTCTGTCCTTAGTGTATTTCCAGTTTCAATATAACAGTTAAGTTACTGATCTAAATAATTCACCATCTCATCTGATAGTTATCATTGAGAAAAAATAGTTTATTTAAAAAATACTATCATTGCATCATGTGTACAAAGGTAACAATGAAATTTCCCCCTATAAAACTAATATAAAAGAGGCAAACAAAGAAAAATCAAATCAAAATACTAAAACAAACTAAACAAGGACTTCAACCTCTAACCTTTTAATAAAGAATTAAGGCACAATAGTGGTTTCTTTAACCCTCCCCACTCTATAGACTTGGGCCTTCTGATTTATCATTGTGCAGAAAGTGTCAGCACAAACCAATCTACAATCACAGTATGTAAATTCCCCCAAAGACTTTCCTTCTTGAGACGAAGAGCTCAAGTTCTGAGGTCATCATACTGAGACTGTTTCTTAGCTGTGTCTTCTGTACCAACTAATTCACCTCTCCATTCCATCTGCAAAATAATAGTCCTATTTAACAGAGTCTAGAAGGGGCAGATGAGGAAGAGGAGGAGGAGGAAAATCTAGACCTTTTTGATCTGATTACTTTTGAGATATGATCTCAATTTTGGCCCAGTCCTGCCAGCACTCAATCTCCTATTTATGTTTCTTGTGAAGTAGGGAGGACAGACTGTCATATGTCTAGATATTCGTTGAGATGGTGATATTCTGAAATTTTCTTTTTGCCTAGGTTGGCCCTGACCCACCATCTTCCTTCTCTTGGCCTCCAAAAATAGCTAGAGTTACAACCACAAGCCACTAGTGCTTGGCAGACTTGTACCCCAAACCAGATGTCACAAGCCCTAGACTTGCATTCAAATAAAGAAAGACATCACTTCAGAAATTCTGAGGATTTCAAGTGTTATATGCTGGGAAAATGGGATGTGGGCCAAATACATATTTCACAGGACAGTTGTAGACAGTAGGAATACTGAAGGGGCTCACCATGTACAGCAAACAATCAAAAAACTATGACTATAATAAAACAAATAGATTGCTGTGTGAATGGGGGTTTAGTATCTATGTTCATTCTATTAACAATGCTTTTATGGCTTCTGTTAGATGGCATCTCTCTATTTTCAGAACTGCATTGGTATTTTAGCAAAGAATATGGCCATACCTGAGAGAGAGAGAGAGAAAGAGAGAGAGAGAGAGAGAGAGAGAGAGAGAGAGAGAGAGAGAGAGATTCAAAAATAATAGAACAACCCTACCCAACAGTCTCTAAGAAATCAGAAGTTACAGACATTTCTTTGACATCACATCTCAATGTTAATCTTTAAGATGTTGGGTTGTAGGAAAATAGAGGAGGGCAGCAGCTACTGGTTGGTGGGATGGAGATGGGGTTTCCCAGGCCCCCTATAGAAAAGCATTTCAGTATTTTACCCACTGGCAAACTGCATGTCAGCTTGATGTGTGGTAATTACCATATGAATCATGTTCTTTCTTACTCCCCTAAACCAAGATGAAGCAGGAAATAAACATAATTATGAAACAGCAAACATGTTTTACAACCCACCCAGTTCCAGCAGAAGCTAAAGTATCTTTTCGTTTCCTTGAAAAAGAAAAAAAATCATAAAGCAGAGCTTTGTTTAGATTGTGTGTATCTCTTACCACTCTCACAAAGGGTAAATGAACCAAAATTGGGTAACTAGCCCTCAGTTTACTAATGTAACCAGCTGCCTCGGTTTACTAATCTGTATAGAAAGTTAGACAAGGAGACAGTTTGGATCCCTTCTCTTCTAAGTGCTGTGATGTTCTTTCTTCAGCTTAAACAGTTCCAGCTGAGTTATGGTCCAGAGTTCCAGGGCACAGCCCAAGCCCAAGAAGGTAGGCATGCTATAATAAATCTGCTGAGTAGAAAAATGCACCAAAGCCACATTGTGATTCACTTGTTCCTGGCAAAGGGTTATTGTGCTACCAATTTTGGGGGGGGAGGGGGGGAACATTTGAGCCCCCACAGTATATCAGTCTAGACACAGAATGGCCAATGTGCTTTGAACAAATCTGCTTTTAATGTGTAGAGTACTCTTGTTTCCAGTTATTATTCTGAGTGATTAAACAAACTGCCAAACTTTGACTGCAGCAGTGAGAATTTATTATCCAGATACTTATTGGGGATTTAATAGGACTCCGTTTGAGAGAATATTTTGAACCTTATGAATTCAAGAAAGGGAAGGGATGTATTTTGGGCACAAATTGATGGAGTTTCACGACTCCTGTAATAGATACATGCACAATCATACTAAGTGGGGAGAAATATGTTTTCAATAAGCAATATTTACTGGCTTTTAACAAGATGGAATAGTTACCTGTCCATTACATGGTAGTCAAAGCTAAGGAAATGTGTTTTTAATAATCTATAGGCATCTCAAATATATAAGAAAACTGCCAGATGAAATCTGAGCCTAGATACAACCTACATTTTAGAACTTGTTTTTTTGACAGTCTCATTCATGAAATCAATGGTTGGCCACTGTAAAAGGAATATTAATAGCAAAGGGGTCAATTTTTCTTTTTATTTGCACTCTTGGATTTTTCTTCCTTCTATTTTCTCTTTTCTTTTTCCTATGACTTAGGTATTCTTTAATTTGCTTGTGTTATAACTTGCTGGGATTGAGTGGTCTAGGGAAAAAAAGATACTGCCTTCCAAAAAAAAAAAAAAGCAACTGAAAAGGTATCTTTTGTTCATTTAATCTATGTGGGGAGAAATAGGACCATTCCGAGTGCCATAATGATGGAGAAATATATGTTGGCAGATTCCCTTGGTTTAACTTGCTACAACTTTGTAATAGAAATTTCGGCCTCCTTACCTCCTGGACCATTGTGCAGGCAGTCCATTTCCCACATGACCACAAACCTGCTATTTCCTACACGTGTAGGGAACATTCACAAACTACCCACTCTGCTCATTTGCTCTCCCCAAGAGTCAGGGCTGTAAACGCCCAAGTCAGAGTACTTGCCTTCACACAATGCAGACTAGCATGGTGCAACAGCAGCACCAGGCATCAAAAGCCCAAAGGAAGCCATGTCCCAATGCAGAGACTGCTGTCTTGGTTCTACAGAACGCAGTCCCAAAGGAGCAGGGCGAGACCCATTCAAGCCGCCGTTAATGGCGCAGAGGAATCATTGCGCTCTGTGCTTTTGGTAGTTCCCACACACCTGTCCACACACGCCTTCGCTGATAGACTTTGTCCCTCCCACCGTGCACATCCTGTGATGGTCTTCCCTGTCTGTCTCCACAGCTTCGTCCTGCTCACACAGAACACCTTGGCCCTGAGGGAAAGGTTCCACTTGATGATTCCCACTGTGTTCTTTCCATAGCTCAGACCTGCCTCCCGGCTGTTGTACATGCCCGTGTGCTCTACCGCCACTCTGCAATGTCCTTGCCTAGGCAGGTCTGTCCCTCCTGACAGAATATGGCCACCATGATGGGAGAGATCAGGGAGGGCTTCTGATCCCACTGATGGTGGCAGCACTTGCCGACAAGTAGCTGAGGATCTAAGGGTGGTGGGAATTGATCCCTGTTTGTTGACTGAATGAATCCCCAATTCCATTATGTTACTTCACTTAGAGCAAACTCATTGGCTGAGAGTTGATGGGGCAAGGGACTGCTCTCTGAGTGAAGGAATAGCTTACTCTTTAGTGTGTGACAGAGAAGAGGAATCTGTGTGTCCCCTGGTGACGCCACCATAAGCATGCTTATCCCCTTCTCAGGTCAACACGACCCTTGATTTAGGATGGGCCAATCTAGTAAGATCCCTGGAATTTGTATGGAACAGCTACTGTTTTGCCCTCCATGGAATCCTGGCAATGCAGGCTGACACCAGTGTCCTTAGCCAGATATGACCCAATGTGGCACTTTGGCTTGTAGCAGCCCCTTTGTCCTGACAGCAAGAGCAGACATGGGGGAAGGGAGGGAGGGGCTCAAGCAGGAGGTTCACACCAAATCCTCTGAGGAGAGAGCCCATTAAGGGCCTGTGCCCCACTCTTTGCGTCTGCCAAGTGTCAAATTTCATTAGGATCTCAGAGAAGATCAGTTGCAGAGCTTGACTCCTCTGGGCCAAGGCAGAGTTCCCTCTTTAAGCTCAAGAGAGCCTGGTTAGCGGCTCCTGCAGGGTTTGGCAACTAGGATTGGACTTGTCAGCTCCTGAAGTGTTCCACGGAATCTATCCACCTCAATATGTGTGCATTTTGAAAAAGCAGCGATCTATTGAAAGACGATTCATTTCTCCCGGTACTTTCTGGTTCTCTTGGTCACCATTTAGGTCCTCCCAGCCCCGCTGGAATGCAGAGAGGCTCATCGGACAGCAGGAGGATGTGTTCTGTATTGCATAAAAGTGGTTGTGTGTCCCAAGCATCTTTTTCCCATAACAACGACTTGCATGTGTGTAGTCCTTTCAGAAACAGAAGGTTCCTGTTTCTGTGTATTTTTGAAGACCTTTAGGAGATCTGCTACTCAATTATTGTCTGATTTTGAGTTTGGAGCCTTATTAAAGATTGTGAAATAGTGTCACACCAATTTTACATGAAAAAAAATAAATTGAGACACAGAGAGACTAAACAGTTTGCCCAAGATCACACAAGTAGACAAGGGATATAGATCAGTTCTACCATTCCATCTTATTGTATATTTCTTGGTGATTTCTTTCTATGGTATATGATTTAGAGGAACAGAAACAGTGAAGCTGTTTCATTACTTGGAAAATATCCTTTGTAGTACAAAACATTTCATACCAACAGATAAAGTCTGAGATTAAGTATACCAGTAAATATTCACATTCAGCTTACACAGTGGTGTGTATGCAGTTTTTCATAGATATTTTTTGTTTTGTTTGGTGGTATGGGGATTTGAACTCAGGGCTCTACACATGCTTGGACTGCTTGGTTGGTTGGTCATCTACAACCGAGCCATATCTCCAGCCTGGCTTTTTGTTAGTTACTGTGGAGATGGAGTTCCACAGACTTTTCTGCCCAGGTTGGCATTGGACCTTGATCCTCCTAGGTCTCATCCTCCAGTAGCTAGGATGAAAGGTATGAGTTACTGGTACCTACCTCATAGACATTTTAATGCCTAAAAACATGTGTCCCTGTGAACAAATCATATATATATATATATATATATATATATATATATATTCAAGTTTCTCACTAAACTGGGCCACAATTTTGTAATTTGATATTTAAAAGAAGTGCTATATATATAATATAAAGTTATATAGCTTTTCTCTTTTACATTGTATTGAATTTATTACCTGATATTTAAAGACTTTATGAATAGTGATCCTATTCCATTTGTTTTATTAATACACATAAAATGAGTTAATCTGAACTCTTCTAATTTGAAATTCACGACCATTCAAATATGGACTTTTACCTTTGTTTGGTTGATGGGGAAAACAGGTAGGCCAGTGGCACAGGCGAACTGTAAGTGTTCATGTGCTCAATGTCTTTAGAACTGGCTGCAAAGGTTTCATACACTCTATTTATTTATTCATGAAGACCAATACCCAGGGTTCTGTGTGCCAAGCATTACTGGATTAAGCAGGAAGTATGATCTTGACAGTAATCGTAATAATACTTTTAAATACGTATTGGCAACACTTTCCTGATTCAAAGGGCCCTAGTCCAGATTAGTAGTATTTATACAAGCAGATAAGACAGAATCTGGAGCCAGGTAGACTTGGTCTGAATTCCAGGGCTGCCACATTGAAATGGATTGCCTTTGAACCAATGACATAATCTTCCTATAATTCATCATCTTCAGTGCAGGGATAGTTTTGAGAATAAGAGAGCGGTTGTTAATCCCTCTAGAAGAACAAATATAATCAGGGTCTGGCTGGGCAAACCATAGTGACTCACCACTTTCATTTCTGGTCTTTGGTTTTATCTAGGTTGCTGGAAGCTAGTGTCTGGTTTTACTGTTTCTACCACTGCTCTCAATTCTAAGGAATCACATCTCCTTAGTCCAGTCATATGCATCATCTTCAACCTGTCACATCCAGTTGTAAGAATATTCCTACTGAGGTTATTACATCACACTTGGAGGTGTAGGAAAGTCCTAGTGTCAAGCTTAAAACTTTTGTCTGTAATTCAAAAGTTCTACTCTCTCTGATATCAAACTTTATATGTAGCTCCAGCACTGGGAAAGGTGTGTGCTCCTCTTCCATTTGTCTTTGCTTTTTTCTTCTTTAATCCTCTTCCTAGTCCACTGCTTCTTCTCCTCCTTCCCAGGGTGAAGGGAGATGAAAGGGGGCAGATGGGAAATTAGCCTTATTGAATCTGCACTAGCATTCCTTGGGCCATAATTCATCATGCACTTCAAAGCCCAGTGCCTTCAATCCATTGTGGCTTCAGTACTTGTGGCTGAAGGTGATGTTAAGGATCTCACTTTTTCTCTTCTGTACAGTCTCCTGTTTATACCATTGGCTGGTTGATCTCTCTTGACTTTCTGTAAGGATTTTCTTTTACTTTCTTCAAAGCAATAAAAATCATTCTCATTGCTGGAAATGGTAGCTACTAACATTTTATAATATTTTTTCTCTCTATTTTCTTTAAAAAGACTATTTCAAGCAGTTCATGATTCACAAGTTACATAGTTCATGAGGGAGCTACACAGGCATTCCTTACAAATAACCTGCACATGCTTAGTGGTCTCCATTACACCTCCCCCTCCACACAGTGGTACATTTTATAATTGAGCCTGCCTGACACATCACAAGCATGAAGAATTGTAGCTCACAATACATTTTACCTTCTATGGGTTTGAACTCATGGATGAACATGACAGTATTATGGTGTCATATGGAATATTTTCACTGGCATGTGTCTGCTGTGTCTGTCTACCCTCCCCTCTCTCACCCTCTCTTCCTGCTCTCTTTATTGCCTCCATAATTTTATGTATCTGTATAGTTTTAATAAAAATATACCACATATGAAGTTAAGATACCCTTTATAACCATAGTAACTATCAGTGCTAAGAAGTATGCAATCAGTGTGTGTTTGGAATTTGTATAAATGGTGAGAAGCTGCACCCATATTCTTTAATTTCCAACCTTTGTTGATGATATGCTTTGTAGATCCTCCCAAGTAGTACATATTCCTTTAGGTTTATTTTTCATTGTTGTACAACATTCTGTATATTTATGCCAGTGGGAAAAGCCTTGCCAACTACCATGAAATATCCTATTCTGTCTCTATGTTTTGCCTGTTATAAGCAAGGTTTCAGTAAACACTCTTTTCTTTTCTTTTTTTTTTTTTTGCCAGTCCTGGGTCTTGAGCTCAGGGCCTGAGCACTGTCCCTGGCTTCTTTTTGCTCAAGGCTAGCACTCTGCCACTTGAGCCATAGTGCCACTTCTGGCCATTTTCTATATATGTGGTGGTGGGGAATCGAACCCAGGGCTTCATGTATATGAGGCAAGCATTCTTGCAACTAGGCCATATTACCAGCCCAAACACTCTTTTCTTGTCACCACATTACCTATGAGCAAGTGTTTCTTCTTTTTTTATTAAATTTTATTGATAAGGTGATATACAGAGAGGGTATAGTTACGTAATAAGGTAGTGAGTACATTTCTTGTCATATTTGTTATACCCTCCTTCATTTTTCTTTCCCTTCCCCCGTTCAGATAAGCATATATACAATATCCAGTGTACCAGAATCATATACAGTGACCACAGGGGTTACATCAAAGGAAATTCACCTAGTACATTAAACATAATGACAACAGTAAAATCCTCCTGTTTCCATCTCTTGGAGTTCATTTTGCTTAGCCTCATCTTATATATGTATGTAGCTGTTGAGCTATTGTGCTCCTGGCAGGTCTATCCTAGACCTTTTTATGTTTATTTAGTAATTGTTTGGTTTTAGAGACATGATGTAAAGTTGCTGACCAAAACATGTAGAAATATCATTTGAAAAGAAGTTTGTTATTTTACAGACATGATCTCTACTGTTCTCCCCTCCCCCTCCAACAACCACATATTGGGGAGACCATGCGCCTTTGTGCTCTAGGCTTGTTTTGCTCAACATTATTCATTCAAGATCTGACCATTTCCCTGTGAATGCCATTATTTTATCATTTCTTTTTTTGCCTAATGGCAAAAGTACACATTAAACAAGAGATTGATTATCTAAAATCAAATGTAACACTTTTGAAAGGGACATATTCTAAAATAACTGATTTCAATGACAAATTTAAAATTTACTGAGTAGTCTGATTTCTAAGTTTATCTTGCTGTTAATTTCATTAAACATATTAACTATTTTTTCAGTAGGCAGACAATTATGTTTACTTTAGAGACAATATTTTTTGTTGATTATTCAGTAGAATTCATTATGGACCACTCGTCCATCAGCTGGACCACTTGTAAGGTCCTATCCCTCCACATTCATACAGTAGCAGATTGTTTCACCAAATATTTCAATATTTTTAAATGTGATAATTGAGATGATTAAATTTAATGAAGTTTGGACTGTAGGTTGTTTCCTTACCTGCTCTCTCTAGGTAATGAACTGCAATCTACCTTGGTAGGTAAACGGACTGGAAACCTGAGTAAGCACTGTTTCAGCCATCATGGCCTCAGCCAATCACAGCAGCTAAGTGTCAGTCATCAACAGGCTTCTACCAGCCTCAGCAATCACAGCAGATGAGTATCATTCAGTAATGATTTTACACCTGACTCAGACCATGTTCAAACACAGCAAAAGCTTTTACCAATAGAGCTGCTTCTGAATCCCACTTCCCTTTTGTGTTTAATAAATTCACCTCTGTTTATGTGTCAGAGTAGGATAAAGATAAAACACTTGAAAAATAATCAAGAAACTGTATCAATGTACATAACAAGAAGAAGAAGAATCACCACATTTTAAATTCTTGTCCATACTGTATAGAAGACGGCATTCTATGGGCCTTTTCTGCTTGTGGGGCTGCCTGACTCATACATTTTTTGGTTTATTTATTTTGTTTGTTTACTTAGTTGAACTCAAATTTAATTTTTCTAAAGTTTCTTTTCCAACAGGACATAGAATTGTGTTTTAATTTATAAATGGCTTATTTTCTGCCTCATTGTCCACTCTTTGATACTGCTTGTGAACAACAGTGAGCATAATGGCTGCTTTTATATCCTCCTCTGTCAACTTACATGCTTTACCCATTTTTCTTTCAGGATGATGATTCTTCCTTTTCTGTGAACAGATCTGTATTTGCTAAGTAGAGTTGTTTTAATGTTATGTTTTGCCTTTGAGTTTTCTTGTGGTTTGGGACACTGAGAAATGTAGACTGGAAGGATAGATAGTTAGATGCTAGCCAGATAGTTAGATACTTTTATACCTATTATTTTAAAACACTAAGAAATGTAGACTGGAAGGATAGTTAGTTGCCAGCCAGATAGTTAGATGCTTTGATAACTATTATTTTAAAATATGCATGGTGGTCTTTTCAGATGAACCAGGATCTTGGGAAAAGAATTCACCTGGTATGACTTAAATATTCTTAGAATAGGAGACAAAATTGCATGATAAAGTTAAAACTTACTGTTGGGAGAAAGAAAACTATTGCCTGGATTTCTGATAACATGTGATGATGCTGTATCTGCATATCTTGAACGTAGCTATATACTTGTCCAATTTCTTCAGGTACTAGGATAGTAACTATTCAATAAAGTCCAAAACAATGTGTATTGAAATGATCATTTATCTAATGCATTATTTTTCTTTATGCAGAAATGGTTAAATATTCCTTTGAGAAACTGTGGGTTTGAGAAGCTTATTCCAATGAGTATACTGGTGTTCAGAAAAAAATCAGAGTATTTTAGGAATAGTCTGCTCAACAAGGACACAAAGACAAATGAAATGATCACAAAGACAAACAAACAAAAACATAATCAGCTTCTTTTAACCAGTTACCCCTAGAGTTCCTGGATGACTCCATGGAGGCTTGCTGGTGTGTATTACCCAGAGACATGCTCGGATGGATGTTTCCTGTGTGTAAATCCTAGTCAGCCTGCAATTTCCAGCAGTGATTATTTAAGAGTCAGCCAGATGTGATACATGGCTAGACCTGGCATGTGTCAGGGTTACTGCCTCCCAGGATATGGTCTTTCACTCCACCATGTGCTCATGTCTACACCCTTCCTGTGTGAGACACGTTGCATGCAACAGGTTTGTATGATGTGGGATCTGGCATGGGGCAAAATGCAAGCTGGCTCCTAGACTCTTAGAGATAACAGTAGTAAATTATTATTCTCCAGTGACTAGCTTGAGAATACAGGGGGACAATGACTTAATAAGGTGGCTTCAGGGCTGGGAATATGGCCTAGTGGCAAGAGTGTTTACCTCTTATACATGAAGCCCTGGGTTCGATTCCTCAGCACCATATATATACAAAAAGGCCAGAAGTGGCTCTGTGGCTCAAGTGGCAGAGTACTAGCCTTGAGCAAAAAGAAGCCAGGGAGAGTGCTCAGGCCCTGAGCTCAGTCCCCAGGACTGGCCAAAATAAATAAATAAATAAATAAGGTGGATTCACATTGAATTCCCAAAGCTCTCCACGTGAGAAGCACTTCAGGATTCTTAAGTCAAAAACAGTCTCTAATCCCAATAGCAAACTCTGCAGGGATGTCAGCTCATCTGCCATTACTCAGCTAAGGGCTATGGTGAGTTCAAGTGTCTTCTGCTATGTGTTATCTAATTTCAGCTGCTTCTTTTGAGTGCAGATTGTTTTCTCAATCTTCCCTGAAGCTGTTGTAATAACAAAATCATTTTTGGCTTTGTAAAGAATTTTCACTGGAGTCTGATGGGAGAGGGTATCTGAATGCCAGAGGCAGAGTGAACAGAACACTTTTGAGAGTCTTATGGTGCCACCTGCTCAGCCATGGGGTGTGGAGTTAATGCAGTTTGTTATTGAATCCTCACTCACATCAGCTCTGCCAGGTGGACATTATGGTTCACAGATTTTACTGATCAAATAACCTGAATGCAAAGAAGCTACATTCCCATTCAGTTCATAGGCAGGTAGCCTAATATTCAAACCTCTGCTTTCAGAACAACCAATTCCTTCTATCTAATCACATGTTTCACAGTAAAGTACCCATTTAATGCTCTCATTAAATAAATAATAATAATTGAATGATTTCAACCAAACCACATCATCTTTCTTGGCTTATTTCATAGGGCCAAAAAATAAGATAAGTTAATAAATTGTAAGTACTCCCTTTTTACTGTCACAAATCTTCTAATTTTTAAATGGAGTGTAAATATCAGGGTTTCCAGATCAGGGATTTGATTGAAACAGGTGGACTACTATCTTCTTTGAGACAAAACCTTCAAAAGGCATATGAAGGTCAGACACAAGGGCTCACTATTTTAATCTCAGTCTCCTGTGAGGACTGTAATTTGGTTCCTCCTGTGAGGCAGAGGATTGTGATTCAAGGCTAGCCTCAGAGATACATCAGCCAGAGCACATTTTAACCAATAAACAGAGTGTATTGGCCTGCATCTGTCATCCTAGCTATGTAAGAGATGTAAATCCAAGGATCACAGTCCAGGCTGGCTCCCAACAAAAGTAAGATGCTACTAAAAAATAGTTAGAGCAAAAATGGCTGAGGGTGTAACTGAAATGTTAGAGCAACCTGAGTTTACACCCAGTTCATTGCAAACTGTAAAAACAAAACAAGCAAAAGCACTGTAGAATGGGCAGCAGCGCCTGTGCCTGTAATTCTAGCTACTTCAGGAGGCTGAGACCTGGAGAATTGCTGTTTGAAGACAACTAGGGCGGAGAAGTCTGAGATACTCTACCTTTAATTAAGAAGCAAAACACTGGACCAGAGGCATGGCTTGAGTGATAGAGTGCCAGCTGCCAGCACGAAAGCCAAGCTAGCCAGAAGTCTTGAGTTCAAGCTCCAGTACCAGAAAAAGAAAAAGGCAGAGATAGGTATGGTTTTGCTTCCTACAAAACAAAACTTTCCTGTTTAAAATTCTTTTCCATCTATTTTCCCTTCTGGCAACAGAATTACTTTTAAAATCAATACTGAATTTCATAATCCAATCAACCTTGTTTTCCTTCAAATGTTTTCTCCAGTATATTTAAAATGTTAAGAATCAAAATATTGAATGATGAATTGACATTTAAATAGCAATAAAATGTATTTTTACAAGTCCAGGAATTAATGAGAAAAGTGTGGGTCCTTTATTATAGAAAAATGTTTCAATAAGCACATGGAAATATTCTCTTGGAAGGAAGAGATTTACTGTAAGAAAGTGACAGATTCTGTCCAGATTAGCATAAATTAAAGGGAATGCCAATGAAAAGTTCTACTTGGTTTTAGGGAAAGCTTAATCTGATGACCTTAATATTTATTGATGGAATAAATATTAAAGAGAGAAATGCCAATAAAACTTGCTGAAGTGAACATAAATGGAACCCTGGAAGGGCTCCTGCCAGATTTCCAGTGCTTTATTAATTTTGGTTCTTAAAATTTTAAGCAAAATTTGATGAAAAATTAGTGCAGATGTTTCTAGTTGTACAGTATATGGAACTTAGCCTTTGGAGATTTGAATGGAGTATCAAGGAAATCCAGTGATGGATTATTTAAAAGTAATAAAGGATGAAATTATTCCCTTTAAGATTGAAGGAAGCATTGGGATTAACTAGCTGCCACATTTCTTTATACACATTAGACACATCTATTCATCGACTTAGCTGCCCATGTTTTCAAGTTTCTTATTTCATATCATACTTTGACATCTATAGTTTGGTTCTACCCTTCTATCCTTTTGGTCTAAGAGGACAGTTTACGTCCTAGGAAGCAAGAGGTCTATGACGGTAACATCAGCGTTCTAGAAAGTAAGGAGGTGCTAGAGACTACGAAGAGAGAGAGAACAAAGGTCATGGACCACCAAACCCTAGACAAACTTTCCTAAAAATGTCTTCATCTCACACCTCACTGATCAAACTGAGCTTTGTGCCACACCTAGTTGCTAAAGGAAGACTGAGAAGTTCACCTTTCTCTGGGTGTTTCAGTGTATAATTAATATTTTACTATCACTAAAAGAAATTCAATATCCTTCCCCACAAAAGGAAGGACTCAGAACTGAAGGGAGGCAAGCTAAAAAGGCATTACATTTTGGGATTTGTTTTTCTGGAACTTTCTTGTGACAGTCTTTGGTGTAAGACTAGATGGAGACAGTCTTTGGCTCCTTTGGCAGGGGTGATAGCATTAAACACACAGTCCTAAATCTCTCCCAGTTCTACCCTTCAGAGTCACAACTAGTTCCCTGTGACTAAACGATAGAATGCTAGGAAAAAGAGGCTCTTATTTTTAAAAATCGAGAGCCAAACTAATTTATGAAGCCTTGGGATTCTGTAGTAGGTAATCATTTAATCTATTGTAAAACTCAATTTTGTTTTGGGGTACTGGAGATTAAACCCAGAGCCTCCTCCTTTGCTAGGCAAGTACTCTACCACTTTGGCTATGCCCGTAGCCCACAAAACTTAAATGCTTGCTTATACTGTCTGGAACAATAGCCAACACAGAATGAGAAAGAAACACTTTTTGAAATCATTGCATTTTAATATCCACACACCATTTCACTTTAATTCATTTTCCCAAGGCTCTGTAGTTAGAATTTCATGTATGTGTCAGTGCGTCACAGTATGCCAGGCAAACACTAGTTCTGCCATGAAAGTGCCTCTGATGATCAAAATCTATCCAGCAACTGCTCAGTGTGATAGAATCTGTTTAGTTTAATCGTCTTCTTCTGTTTTTCTCAATAGAAATTGTCTCCATAAACCATAAATCTGCAATTGCTCACTTGGCTTGAAAGAATTTTTTTCTCTCTTTGCCTTTAATCAATGCAACAAAAGAAAACACAAGGCACTCTGCTTCTCAAGTATCAAAAGCCATCTCCTAGGCTTGTGACAGGTCGACCTGGATGTGTGTAATGGAGGATGGGAATGGATGTGTGGGGAGGTTTGGTCCACATATGGTGGCCTCTTCTGTCTTGTCTTGTTTTTCAATTGAGTCAACACACAACAACAAAAATGCTTCCCATAAACACAGAGATGTCTGGCTTCACTTAAATGTCCTGACAGTCCTTGTCCCATATACTCACCTAGCAATAATGAGGAGGAATCGGAATAGTGACCATTCTCCTTAAGGCATACAATAGCTCTACCCAGACTTCCAGTTACATCAATTACACAGAAACTAAACAGGTCTGTTGCATTTATAAGCATGTAAGGAATGTTGATTCATTCTCCCTGACCATGTCTCCATTACAATTGGAAAATCCAAAGATAAGCAGAATTCCATATGCTTTAAGAAATGCACGAGAGAGGAAGCACACCAGTTTGTAGAAATCTGAGGTTGCTCAGATGTCAAGTCCTGGATGCTGAGAGTGAATTAAGTCATGAATATGATTATGAGTGGGAGTCAGTCACACACAAAAGGGCTAGAAATGTGAGACTCTGGGGTTCAATCCTCAAGCATCACACTCACACCAAATATCACTTGTGTTTCTTCATTTCCCTACTCCTCAACTCTCAATGGCCATTGGTTGTCTACAGGGAAAAAAATACAAACTTTTAATCCTGACTTAACAGGTTCTTTGTAGTCTTTCTCCAAAACATGCCTTTGGCTCCTTTCCAGCAAGAAATTGATGCTCCAGACCAGACATGTTGTCTCATTGTCCTGCTCACTGGCATACCAATTGCAATTTGTTAAGCAAATTGTCTCTTCCTCTTAAAAACTCTCCATCTTCCCCAGGATGAATTTACCCATTACTTTCAGTGCTGTGAATTTTCACACTGGTAGAAAAAAACAATATTTCTGGAAGAGATTCTAAAAACATTTAGATTTATGAGATGGATGAAATTGATGAGTTAAGCAGAGGATGTTTTCCAAGAACACACAGCTATGCAAAGTCAGAAATGGGCTTTGGTCCCACCACCCTGTTGCTCCCAGTAATTTCTATGCTAGTACCATCCTGACTCACAACACCACCTAAAATCAAATGGTTGTTTGTAAAAGTTTCTAGTACCCATCCCCTGAGACCCTGACTGAGGATTTAGCAACCAGCATTTGAACAAGAGGCTTTAATGCTGGTGAAGGAGGTGTTTACTCTGAAAAACACTGGGTATAGGATGATGACTGGCAACTGAAGAGCACCTGGATAATGGAGCCACACAATGCTCTGAGAGAAGAAGAGGCTTTCCCTGGCTGTTAGGTTTGCAGAAAAGAAAAAGAACTTTTTAGAATCTTTGGATTTTCAGTAACAGGAAAAATTAAATCATGTTAGCTTTGTTCAACATGAATGTGATTTGTTATCAGAGACATTGAGAAGTGGCTTAAATGCAGTTCAATATGGTTGTTTAAAATATATGTATTCACTATTTCTTAGGCAGTGGTGAGGAGTTAACAGAGGGCCATATACTTATACCATATGAGCTGTGCTTTAAGTATTTTTACCTTTAGTTTGTCAGATAGGGTCTCACACATTTACCTAGGCTGGTCTCAGACAGTAATTCTCCTTGCCTGCCAAGTGACTGCGATTGATGGAATGCATGATGTATTCACTACTAAAGATAAAAGAATAACCCTTACCTTACTCTTTACTTAAGCAAAAGACTGTTAAGAAATTTTGGAAAAGAGACTATTTCAGAGTAAGTAAAATAAAAATTCATCATGTCCACAAAGGAAGATGGCTAAGGAATTACTGAAAACAGGAGAAACAATAGTGGTGGGCAAACAAGAAAAGAGAGTGGGCTGGAGGATGTTATTCTACTCAAATACAATATATTCACGTGTAAAACCCCATGGTGAAACCCCTTGGTACAATTAGTGTAAACTAAAAAAACTAAAAACTAAAAAAACTAAAAAAACTAAAAAAACTAAAAAAAACTATTAAAAAATGAATGGTAGGCAAGTGAAGCGGGCTGTATATTGAGGGGGGGGGAGTGTCATTGGGAAGGAGAAGGGTAAAAGGAGGTGGAGGGGGTAAGTATGGCTGAAGTACTTTATATCCATGTATGAAAATAAAGTTTGTTGGAATAACTTTAAGAAACTATTTTAAGAGGGAGGATAGGGGACAGTGACAGAGGAGGCGAGTTTGATCTGGTACATTGTGTGCCCATATGGTAGTTTCATAGTGGCGTCCGTCCCCTCTTTGAAATATTTATTTATATTATTGGCTTATATCAGTTATCCATGAGGATTATTTCATTGTTACAACTGTATTTATACTCTATTCCACTCAGTTCTTTGACTCTCACCCTCAGTGGATTTAGAAGTGGCATCTGATACAGAGTGGACAACTCAGTCAATGGCCTGTGTCATATGTCTGCATGGAAATGTGCTGGGCTTTTTGAAGGACAGGTGGGAGACGATATGGCTGTGGTCCAGCTGCCGTTAGGGTCTGTGTTAGGAAAACCAAGCTTTAGTAATGAAGCGATTATGCCATGGCAAGCTGCTGCTAAAGCCAGTGAGGAAGGGGGAGCTGTGGAGAGCAAGACAACTTCAGAGAGAGGGAGAGAGACAATATGCACAGTGTCCCGATGGCCTCCCCTTCTTAGCTTCGGTGTACTTCATTTCTAGAAAGTATTCTGCTGGTCACTAGAGGCTCATGCATTTAATCGTGGCTACTCAGGAGACTGAGATCTGAGGATCACAGTTCAAAGCCAGCCAAGGCAGAAAGTCTGAGAAACTTATCTCCTGTAAACTATAGCTGGAAGTGGCACTGTGGCTTAAGTGGTAAAGTGCTTGCTTAGAGCCAAAGAAGCTTAGGGACAGCCCTGAGTTCAAGCCCCAGGACTGGCAACAACAACAAAAAGCAGGTTCTCTCAAAGTTACTCTTCTTGGAATTTCTCACATGATTTGTTAGTTAATATGGAATGAAAGAATACTTGAAAAAGTTTGGAGGAAGAGAAATCTTTTCTGGTGATTTGAAAGATATATATGAAAACAGGGAGATATGTTTCAGACAGATTGGGCAGTGAAACTACATATGTAGGTGAATCTACATATGTTGGTGCCACATGGCTCAGGCAGAAAAGAGTTTATTTGGAAGAGCCAAACTGCCAGGCCACAGTAGGGTATACCAAGCATGTAGGAGTTTGAACTAATGGTAGAGAGAGACTTATATATGGAAGGGCAAGAAGGACCAGAGTGGATGCAGAAGTGACCTCAGAAGATGAGGAAGTGACCTCAGAGCCTGGGGGAACCTCCCACTAACACCAGGTGTGCCAGTGACCAGTTAACTGACTTACAGGTGCTGGGTGGGGACTTCTAGGGAAGGCCACATGCAGTGTTGCACTGAGGGAGGACAAAGGGGAAGGGTTCTACCTGTGGTTTTGCATGGAGAGAAAACAAAGAGAAGGGGCCTTGTTTCCTAAAATTATCAGTGCAGAAAAGTTATAAAATAATAAAAGCACTAGTTTTATTTGACAGGACAGATTAACCAGTAATGATTCTGAAGTAATTAGTAATCAGTTTGCAAATTGCTACACTAGATTCCTACTTCACACTCTTCAGCTGCAGAAATCCCAGAAAGATTCATGTTTGTCATTGGGAAAACTACAAATAATATTTTAGGAGACAGAAGATAATTTGCATAATTTTTGGATGGCTGATGTTATCTAAGGACAGTATCATTGAAAGCCTAACAAAAATATAGTGATATTAAATACATAGAAACTAATGCCACTTACATATACAAACTATGGATTATCCAAGAAAAACTACTTATAAATTGGGAAAATGTTTGTCCCATCTACAACTGACAAAGAGTTAATCACCTAGAAATACCAAGGAGCCTTATACACAATCAAAATATAAACACATATATCAGAAAAATAGGGAATGGATACTGTGTTTACTTTCTATTATATTCTTTCATTTTGTAATGATATATTTATTTACAGTCATATGCACTTTTTGTAAAGTATATATTACTGGGAAATGAATGAATATGCTTTGTAATTAAATAAAAGTAATAGTAAAGTCTTTTCCCATTTCGACTTTTATTTACTTTCTTTTTTTATTTTTATTTATTTAGTTAGTTAGCTAGTTAATAGTACTTTCTTTTTTTTGGAATATTTTATTATCTTTAAGTAGTTGTACAAAGGCATTCCCATTCCCCAAAGTAGTTTGTAAATATAGTGCATAGTGTTTGATTTCACCCTTTTTCATGTTCTCACCCTCTCCTCCCACCCCACCCCTTCTTTTAGTTATCTTGATTATAAGTTATGTATGGAATTTTTGCAATTTAACAATGCAGTGTTGCAATTTAGCAATACAATACATGTTGATCTGTGTCACCACTGCAAATAGTATAATTCTTTAGAAAGACTTAGTCAAAGCCCAACAAAATTAGTGCAAGGAAATGGGTAGTTGTGAGAGGGGAGGTAGCGCTAAAGGAGAGGGGTAGAAAAATGAAGGGGGAAGAGGGGAGAATGCAGGCAAGAATTGAGAAAGATTCCCGCAAAATAGTAAATAAATAAATAAATAAATAAATAAATAGAAAGTAATAGCACCATGGGTAATTTTTGCTTCTTTGTCAGCAATGAACAGATCTTAGTTCTGAAAAGGGAAAAAAACCATTTTTTCTTTAAATTAAATCTGAGGGATGTAACGAATCACTGTGTCTGTGGGCTCTCCTGTTTTTCTCAGTTGCTTTGACGCTCTTGGGATCCTCCCTGGAGGTTCTCAGCACAGGGGCCCCCATAGTCCCTCAAGTCCTCTGCCTTGGCCATGAGGTTGGGGTGCTTCGCACAGAGGAGCTATTGTGAGAATCAGGCTCCCCAGCCCAGCCTATTTCCAGAGGGCAAGTTCTTGAGACACAACATAATGAAGAAAGAAGGGAAAATGGCCATCAGCTTCTATCACAACAAAGAGAGATAATGAGGCCAGGAATTTTCCAAGGCGTTTCCAAGATGATATTTCCTTCCTCGGCTTTTGAGCTGACTTTCCTTTCCATACACTGGCCCAGAACTAAATTTAGACTTATCTTTAGAAACAGGCAGAACTCAAGAACTCCAATGATAGACTTCTTTTTTTTTTAATTTTAAGTTTTTATTATCAAACTGAATTACAGAGAGGTTACAGTTTCATACATTAGGCATTGGATACATTTAATGATAGACTTCTTAAAGTCAAGAAGACAGATTCAGGAATAGACTCAAGTTTGGTTTTCTTACCACAGAATTATGTAACCATGGATCAGCCTCTGCCTCACTCAGGAAAGTCAGTGTGTGGCTTCTGAGATGTAAGTGGGACTTGGATATTTTGTGGTCCATTGCCAGTGCACAAATATTACAAACTAGAACAGTACCGAGACCATGGTCCCACCCTTCTGCTGTTCCTCTCCATCCATTTCCTATGCTCTGCCTCCAAACATAATGTGAAAGATAGTGCCATAGCCTTTGAGACTGAGGACAATCTAAATCCTTGGGATGGTGATGATATGTGGTAGGAGCCAAGCCTTTAGGGCCTTGAACTTACTTTTTGCTGGGGCATCAGATCTTAAGAAACCCTCACCCTGCCCTGCTCCCTCCCAACCTCCAGTTGTGCAAAAAGGCATGGCTCCTCTTAGGAGCTCTTACTTTTCAAAGCCTTTGGCTTTGCTCTGGAATGCTGGCACCCTTCACTGTCTCCAGCTGATTGCTCTCCTCTCCCCGTCCCCCACACCCAGCAAATAGTTCCTAACCCCATTCTGCCTTGTTCTGATTCTCTTCAGGTGTCTTTGGCTTCTTGGAACCAGGAGTTAATAATACTAATTGCTTGTACAACTCCTCAGAGTTTTCTAGTCCCCATGAGCCATGTAACACCAGATTGTAGGGTTCACACAGTCTCTAAGCCTGGGTGCTAGCATCAAAAACATCTGCATTCAAATCCCAGATCCCTTATTTCTGTTGTTAGCTCTATCTAAGCATTAAGGAGTCAAAGCAACCTTTTGTCACCTCTTCTGTCATTTGTAAGATGCATAGCTTGTAAGTTTGGAGACACAAAAAAGCACAGAGGAACTTCAGCCTTTCATGTGTGATTCCACAACAAATAGTCAATACACATTAGCTAATAGAGTTACCCCCACATCATTCTTATTAGATTCAAGATAGTGTCTACTACATACAAGGCCTTAATTCATAGTCATGATGGCCAGTCTTCCCTGAATTAACATTGGCTATGTTGGCCTTCTGTCTTTTCCTAAAATAACTCTCCCCTGCCTCAAGGTCTTTGCACTAGCTCTCCTCTATTCCTATGGAACTGGTTTCTACTTCTCCTTCCAATTTTAGCTCAGTTAGAAACCTCCACCAAGAAGGTTTACCTTGTTTCCTCTGTCATCAGATGACTGGGTATATTTCTTCTATAGCTATTTATTGACTTTCAGATTGCCTGAGCTTATAACAGGCTCATCTTCCTTTCCTCTTGGATCCCTGGAATCTAGACATCACCTAACACACTACATATGTAGTTTCTGAACCAACACATAGATCATAGATGAACAAGTAAGTGGACAGGAAGGATGTACACAGAGAATAATTGGAGTCTATCAAAAGGCCCAGCAGGAAATCCAAGCCCTTGTTTAGAATCAGATGCCAACAGAGAATTTTGTCTCCATTTCCTCTTATCAGCAACACCAAGTCCTTTGAGCTCCTTAAAGGCGGATAGCCACACACATGCACAAAAGGTAATCTTGTTTCTTTTTATGAATTCAAAACAATTTTTTAAGAACAGGCCCTCTAAAAGTATTATGCTCATGCAATCTCAGCTTTAAGTAGCCAAAGAACCCAAATAGTTTTATGATCTCTAATGCAATGCAGATGTAGAGGGTAAGAAGTTGATAATTAATTTAGAAAATATCCAGGGCCTAGCAGAGGTTCAACTTATTGGCTTTGAAATCTGACTCACGATTACAATGCCCTTCCTCTCCTCTCTTCCCCAGGCCTAGATGTAAAAAGAAAAGGAAGCTTGTAATATTGCTTATGGAATGTTCTAGAAGGGTTGTGAAGCTGTTCTTCATAAAAAACCTCTTGGACCAGGTTTATCCTGGCTGCTTCCAGTTGGGATCATTCCTGAGCATTGAAATGAAATAACATTAAACTGGCAAGTTGCTGAGAGGCGATTATTGTGGAGAATTGAAAGGAAAGAGTTGGCATCTTTGTGCTTCATTAATCTTCCAAGGAAAGAAAGCTCGGGCCACTCCACTAAATGCCCACATGTCAGAGCTTGGTTTCCTGTTATTCAGGGTTTCGGTATGAATGTAAAGCAAATGTTTCAGGGAGCTGCAAGCAGTGAGGGGCCACAGTCTCCCTTGCAACTAGGCCTTGAATTTAAGAATTAACACCCAACCTCAAGAAAAGGCAAGAACTATTGAGGGTGGAGGTAATATAGTTCTGAAAGCTGTAGGCACAGCTACTTGTGAAGCAATCCATCAGTCAAATAGTTATTGACCTTCTTTAATGTTATTGGGCAACAACCTGTCCTTTTTGCATACAAAATGTTTTTAGATTACTGTTGGCATCTTTTTTTTCATTTCTTTATTGTCAAAGTGATGTACAGAGGTGTTACAGTTTCATATGTAAGGCAGTGAGTACATTTCTTATCCAACTTGTTACCTCCTCCCTCATTTCCCCCCCGCCTCCCATCCCCATTTTCCTCTCCTCCACATGAGTTGTACAATTAGTTTACATCATATAGATTTGTAAGTATTGCTGTTGCATTGATTTGTCTTTTTATCCTTTGTCTCTCGATTTTGGTATTCCCTTTCCCTTCCCTAGTTATGGAACCAGCCCTGATGCCCCTCAGTAGATGAGTGGATCAAGGAAATGCAGTACGTATACACAATGGAATTCTATGCCTCTATCAGAAAGAATGATATTGCCTCATTTGTAAGGAAATGAAAGGACTTGGAAAAAAATCATACTAAGTGAAGTGTGCCAGACTCAAAGAAACATGGACTCTGTTGTTTCCCTCATTGGGAATAATTAGTACGCGTCTAGGAGAGTCCTAGGAGAAGATCACAATAACAGCTCAACAGCAGTGTCCATATGAACACATAAGCGAAATGAACTCCAAGTTATGGAAACAAGTGATATATCGTTGTTGTTATTTTCAATATACCATGTGAAACTATGCCCATTTTCTTGTGTCATTATTTCCTGTGGTTTTGCCCCTGCTATCACAGCAACTGATTTTAGTACCCTGGATATTGTATATTGTTGGCATCTTAAAAAACAACATATATTCATTCTCTGACAGTTCTGAGCAGCCAATGTCCAAAATGAGTTTCCCTGGGCCAAAGTCAAGGCAGTTTTGAGAATTTTTTTTGCCCTGTATTTCTAAGTTGATATTTTCCAGTCATTCTGTTTGAATGTAATGTTTTTCCTTAGAACGAATTATGTGATAGCATTTGTTGAGACAGGATTCACATGCCATACAAATTCATCCAATAAAGTACACAATCCAATGGGTTTTTGTTTTATTTTGGTATACCCAGAGTTATGTCAAGACCAACCAAATCATTTCTAAAACATTTTCATCACACCCAAAGAAACCCCATACCCTTTAGCTGCCACTCACTGTAACCCATACCACCTCTCTCCAAGCCCTAAACATTCATTAATCTACTTCCTGTCTCTATAGATTTTCCAAGCCTGGATATTTTATAGAAAGAGAATCAAATGTTATGTGCTCATTTGTAACTGGCCACAACAGCATTTTGCTTATGATTTGATTATCTTCATGCCAAATTTCTAATAAAAATTTGATTTGAAGCCATCATTCATCACTGTATGTAATTGGATGGAAGGAATGTAAGACAGAAATTTTAACCACAAGTTATTTTTAATGAGAATGAGGAGATTGACATAAGACACTAAAATTATCTATATGACCCCAAAATAGTCAACTAAGTGGTACACAGAATAAAAGGATATGTGGTAAAGGAGCTTTGCAAGCGCAAGTTTGAAGGCCACATTTTTAAGTCATAGAGGTGTTCTTTGGCTTCAGTACAAATGAGTTAGCTTCTGAGTTTACTCTGATGAAATCTTTCCTTTTACTCCTGTTATCTACCTATCAAAATGTGTGTCTGATTAATCACCTACTTCTACTTCTCTATCTCCATCTTGCTATGTAACTTTGTCATGATTTTGGAGACACATCCAAAAACATATTTTCTTTCAGTCATTGCTGTAGCTTCTCCTTCTGAAACATGAATAAGGTTATTGGCAATTCAGATAATTGCAATCTTGGTAGCCTCAAATGAAGTAGACGTCAATGTCTCCTGCTTCTCTCTTTCCTTCTCTGGATTCCCAATTGCCCTTCATCCAGGTAGAGTTTCAATTTGCTTGTTAAGGACACAGCACTACAATGGTCCATGGTCTTACTCTGTGGATGTCCCTGCTGCTTCCGGAATCCTCCATGTGTTCCAGAAAGACTCATCTTTCTCTTCACAACATCCTCTTCAGTTCATTTGGACAAAACCACAGAGGGCTGAAACCTAGGAATCACATTGAACTTTCACCAGCCCTTCCAATGCTATGTCTGATTAACCAGCAATTTATTAATGCTTGCCCCAAGTTGCATTTGGCCCTTGTTTTACTTTTCATTGCATCTAGCACCTTGGTTACAGAATACAGATAAAGGATGGCCAATCCCACAAAGCAAACTGTGGAGAGTCAAGAAGTCACTCAGAAGTTATCTTGTGACTAGAGGGAACACATTCCCAAGCAAGACTGCCAACAGCAATGCCATGGCCCTGTGGTCTTGGAGAGTAACTTTTCCCATAAAATAGGATTGTTTTATATGAGCAGCAGCATGGAGGAATTGGTGAGGATGAACTGAGATGGTCTGTGTGAAGAATGCCTAGAACAGGATGAGAGCTCAGGAAATGCTGACTTGTGGTGGACACCCAATTTTCCCTCATTAGGCTTTGCGTTCAGGGGTCTCAAAACTCAGTTACTTGAGCTCAACTCAAAATTAGACATGGAAACTCAAGAAATAAACAAGATTTGCAGGTTTTGAATTATGTACTGTTCTGAATGGCCTGATGAGTTTTCATGCTGCCCTATTCTTTCCTGCCTGGAACATAATACAGCTCTTTGTCCACTGTATCCACACTGTATAGACTACGTGCCTGATAGTCTGTGGGGCACACCTGGAAGTCAACTAGCTGGCCACGCCTGTTTATCAGTCTTGGGGCCACATGTGGCTAAGATGGCGGCACCTAACAACAACGCACAGCTGCTACAAGTGTCTTTGGTTCTAACCTGGAGGTGGTTCTGTGGGCTGTGACACTCCGGCTCTTCCGCCCTTGATGGACAGCTCATGCCTCCCCTTCTTGCCAATCTTAGACCTGATTGGCTCCTGTGCCTTATATTAGTGGCACGCACTTCCCCACTAAACGAGATCTTGCGCCAACTTGACTCCCAGGCCGTCTGATTGTCCTCCAGTGAGGGAGGGCTGGGTGCGGGCGGTCTGTTGACCCTTTCCTTTCTTGGCTCGTCTGGTTGGGGCGTGCCTTCCCTGTTTCTCCCGCAGGTCGGGGGAGCACGGGGAGGCACTAAAAAAACCCCAACAACTGGTGCCCAACATAGGGCACAAGGAAGCGTAGGTTTAAGCTTTAGACGACCCAAGGTAAGGGTATCCCCAAAAAGATGGGGCAATCTCACACTAAAAGTGAAATTCGTCAAGCCAAGCCAAGCGAGTTCCAAAGTAAGGGTATCCCCGAAAAGATGGGGTACTCTCACACTAAGCTTTAGACGACAGGAAAATGAACAAAGACTTTAAGGAAGAAGAGAAGAGCAGGAGGAGGAGAGAGGAGGCATGTGAAGCAGAGTGGAGAAGAACCAGATGGACTGGAGGAGCAGAGTGGAAAGCTGAACCCGGCTGCCTGGAGGAGTGGTACAGAGCCCACCGGAGCCGGCCAGAGGAACGAGATGGAGAGGAGAACCGACCCGGCCTGAGGAGAGGAGAGTAGTGGAGCAGGGACTCAGTGGAAGCCGCCAGCTCTTGGCCACCACCTCTGTTGTCACACCCAGCGCCACCGGCCAAGCCCCCAGAGCCCAGACTCTTCCCAGAAGCAGAGCCAGCTAGAGCTGCTGCGCATCCTGAACAGCATCAGAGCCGCCAACAAACAGATGCGGGAGGAGGACCAGGAAGAGGCCACCAAGAGGAGAAGCAGCAGCCAGAAGGGCAAGAGGAAAGGGGGCTGGCTGGGCCCAGGAGCAAGCTCAAGGGAGTTCGCGTGCGTCAAGGGCATCCGCTCCTGGAACAAGAAAGGCCTAGTGTGGGACGCGGCCTCCCACACGCAGGCAGCAGGCGAGGGACGAGTGGTGGTGCCACTGGGGACTGGCGCGCCCGCGAGGGAGCGCGTGGCACAGAACAGCGCTGCACGCGCTGGCACAGGACAACGCGCAGCTGCTTGTCAGCTGGCTGTGCGGTCCTGGCAGGAGCACATGGTGCAGAAATGGCGGCCCCGAGAACGCCAAGGATGCGTCCTGCTGCTGGGTGCTGAGGAGCGCCATTGAGGACAGCTGCCCCGCGCAGTAACAGGACTCCCTCTTGAGTGTCAATCTCTCCCCCCCTCCAGTAAAACAAAAAGGGGGAGATGTGGGGCACACCTGGAATTCAGCTAGCTGGCCCCACCTGTTTCTCAGTCTTGGGCCCATGTGTGGCTAAGATGGCGGCGCCTAACAATAACTCACAGCTGCTACAAGTGTCTTTGGTTATAACCCGGAGGCGGTTCTGTGGGCTGTGACGCCCCGGCTCTTCCGCCCTTGGTGGACAGCTCATGCCTCCCCTTCCTGCCGATCTTAGACCTGATTGGCTCCTGTGCCTTATATTAGTGGCATGTACTTCCCCAATAAACAAGATCTTGCACCAACTTGACTCCCAGGTCATCTGATTGTCCTCTGGTGAGGGAGGGCTGGGTACAGGTGGTCTGTCGACCCTTTCCTTTCTTGGCTCATCTGGTTGGGGCATGCCTTCCCTGTCTCTCCCGTGAGTCGGGGGGGGGTGTGGGCGGGGGGTGGTTAAAAAACCCCAACAGTACTCACAAACAATCTGGTTCACAGACTGAATGTCATGATGTCACAGTGCTTGTGTTAAGTAGCTCTTATTTTACTGAATAATTGCTGTGGTATGCAAGAGTGGCATTCAGATATGCCAAAGAGCCAGGTACCACCAGTGGCTCACACCTCATAATCCTAGCTACTCAGGGGGCTGAGATCTGAGGATCCTGATTCAAAACCAGTCCATGCAGGGAAGTCTGTGAGAGTCTTACCTCCAATGAACCACCCAAAAGGCCAAAAGTGGAGCTGTGGCTCAGATGATAACATACAAAAATTGAGTGAAAAAGGTTAGGGACAGGGCCTAGACACATGTTCAAGCCCCAGTACAGGCACAAAAATATATGTAAAAAGGTGCAAGTTCTAGAATGAAATAAAGGAAAAATTTCAAATCCTCTGCTGTGGTTCAAGAGATCTGTGACAAGATAAAATCTATCCATGAAACTGTGTAGAAGTTCTTGTTCATCCCAAATTGTCACACAATGGACCCTCCTTTAACTGTAAACTGATGGCCATAGAATATAGTAAGTGGTCATTCTCATGAAAAAGAGATTGCATCTATGCATGTATGTGGCCCAAAGCATAGCACATACAGGCTTTGGTACCTTTTAGGGTTTCAGGCATCCACTAGGGGTCTTGGCATGGGTCCTCCTCAGATAAGCAGGGGACTCTTGTGACATTTGTGGTCATGGGGGAATAAGATTCCACCCAATAGGGTGGCTTGTTTTACGTTCAGCAAGGGGGCAAATAGCACCCACTTACATGAACACATTGTGATTGTACATAAATGCATAGCTGTACCTCTGTTTATGCTTTGACCAGAAAGAGACAGGGAGAGAGCTTAGTGATCATAAATATTTTTTCTGAGAGTCCTAGAGTTGTACATGAACACATTTTTTGATAAAGCATTTAACACCATTTCAAACATTCTAGAATGGATGAAATGGAAACTGTTAAACGAGTCTGCTGTGACATCCAGAGACCTTGCTGACGATAAATGTTTCTCCTGGCCTTCTTAAACTGAAAACTTTATACTTCGCCAAAATCAAGTGTAAGGACCAAACTCCAGCTACCACAGGAATGTGAAGATATTCCCCAAACATGCCTTCAAACCATGTCCCAGGCTGAGAGTTGCATTTCACCTGGACTTTCTTATTTGCTTTTAATTTTCAGCCTAAAAGAGACATAGCCATTGTAAATGTCTACTCTCTTCAGCATCATAGTTCATGAGGATTTCTGATCCTTTCCAAAACACAGTATCACAGACTTAGAGAGCCATGCCCACAAGGAGATCCAGAAAGGACAAGAGCAAGAGCAACGTGATTTTCCTTTTAAATGCCTGGCTTTGCATGAAGCCTGAATTCAAGGTTCCTGGACTCACGCATGCTCATAACATGTGCTGTGTTTGAAAAAGGAAATCACAGTCTATACCTACAAAAAGCACAAACAAAAAGAAAAACAACAAAACCTCTACAAAACAACCCTATTACTTTGGCACAAAATCAACTGTTATTTATTCTGGTACACAGCCATCTCCAAAACACATTTTTGGGGGGTCTGTTAAGCTTATGCATGTCCACAAGGAAATTTGAAAGAGCCCACTCAGCAGGAGTGCAAATGCACTGGAAAAGGAGAGGGGTATTTTTTTAAATAAAATTTCCCCCAAAGGACCAATTCATTCTTGGACTCCCAATGTCCAGCATAGTGAATATCGGTTACAAATGCATGAGGATGCCTCCTGGTTTGCCCATCATAGTTTCCTAACACAAACATCCACCATAATCACAGGGAGACTTAAAGATACAAATGGCAATCTGTGGACTTTTGCTCTCCTGATGGCAAAGAGCCATCTCCTTCCAGCCAGCTGCTCCATCTCTTCCTCAGGTCCTCATAGCAGCAGACTTCTGCTGAGGCCATAAGGCTGTGGAGGGAGACATGTCCTGCTCTCGGTTCCAAATGGCAAGGAGGTGGCAATCATTAAAAAAAAGATCATTGCTAATAGCATAGTTAGAAAAGTCAGCCAACAGCCTGCTTTCCTTTTTTAGCCCTCATGAAAGAGTAATATAAACCAGCCCTCCAGCCAGAGAACTACTTTGAAATATTGCCAGATAGTCCTCAATAATAGTTCCCCCAAAATGATAAAGTCGATTCAAAAGAACTATACTCTTAGGCATGTTTATCCTTCCGATAATTTGTGATTGTTTTCTATGTGTCAGAAACCCAGAGTGCCTATCCTCAGTTTATTGCTTAGGGAGATGGGATAGTCAGTGTCCCAGGATTACAACAAATACATGAGAAAATCAGTTTATAAGGAGAAAGGGTTTATTTTGGCTCCTGTTTTGGAAGTTTTAGTCTATGACTGGATGTCTCCATTATTTTGGGCTGGTGGTGAGGATGTGCATCGTGGCAAGAAGTGCTGGGCACAACATGACTACTTAACCTCAGGCTAGAAAGCAAAAGGAAGAAAGAAGGTACCAGTGACCCACTATCCCCTTTGAGGCCACCTCCCAAAAACCACTTGATTGGGGACCAAGTCTTTAACACATGAGACTTTAAGAGGACAACAATCTTGCTCTAGATACAGGCCCACGAGGTGGGCAGAAAGAGCTGAAAGAAGGTAATCAGGGTTGTCCAAGCACATCTGCCTAGAGACTCCAAGGAGAGGGGCGGGGCAGGGACCAGAACATTTAAGGTGTAGAGGAAACCTATGCAAACCCCTGAATGTGTGCCTAGAAAAGAGCACTGGAAAAGCTGAAGGCAGACAGAAGAAAGATGAAGCAATCCCCAGGCACTATTACGGCCTGGGCAGGGAATCTGAGGTCAGCATGAGTGCATGCTGGCAGGGGCTGCAGAGGGGATGAACTGATTACATTAGTTTCAGGCAAAGCATGAAGCAGAAAGAATGGGAAGTTACAGGATGGCAAGCAGGGATGCTTGCAGAAGGCTGTTATCAGCATCTGGATAGGGATGCTGAACTATCATAGCAAGAGTGATGATAACTCAACAGAGATAAGTTCAAGGTGATCAATAGCCCTGTCGAATGTAAACATGCTATTTGGTATATGTTGCATGGACATTGGCCCTTGCTGTTGTGTGGGCTGCTAAGTTTCAGAACTCATGCACACACTTGGATCTAACTTATAATGGTTGAGATATAATTTTTATTCACTTTTTTGTATATTAAAAACCCTATTGTTTCAATTTCATTTTGATAAGCATCGTTTAATATAGTCAAATGCACATAGTTATTAAGCCATTGTGATTCTCTCCTAAGAATATCCTCCTTTGTTCTCAGTGTGCAAATGCTTATAGTGCTGTTTAATTAATCATGTCCAGGTGTAATTTGTTTGTCTTTTACTATCTATTGGATTAACTTGTAAATTTATTCTAGTAATCACATATTCTAGTTATTACAAATGAGGGAAACCATATAGCCTATGTTTTTTGGTTTCTCGCTTACTTTGCTAAATATAATTTTTCCATATCTTTTCATTTCCTTATGAATGGGATAATGCCATTCTTTATAATGGAAGAATAGAATTTCATTGTGTATGATCCCTTCATACTGAGGGGCATCTGGATTGATTCCATATCTTGAATATGATAAATAATGCTGCAATTAACATGGTTGTGCTGGTGGCATTAGTGCATCCTGGTCTGTGGTCATTTGGGTTAATACCCAGGAATAGGATTGCTGGGTCATAGGAAAGCTCTATGCTTAGTCTTTTGAGGAACCTCCGTAATGCTTTCCAAAGTGGTTGAGCAAATTTACACTCCCACCAACAGTATAGTAGTGTTCCTTTTGGCTACATCCCTGCCAGCATCTGTTGTTATTAGTTTTCTTGATATTAGCCATTCTAACTGGGGTGAGGTGAAATTGCAATGTTGTTTTAATTTGCATTTCTTTTGTGGCCAGAGAAGTCTCTCTTTAAGTCTTTATCCCACTTATTAATGGGGTTGTTGTTTCTTTAAGGATTTGTTTTTGGGGGTTTTAATTTTTTGAACTTCAAGTATATTATAGATATGAGGCCCTTGTCTGATGCATATCTAGTAAAGGTCTTCTCCCATTCTGTGGGGTTTCTTTTATTCACTTTCTGATTTTTCCAACAGAATGCACTATTTTAAAATGTGAATTTATATCTTTTGCTGGGCTAGGGATATGTGTTAAAATACTGTCTTGTAAAGCTGAGCAGTGGGTGTGAACTATAGCTGCCATGAGATCATGAGGAGAACAAACAGGTTGTTGCTGTATTATAGTCTGTTACTGAGCTGTTGTGTTTAGGACATTTTCAAAGTACAGATTTCAGCCTAAGTTTATTGGGACATAAATTGCAAAGCAATTTCTATTACTGGAAAAACATTTTTGTGGCTGCAACTGAAGTCCAATATCAACTGAAGTCCAATATCAACTGATTGGTTTGTTTTTTGGCCTCCAAATGGAAACAAATAGCAAGTTAAAATAGAACTGTGAAGACACTATAGGCATTGAGCAATTTAGTTGATACTCACATAACACTTTCTTGAATACTATAGATTTCAAAAAGTCTTGAAGTTGGATAGAATTAGCTCTTCAATCTACTTTACTTTTCTAAAGTTGTTTCAATGATTGTAGCATCTTTGTGTTTCCTATGGATTGTTTTTGTCTATGTAAAAATTATAGCTAACCTGGAGATCTGAGGATCAAAGTTCAAAGCCAACTTGCGAAGGAAAGTCCATGAGATTCTTGTCTCACATTAACCACTATCAAGCCAGAAGTGGAACTAGGACTCAAGTGGTAGAGTGCTAGTCTTGAGCAAAAGCTCAGGGACAGTACTTAAGTCCTGAGTTCAAGCCCCAGGATGGGTGCATGTGCACATACAAAACATTTGATTACTATTCCATCATGGTGAATAATTAGTTTTTCTAGTCATGCAAAGATTAAGAAAATTTGCTTTCCTGTACCATTCTGAGGAAGTTATTTGAGAAGTTATACCAGCAAAAGCAGAGGGAGATCACAGAGAGGAAGCTGTGGGATGCAGGGAACAGAGATCTGTTCCAGTAGCATCCCCAGAGCCTGGGAAGCATCTGGCCTAAATTGTAGCCAAAAGGTCAGAAGAGCTCATGGAAGTTCCCAGGAAGAAAGAAGATCCCACATAGCAGTTGGGAGATGGCATAATGAGAAGGCTGAAACATTCTGAGGGTACAGTGGGGACATGCTATTTCTAAAAATAAGAAAAAGAAGAGAAAGTATTTAAAGATCCCTTGCAAGGAGTGAGGGAAACAGAAAGGAAATCTGCAGTTGGAATATGAAGTAAAAATTTTAAATGTCATTTTGTAAAAAGTAGTTTCTCAAGCATAGGAAAAAGAAATCCATTTGACCCTAATTCAAGAAATATTCTATTTTGTGTGAAGCAGAGACTGTCTAATCAAAGCATTAAAAGACTTAATATAAGAGCTGGGTGCTGGTGGCTCATGCCTATAATCCTAGCTACTCAGGAGGTTGAGAGTCAATGATCATGGCTTGAACGTACCTGGGGCAGGAAAAGCCCATGAAATTCTTATTTGCAATGAATTCTTATTTCCGCCAAAAAGCTGGAAATAGAGCTGTGGCTCAAGTGTTACAGCACTAACCTTGAGCACAAAAGGCTTAGGGACAATGTCCAGCTTCTGAATTCAAGCCCCAAATCTAAGACACACACAAAAAGATGAAATGTAATTCCTACACAAGATTGGGCTAAGCACTGAAAATAACTAAGAGATGATAAATCTACTGTATGACACATGGTATATTTTTCACAATTTTAGGAGATTTGCTTTCCTATAGATTAAGGCATGAGGCAAAAAGATGTTAAATTACATGATGTATCTCAGATATATATCTAGAACCTGGCAGAATAAGACAATTATAGGCTTATGTGATTTTCAGAAACTAGTCAAAGTCAGTCTAGGGAGAAGAATCTTCCAGACTTTATCTCCAATTAACCAGAAAAATGATGAATTGGATATGTAGCTCAAGTGGTAGTGAACCAGTCATGAGCAAGAAAGCCCAGTGAGCTCATGAAGCCCTGAGTCAAGCCATGGTACCAGCATGTACGTGCACACACACAGAGAGAAGATTAGAAAATATATTTGTAAAAGCATACCATATAGATTATATTCAAATATTAAATATGTCTACATAACAAACATATGATTTGTGGCTTATAATTTTAGGGTCCATTTAAAGATAAATTATGGAACCACATTCTAGGAAGGAATACCCAATGCTATCGTTTTTCACAATGTACAAACACTTGATAGGGTTAGTCAAAGGTAAGGGGCGGGAAGAGGAAACGTTAATATTCTCAGTTTACCTAGTTGACAACAAGATGTCTAAATTTGAGGAATTAGGCACAGAAGTGTGAGAATATTTTAAATTACAAATGTGAAACATTAAAAGAAAAGGAAAGAGGAAAGATAGGGATTTATAGGTAACACTCTTCATTTCTCATAATAAGAAGTAATGAATGGTGTCAAAATGGCTGTGACTCAGTTATTGGGAAAGCATATAATATCTCTTAGTGGTTCTTAATTCCCAGGATATATCATTGGGCATTAAAAATAAAAGTACTGCCGGGTGCTGGTGGCTCATGTCTGTAATCCTAGCTACTCAAAAGGTTGACATCTAAGAATCTTGGTTTGAAACCAGCTTGGGCAAGAAAGTCCATGAGACTCCTATTGTAATTAACCATTTAAAAAAATCCTGAGAATAGAACTGTGCTTCAAGTGGTAGAACACTAGCTTTGAGGAAGAAACAAACACACAATAAAGCTCAAAGACAATGCCCAGGACTTGAGTTCAAGCCCTAGGACTGGCACACACACAAAGACACACACAGATACACATACACACAAGACCAGTACTGCCTGAGCTCAAGTCTAGTGATCTGGATCAATTAATATCATTAAAGAGCCAGTATAGGAAACTATTGAAGATCCCCAAGTGAATTTTTTATGCCTGTCCTAGGGCTTGGGACTCAGGGCCTGAGCACTGCTGGCTTCTTTTTGCTACCTCCTGAGCCACTTCTGGCTTTTTCTGTTTATGTGGTGCTGAGGAATTGAATCCAGGGCTTCATGCATGTGAGGCAAGCACTCAACCACTAAGCCACATTCCCTGCCCCCAGGTGAATTTTAAGGTGAAATAAATGGGAATTTGTGATGGAAAGACAGAGATGACCAGAAATGTCAAAAACACAAACTGTTAAAAACACGCACATCTAGATATATCTATTTGAGAAGGTTGCAGTGGGAGACTTTCTAGTACAAAGCCTGTGGTATAATTAGACTTTTTATTACATGCATAATGAAATACTAAAAATATCGAAGAAACACACAGGCATAATTTTGTAAAATAATATTATGTAGGTAACAAGTTACGAAAGAGCCAATACAAATACTATCATCCCAATCTTGTGGGAATCCACCTTTCACAGACAAACATTGGAGTGTGATCCCTAGTCATCTCAAGGTTGTGCACAGGCTTCTGTTCTTGCTTGTCTGTTCTTGTTAGGTTTTCTGAATTCCTTGTGAAAATATGTGTGTACAGCCAGCGGTTGACTCCTATGCTCCTTAAACTTTCAAAAAAGAAACTAGGCATTTGCATGTATCTCAGAGAATCTCCAAATAGTCCATTGTTTCTCAGCTTGAAAATATTCCTAATGGTCCTAAAGCCTTTCTTTGAAAACATCATCCAACTGTGTGAATTATCACGGCAAAATGTTTCGTAGCGATTATATAATAGAATTTTAAAGGGAGACTTCTAGCTTTAAATCCCCAAATCTAAGAGAATGAAAGAATATCTTTTATGGACAGAGGTGCTAAACATCTCTTTATGTGTGTGCTGGCCATTCTTATTTCTTCTTCACAGAAGTATCTCTGTGAGTCTTTAGCCCATTTATTAATTAGGTTGTTGTTTCTGTGAGGATTTGTTTTGCGGAGGTTTAATTTTTCTAACTCTGAGTATATGTTAGATATGAAGATGTTCTTAGGAGAGGATCATAAGGGCTCAATAGCTATGTGCATATGATCATAGAAAATGATGCCTATCGAAACAAATTCCGAGAAATGGAAGTAAGAGCATTTATTGTGCTGCTTGTGGTTCTTTTTTCCTCCACTTTCTTTTTTCTATGCTTTGGCTTATTTCCTTATGTCACTGTTTTTTATTTCTATATCCTTTGTCTTGTATATAGTTTATCTGGTTTGGAGAGGTGAAGGGGAAGCACAGAAATGGTGGGACAAAGCTGTGAACCAATCCAGCAGTGAAACCCACTAGACATTATGTTGGAAATAAACTATACAACTTGTGTGGGAGGGAAGTCAGGAGTAAGAGAATGAGGGAGGGGGTGACACTGTTCAAAAGGAAATGTCCTCATTACCTGACTTATGCAACTATAACCTCTCTCTACATCACCTTTACAATAACATTTAATTTTTGCAAAAGGAAAGAAACACAATACCAAAAAAAGTATTAGGCGTCAAAAATAATTACAATTGTGATGCATTTGTTGTGGTGCTTCAAATAATCTCTGCTTATATTTCTTGTCATTCTTTTGAGTTGGTAAATGTACAAAATAGGATATACTCGGTAATGGTATAATAAATAACTTAAAAGCATCCAAAGAAGACAGACTAAATCTCAAATACCTTTGTTCCCTAAATCAACATGCAGGGGACCACAAAGAGAGCATTAGTCCATTGCCTGCCATGATCCACCCTTAGCCCACTGCCCACTTTAGGGGAAAGAAAGAGCTGTTATGAAAGACAGCAGTAGGGAAAGAAGAGCTTTGGAAAGAACTGGAAGAGCTGTTGTCATTATTGTCCTCTCTTCCTTGTCCTCCTTCACCTCCTCCTCCCTTTCCTTCTCACTAAAGATGGAGAGATAACTTCTCCCATATATTCATGCAACTTAGAGCACCTGATGATTTGGGGCTGTGTTTCCTGATTTTGAAGACATAGAGTACATCCTGAGGCTCAGGCCAGAGAAATTCAACCACCAGGAAAAACTAGAGAGGAGCCATTGTGAGTGGGTTCCCTTTCTCCTGGTGGCAGATGAAAGAGCTCTTGCCTAGTCTTAGACTAATTCTACTTGAGTCATAGAAACCATGATTCAAATATTCCAAAGAACATTGTTTGAGAGACACATACCTGATGCCACATTAGAAAAATCAAAGGCTGAGGGCATGGTTCAAATGGTAGATAGAGTGCTTTACCTAGCAAGTGTTAGGCCCCAAGTTCAAATCTCAATTCAGCAAAACAGCAACACCAAAAATAAGAAAAGGAAACGAAAAATTATGTGTGTGTGTATATATATATACACCTATATATATATAGGCATATATATATACCTATAGGTATAGGTATATGTGTGTGTGTGTGTGTGTGTGTATATATATATATATATATATATATATATATATATATATATATATATATATATATACCTATGGCATCTGCCATAGCCAGAAGGCTCCAGCATACATTATAATAGTCATCATAGGCAGTCCTTTTCTGTGTTTTCTCCTTGCCACCTCCTTTTAGTTCCAACATTAAGGGGCCAAGAGCTGCTGAAAAAGAAAGGAGATGTGGAGTTACAAAATAAGAAGAAGATATTTATGCTTTTCAGTAACTGATGTGATTTTGAACAAGACATCTATGATGAGTGTGAGATACAGAATTACACCATATCATGGTCAACTCTTCCTTCCAAAGAATGAAACCATTACATTAGCTCACATGTGAGGTGTGGGGCACTTTCTTCATGCAATTGGCTTGGCAGCACAATAAATTTCCAGCCAGAATGCTGGTAAGTTGCTCACCAGAACTTTGACGTTAGTCATTACGCTTTCTTCAAAACTTTATTGTCAAAGACTTCATAACTCCAGGAAGATTTTCACATGGTTCAAGACCAACCAATTCATGCCTCACACATTACCTGATCCTGGTCTCCACTCACAGACATCTGCAACTTGAACCTAGGTTGATTGCCTCATGAGCTTTTCCATTTCCTTGGGTCTCAAGTTATGGGGATGAATTTTCTGTCTAGTTCTAAACATCTTTGAACTAGATAGAAGCCTGCATTATTTCACCATACTGGGTTGCACAAAGGATGCAGATATGAAAACAATAGCCAATCACATTTTGTATGTTTCCTATAGCTGCAAGGTCATTTATGAATAATTTTACACTGAAAGATCAAAAATGAGAAGCATGCATACAGACTTGGCTCCATAGACTTAGCCATAATTGATTTTGTGTTTCCCCATCTAGCAGCTTTAGGAAGTAGACTATGCAGATCGTTTGGTTTCTATTTTATAGATGAATGAATTTGTATGTAATGAAGCTGGATAACTTACCTCAAAACAAATCGGCAATAATATCAGAATTAAGAATTCAAACCAGTTATGATCATAGAAATACTACACATTCTTATTCCTCTGTGACTGTTCATACAAGTTCCATGAAGGTTACTAAAAGAATAAATACTGGGAGACACTTTTGTACTTGATTTTAAAGCTAAAAGGACAACTTGAAGTGAGGCTTATGCCTGTAATCCTAGGTATTGGGGAGGTAGAATTTGGCAGAATCATGGTTCAAGGCTAGTCCACACAAAAAGTCATGAGATGCCGATCTCATCCAAAAAAAAAATTGGGTATACTGGTACATGCCTGCCATGCCCTCTATGCATGAAGGGTAAAATAAGAAGACTGCAGTTCTAGTCCAGCTGGGGTAAAAACTCAAGACAATATATCTGACAAATAACTAAAGCAAGAAGGGATAAAGGGGTGTGGTTCAAGTGATAGAGTGCTTGCTTAGCAAGCATGAGACTTTGAATTCAAATCCCAGTACTGAAAAAAAAAAAAGAATTTCATATTATTCTGTCCAGACAACTTGAGTTTACCAGGAATACACAGTGAGGAATCCCTATAACAAATGTCCTTGAATTCCCTAGAGAAGATTTTATGTTCTTCATTTGTAATTAACTTACAAGGAAGTTTTTTCATGTTTATCTAGTTTCTAAAATTAAAATTAATTATAGTTATAAAGGTTGATACCCTAGTTCTTCCATGTATGTTTAAATTCTGTGTAGAAAGCCTACTCTTCTATGTGATAAGAGAATAATGTATTTCAAGCCTAGAGAGACATGAATATGCAGATTCACAGAGGCTTCAGCTAGAAGTCTATCTCATGCCACCAGTTCTCAGAAGGATAGGATTGAAAATGTGCAAAATGAAGTCTCATTCAGAGATCAGATTCTCCTTTTTTTGATTTGAAGCAGTACAGTTCTGCCTTCACATGAAATCTTATGCAGAATGACTCCAGTTTAAATCCAAATTCAAGGTCTGATTTCTCTCCTCCCTCCTCTCAGGGGAGACCTTTCTTTTTTTTCGTTGTCCCAAGATCCTCCATGGTTCATGGGGTAAGACTGAAATAACAGCCTCATTGAAAGTACAAGATATAGGCCAGGCACCCGTGGCTCACCTCTGCTATCCTAGCTACCTAGGAGGTGGCAATCAGGGTGATTATGGGCAAAACTTTCTCCATACCATTATCTCATCTAAGAAAAGATGGATGTAGTGTGGTATTTGCCTGGCATTCCAGCTACATGGGAATTATAGATAGGAGTATCACAGTCAGCTGGGAGTAGAGGAACAAGACTCTACTGGAATAATAAAATGGAAAAGGCAAGGCTCAAGGGGTACAGCACCTAACCTACCAAGTGTGAGGACCTGAGTTCAAACTCCAACACCACTAAAAAGAACACAATAACCAAGCATATGATGTTCTTTGCATGGCATGTGTTCATGAAAACAATGATGGATGTCCCTTCGTAGAAGACTTCTCACTCCAAGGAGAAGAGAAGGAAACTCTTTAGAGTGGTATCTACAGAGCCCCACTCTACCTTCTGGTACTGGAAACAATAGCACCATTGTTGTTTCACAAGGAGCTACATGTGATACTCGCCAGATGCAGCAAATCAGGACCATTTTATCCAAGACAAATAAATGTGTTTTTGTGAGAGGCTGGCTGCTAAGGATGAGTGATGGAGGCATGGTGAGTGGCCCTGGGAGTGGGGTGAGGGGAGAATCCTTTCTTCCCTCTCTCCTTTATCTCTTACCTTATGTGGGTTTTGCAAATTAGGGGAGCTTATCAGAAGAACGTTTTTCCATGCAGGGAGCTTAGTCTAGTTACTCCCCTCACCCTGCTTTTCTCACCAATGTCTTAATTTGTGATTGGGCATCTGGACAGAAATAATGAAGGAGGAGGAGATTTTGTCTGGGGCAACCCTATAGGTTAATACTGGCCTAGTAGAGACAGTCTCTGGTATGCCTGAATGCTCCAGCCACATGTAATTTATATTACAGTTACTGATTGCTGAACTACTCTTGCAGTTATGGAAACAGGCTTGGAAGTCACCAAGCCCGAAGGTAAAGACTATTACTACAGCGCTTATACTGTCCAACAGTTTGTGGTTTTCCTTTCACATAAACTTGAGAGTTGAAGCCAAGTGAGAATCGAGCCATAAAGGAAAAAAGAAGAAATCATGGGCATCTATTTTGTTCTCTCAAACCATATTGAAGAGCTTTTACTATATAATTCACACAAACTCCACCCTCCAAAAATTTCAACCCCAAATCCCCTTAAAGATTAACAAGCTGACAAACCTTGCTAATGTCAAGGAAAGGAAAGCAGCTCTCAGCTAGCTGCCGGAAATGGACTCCAGACTTCCTCTAGCTTTGACCGAGGACAAGTATGTAACTGTTCAAAAATGCAAAGGTTTCTCAAAGCATGATGATTATCACAGCAGTAAGACACTAGTGTCTTCAGCAGCCAGGTAGCAAAAGTCAGTCAATGAATCAGACTCCAGCCTGGCGTGATAGCGGACAGGGAGGTGATTTATCAGGGAACATGGGTCAGCAGGCGGATGTACCTTCGAGCTAGGATAATCTGGACCAGCTGGGCATAGATTGTGACATTTCTCCCCTGTTCCGTGTCATGTTTTCTCCCTCTAGGTCTTGGAGATATTGAATCCCAAATGAATCAGGCTTATCAGTAACTCCTTTCATGATATGTCTTTCTGACACCACTGTCAGCCAAGAGAAAATAGTGCAATTCAGGACAATACTTAGAAAGACTATTTTCTCATTTCTACTTACAAACGGTAGAGTGTAGGAAGGTAGTTGAATTCATAGAAGTTTACCCTTTATATTTATTTCAGAATATCATATATATGATATTCTTTGGACCATAATAATCATATTTGTTTCTTCTTGTTGTTGTTTGCCAGTATCAAGACTTGAAGGCAGGGCCTTGTACTCCCACTTGACTTTTCTTGCTCTACCACTTGAACACTCTGCCACTTGAACTGAGCCTTCAGCCTTACTTTTTGCTGGTTCAATTGGAGATGAAGTCTCACAAATTTTTCTGCCCAGACTGGCTTTGAACCATGATCCTCTTGTCTTCCCAATTAGTTTGAAATACAGGTGTGGGCCACAAGTGCACAGGTATATTTCTTATTCTATTACAATGTCACGCAGAAAACTTGCTGTGTAGTCAGGTATGACAGTGGGAAAAATCCTTAGTAGCCACATATCCATTCAGAATCCTACCTTTTGTGATTGTTCTGAAAACTATTATCCAAGTCTTGAATGACTTGAGAAACTGTTTGAAAACTAAAATTGAGGCATAAGAAAGTAGAATGAAAAGCTTAGAAATGAAACCAGAAATTATTTAAATTTATATATCAGTTTAAATAAATTGAAAATACCCTTAAAAAGCACTATGAAAATGCCTGAAGTCATGTTTAGAGGGAAATATTGGGTTTTGAAGTGAGGAAAAACATAATAAAGAGCCCTGAAAAACTTTCATATAAAATGGCCAGTTGGAAAAGGAGAAATCAGTAAACTCTTAACCAAGATTAATACTTTACAGTTGCATAAAGAAAACACGTAAATATGCATATCATTCAACAAAAAGCAGGAAAAGGAAAACAGTGAACAACAAAATTTTTAAAAAGGACAAAACAGCATATAGACAAACATGCAAATTAGAAACAGGTTAGTGAAACAGAGGTCAATTATATTCTGTATACAAGAATACTTTTATTTAAACAGAAGCGCCTGGACATGATCACATGGAAAATGTATGAGAATACATTTAACAAATGCATGCTGAAATAAATCAGGTATTTTGTTGTTGTTGTTATTATTATTATTATTACTATCATTTTGGCAATTTGGGAGTCTGGCAATTTGAACATAGAACTTAGAGGCGTAGGCTTAATAGCCAAGTGCTGTATCACTTGACCTCTGCCTCTACCCCTTTGTGCTTTATTTTTCAGATAAGTCTCAGGCTTTTGCCCCCAGGATCAGCCTTAGATTTTGATCTTCCTACCTACAACTCACAGGTCCCTGGGATTACAGGGATGTAATCCCACATTAAGCTTTTTTTGTACATAAGGTCTTTCTAGCTTCCCTCCTCCTGGCTGACCTCACACCATAATTCTGTCTCTGGTTTTTCAAGTAGCTAGAATTACAGGCATGAGCCATTTGTACCTATTATTATTTGTACTCGTTATTATTACTATTATTATTGTGTGGTGCTAAGGATGGAAGTAGACTATTGTAAATGCTAGAGGACTTCAAGTGAAATTCTCTACCAGGCTCAGTTTTCAGTTACATTTACAAAGTCAAATGTTTTTTGTTTGTTGGGAAAATTTGATATCAGTGCCTGAACTTAGAGAAAGACCTCACTTACCTATCACATTGGAAGCACATAATAATCAGCAGTGGAAGACAGGGAGGAGTGCAGTGAGGGGAGCTTCCCACTAAAATGTGAGCAAGTATCCAGATTAGAGCAACATGCAAGGAGAAGCCATATATACAATCAACTTTGAATTCGAAAGAGCCAGTTTGTGTATTGTTGTATTACAGTCAGAAGACAGTGGAACATTCTTTGTTAAAAAATAAAAATAAATCTGATGCTGGTAGCTCACAACTGTAAACCTAGTTTCTCAGGAGGCTGAGATCTGAGCCAGTCCTGGAAGACAAATCGGAGAGACTTTTCTTTCCAATTAACCAGCGAAAAGGTGGAAGTAGAGCTGTGGCACAAGTGGTAGAGCACCAGCCATGAGCAAAAAAGCCAAGCAGGAGTGCCAGACCAGGAGTTTAAGTCCCCAACTTGGCACCAAAGAAATTTAAAAAAGAAAAACAAATTGAAATTTAAAACTAAACAACAAGAGATCCTGAAGCAAAGAATCAATAGTGAGCCACACTGCTTCAAGGCTAAGGTAAAACTGGACCAGAGACCTCATCCCTTGCTCCTTACTGGTTTCTCCCAGGAGCATTCCTGCAGTAAAGTATCCTCTCCGAGCTCTGCTTACAGGCACCTGCCCTGGTAATAAGAGGTGTTGACTGCTGTAAGAACGTGTTTAGGCCTGGTATTGGTAGCCCTTGTCAAAGCCAGCCCAGGCAGCAAAATCCACGAGACACTTATTTCTAATAAATCACACACACACACACACACACACACACACACACACACACACACACACACACAGCCAGAAGTGGAGCTATTTTTCAAGATAGTGTTAGCCTTGCGGGGGGGGGGGGGGGGAAGCAAAATCAGCACACTCAGCTGACAGGCCCTAAGTCCCCAGGCCCTATGTCCCTAGGCCTTAAGTTCCAGAACTGGGAGAAAAAGTGTTTAATGGCTTTGTTTATGTGCAAAAGTGTAGAGGTCTTAGAGACATCCATACAGATCTAAGGAACTAAAATGAGCAGAATTGCAACTCAGTTGAATTCTCCTGAAAGTTAACAGCCTGATGCTACATAGAAAGTGGATGAGTTTCAAAAACAAACTCTAACAAAACAGAGCTGCAGATTTTGTTCTTTGGTTAGGAGATTGGTCCATGGTAGGAAGATACATCATGTTATTGTTCAAAGAAAAGATATGTGATCATTTGACCAGTTTCTATATCCATCGAAATTAAAAAGTGCTCTGATACAGTGAGATGAGATGATGTTGAATTATTCTCTCTCCTTCCATCCCAGTTGAACCATAAATACAAACATCTGTGTATTTATGCGTTTGTGTTCAGTATATATTTTATTTCACTACATTTGAGATGTGGTCAAGTTTTGACATTTTTCTTGAGTGAGTTTGCACAAGCTTATTTTCCTTGTCTGCTTCATTGTAATTTATTGAAATATACTACAAATATCCTAATTCCTGAGTTAGTTCTTTCAATCATTTCTATTTTTCTCAGAATAATACCTAAGTGATTTAAATCTTCACGTCTAAATTTTTTCCTTTGTTTTTATAGCACATTATCTCTTGTCTTACCAATTTCATTTCTTTTTATGTTAGAAGAATGTGCTATAGTTTTTCAAAGAGCTACCTCTAAAATTGATTCTATTTCTATTTTTATGTTTTCAATTTTTATTTCATATTAATTATTTCCCTGTATTTTGTAGTTGATTGACATCCTTTTCCCTTTATAATATGAAATTTTAGTTTCCCTGTTTATGAAATGAAGATATCACATATTGTACATAATCTGCCTTGAAAATGACCAAATTCTGACTATTATGTTGAATATATTGTGTTTTGTTTTCATTCAAGTCATATGTCATTGACATTTTTGTTGTCCATTTTCAGAACATTTATAGGACAATGTTTTTACCTCCACATTTCTAAGTGTTTGGGATTGTGTTGCTGTTTAAATTTGATTAATTTCTAGTTTTCCTTTCCTGTATCCACATAAAGTAGCTGATACATTCTTTCCCTCTTAGAAATCATTCAAAGGTCGTTTTATTATAGATTAGGATCAATTTTTGAAAAATTTCCCCGAGGCTTTGTAAAGAATATGTATTCCCTTCTGGTTAAAAAGTTTGACATATCTAGCAAATCGACCTTATTTCTTTTATTATCCAATTATATGTGTTATGTCTAGTTGGCCGAATGGGGTGTGTTAAAGTCATCAACATTCATATTTCTGCTAATGTGGTCTATACCTACAGGAGTATATTTGATATGTCCTGAGGACATTTTACTTGATGGATAGAGCTTTGTGTGATATCTTTATTGCAGTTGATAATTATTATCAAACTGAATTAATTTGTTTTTCTTTCAATAGCCCATTTCACCTACAAATTTCTGTTTTATGATGTCTATTGGTAATATTTTCACTATGTATTCTTTTTCATTCAAATTTACCTAATACATTACATGAAAGCACACACATGCAAACATACTCAGGCATGCACACACACACACACACACACACATACACACTGTGATATTTTGTTTTGGATATTTCTCTTATAGTCATCACATAGTTAAAATTCTTTTAATTAAATGTGCTTGAGTTAGTTCTGAAATAGATGTAGAGCCACACAAGTATTCAAGCAGATGACAGAATTTCTGCACATTCCTCACTCAGTGTCTGTACTCTTTTTCACATATTCCATAGCCAGAGTTGACATGCAGCTCTCACTAGAGTTCCCCCTAATTTTCTTTTCGTGTTTCTGGGGCCCATTCAAGCCACCGTATTGTTTATATTGCTATGTCTTCTTCATCTCCAGTCTGTAACAGGTTATTAAGTTTTCTTTCTTTCTGGTGACTTCTTTTTTAGATGCTTTATGATTTTCTCATGTTTTCTCTGAACAAGCCTGAACTTTGTGGATTTTGTGGGAAAATATAGAGTATGTAACTGTTCATCAGGTAGTACTTAATATTAACTTCTGCTTATCTGGTACCAGGAGTGTAGTGTTCAAGATTTGTTCTATATTTTGAAATATTTCTATATGCATAACATCATATTTTATGTATGTTTTATATATACCTACAACATAATCAGAGGGTAATTTTATATAGTATTTCTAGTATACCAGCATGTATTTTTGTTTGTTTCTTTGCTTGCTTGCAGTGCTGGGAATTAAACCCAGAGATTTGCAAAGGCTAGGTAAATGTTGCACATGTGAGCTTACATCCCTAACTCTCATAGATAGTCTTTAGAAATCAAGATCAGGGCTTATATATGCACCTTGCTACCAAGGAGTCAGTTCTAGGATGTACTCAACATAAAGAAAAGAAAACTACATGTCCACATGCTAGCTCCTGTACACCCAACTACTTAAGGATAAAACAAAACAAACCTGATTCTTTAGGTTACTTAGCCCAATAGCTTTTCTCCCACATAGTACTTATGTATTCATGGAGGATTTGGTCCATTTACAACACCACTGTGGTCTTTTCTACCTTTTCCCCACAGTTTTAGAAGCAGAGAATAACTCTGATGTTGGCTTCCTTCAATTTGATATTTTAGACCACCTGGATATGTTTATATAAATTTCCTAGAAAACCTGCAATAGCATCAAGTTGAGATTGGTTCTTAGCTTTACTTCTTTGCTTTGTATATGATGCCAGTTAAGAATCTTGACTGAAGTTTTTCTTTGACTTTAGAAGATTTTAACTTTCTCATTCAAGGTTAAAATGAAAATACTGTGCATGGAAGAATCTGTTTTCCAGAACAGGCTACAAGATAAGGAAGATAAGAAGTGTTTTCCTTTTGAGAGGGACTCAAATTTTCTTTAATGGCCCACATATGAAAGATTGATCTCCAAAGAAGTAGTATTAAGAAGTACTGAAAGTTTCCTAGTGGGAGGCCTTTAGTTCATTGGGTTCATGATGTTGCAGTCAACAGTAGACTTATCCCTTCTTCTATTTATTTTCCTTAGTAGAGTGGTGATCGCTGGTGCTGTGCTTCATACTCTCATCATGATATACTACCTCTGCCAGATACAAAGTGAGGAGGCCAGTTGATGGTAGACTGACTGAAACCTCCAAAAGTGTGTGGAAAATAAACCTTTGCCCTTTATTAGCTAGTTATCCAAAGTATTTTTATAGCAAAAGATAAATCAAAGATTAGCAGAGAAGCCTATTGTGATGTTAGTCCCAGAAGATTTTTCTAGTGAGCCCTTAGCTACTTACTGCAAGTCCTTCTGAAAACCCTGATTATAGCCTGAGAGCTGCTACTTACATCAACACAGCTGAAATGACAAAAACCGGAGCTGATAACCACAGCTAAAATTAGGGTGGCTGTGAATGGAATGGCACTGACAATCAGACAGTCATCTAAGTGTCTCTGAAACTGAAGACATGGTAGAAATTGGAGTGAGACTGGCTTTATTACAACAGTCACCTGAACCGCAGTGCACAACCTTGCTAGAAATGGCTTGGAGAGCCTGTGCATCCACTTACAGGATTATCCTGGAGAGTGGCCAATCTGGCCAAGGATGCAGAGTGAGCTTTTGTGAAGATGCTCAGGGAGTGATAGGGCCCAAGAGTCTGAATCACCCTCATACTCTTGCAAGATGTTTCCTTCCATTAACTCCAAGGCACTGATAGAGCCCAAGACCTCAGGAGATGAAGCTAGTGGAAGATTAGGAAGGACTGTTTTCTAATGAGCTCTGCTATGGTTTGAATCAGTCTCCCATTTGTGGGCTACAAATTGTCATGTTTATGAACGATCTTTGGAGAAGAGGGAGGTAAAGGGAATTAAATAAGGCCATGAGGGTGGACCCCTCCCCCCCCCAAAAAAAGGCATTCGTGACTTCATAGGAAGGGGGAGGTGACCAAGCTAGTACGTAAGCTCCAATTTGTTATGTGATGCTACCTTCCATGTGATGATGCTAAGCAGATGCCAGTAGCAAGCTCTGGGGCCTCCCAGCCTCCAAAACCAGAAACTACATGAGCTACTGTTTTGTGCTAATTACCCAGACAATGACATTCAGTTATTACAAGAGAAAAATGTACTAATTCAAGTCATATGCCACAGGACCACTTCGAAGTGGAAGTAAGTTAATAGGTGGATGTTTTCCCTATAGAAATTAGGTATATGTTCCACATGATCGGAACAGAGAGATCATTCTCAACTCTTTCCTTTCTGGTGTTAGGAGTGTAAATTCCTGAACTTATACTCAAAACACAGGTAGAGATTTTATTGGCTTGGTCCATCATCCAAGTATAGGCTTTGCCTCGATTTAGGTGCTGGATCTTCACCTCTGCAATCCAGGACGACAGAGCAGGGTGGTTATTCTTGTTTTCAGCACACAGACATGATCTGAGGCCCAAAAGATAAACAGATCAGGAGGGTGTACACAAAGCCGAGCTTCTTCTTTGAATATCTAGGGTGACAGGATGATCTAGTAGTTAAGGAAATAGCCTCAGGGCTCTGATCAGCAGGTTAATCATCTGGTTTTGACATTGGGAAGTGTGAATTTAGAAGATTTATTAATAGCCCTGCATACATTTTCTGGGAAAAGGATATTTTTCAACCATTAAAGTTTCATTGTGAACATGATTCATGGAAGCCATATTTCTCTGTGGCTAACATACATACTGCGATTAAACACAGCCTACAAACCTGTAGTGGTTACCCACTTATTCACACCACAGGGTTCTCGCATCTAATGCACAATCTAAATTTCCAGAAATCCTGGATCATTCCAGTCTAAATGGAAGCAAGTCACAAAACCAGCCTCTGGCCCCCTAGTGACGCTTGTTTCTATTCATATGGGCATCCCAGGTTTGCTTGTTATCATGGATAGTGATGGTTTCAACTAACAGGGCTATTTTGCCTCTTCGCAACCTTATCCATGCTCCTGCTAGTAGAAGTTGCATTGTAAAGTTCTGGCAACTTAACTATGGACATGTGACTAAGTCCATGTTGGAGTTAGGCCTCCTGACTCCCAGGCCAGTGCTCTTTTTACTGCTGCTCAACATGTTCCAATGACATTTATGGGAGCAAAATGCCCTCAGGGCATGTAGAAGAGCCTTTCCTGACCCCTCACCTCCATGACTTGCAGATGACCCCTGGGGGTTCTGAATGCCCTGGGCTTACAAGGCCATTGCCTCCAGCATTGGCTTCATCTATGATTGAACTTCCTGTCTTGCTTTATGCTGATGTTGTTTTCATTCTGGAATGACCTTTTCAGCTTCATTTCATTTACAAGTTCAGTTTCCTTTCACACTCTAAATTCAGCTGCAGGATTCTGAAATGGGGACCCAGTTCTACGTCCTCCTCTGGTTTATTTCCTTTGCTCCATCTACCATGTCCAAACAGCACTGTATTGGGGATCATACCTTTATTCACCCCATGGGCCCCTGGGAGACATTCTAAATCCAGTAGCCAGGGACCAAAGCTGTAAGCAGAGCTTTCTCCTGTTCAACAGATTACCTGGTCATAGCTGCATCCTGAGTCACTTAGACTGTCTGGACACTGTGTCTCTTCAGCAAATCAATAGTGGTAGATTATGTACTTGGTAAGGTTTCACCTAATTCATAAATTGGGTTGAAGTGCCTGTAGAGTTAAAATGTAAAACTGCTGTCTTGTGGCATGGATATATGTGCAGTGTCTCTGTCAAGTCAAAGAATGAATTGGGAAACAGGTAGGCTGCCCTTGCAACACAATTATTAGTTTGGAAAACTGCTTTGGATTTTGCTCATGGGAAGATGTGAATGGGTTTCAGCCCCCGCCCCCCAACAAAAGCAAATGGAATACTGCATCTCTGCCCACCTTGATAGGACCGAAATGAAGCCTCCCTTGAGTCCATGAAATCACTCGGCCTTATTCATCCATTTTCTCTCTTGTGGGTGCGATGGTGACAAAATTCTGCCACAAAACAAGAAGCAAAGTATAATAGATAGCAGCACCCATTTAGAAATTTGCACGCAAGATGATTTTTAAATTAGGGTTTATTAAGCATAACCTATGAATAAATTTCCAAGAAATGGATTCCCCACACAGGTATAATGAATATAATCATCTTCATTTCCAACATTTCATTTTGCAGCTCCATTTACTTGAAATAATAGGGTGCAAACAGTATGGCATGCCATAGTTCCTTCTCAAGAGTAGGGATGGTGCAATCATTTCAGGAAAAGAAAGTGGGATGATTTCAGTCTGAGACTGGAGGAAAAGAGAGGAAAGATGTGAAGATAGGTTCAAGTTCAAGTCTGTGTCCTGTGCTCTCTTTGGTGGTGAAATGTACTCCCCATCATGCTGTCCAAGGATTGGTCCCATTGGCTGTCTGGTCAGATGATCCTATGAGTAAATGTAGGCATCCTCTAGGCTACATCCTGAGTATTTATTGACATAGCTGGTATCACAATGTGATCTCCATAGCTGAAAATGGGTCAAGGCCCACAATGGCCCTAAACCACGTTATATGGCAGAAATGGTGGTAACAATGAAATACAGTCCTTATTTTTCTAACAAGGGTCCTCTAAAAGAGAGAAAGAACATGAACAGATAAACTTTGTCATTCTTTGCTTCAGAATGTGCACAGACTAGGAATTAGTACCTCAGACCTTCAGGTAACTGCATGGTGTTTGTCTAAACTCTCCATCTCTTTTCCTGTCTGTGAAATTGGGATCCAGCTGTGCACTCTGTGTCCTCAGACTAGCACATGATTGAGATGAAAAACTCCATCATCTGGGTCATCTGGGCATTCTTTGTCCTTTGCCCAATTCTATCTTGTTGGCAACCTGATCACCTAGACTGATCACCTAGATAACCCTACCCTGAGGGTTATCACACAGGCTGCCCCCCCCCCCACCATCAGTAATGAGGCTTGAATTCAGAGCCTCGTGTTCTTTCTCAGCTTTTTCACTCATAGCTCTATTATACCACTTGAGCCACTCTTCTACCTTGTGGGTTTTTACTAGTTAATTAGAAAGAAGAGTCTTGTGGCTTTGTCTGCCTGAACTGGCCCTAAACCTCGATCCTCTGATCTCAGCCTCCTGAGTAGCTACTAGGATTTTTATAGCCACCCATGCTCAGGAGCTCTCCTGCTATACTGTAGAGCTCACCCTTTGTACCCTTTCCACAAACGATCACAGTGAGCAGGCCTCCACCACCCTCATGCAATGCTCATGTTGCCTTGGTGGAGCACCTTCACAAGCCCTGGGCTCTGTCCAGGCTGGTCCAATGGGTCCCATTTCTCATGCCCAGTGCCTTGTGCTGAACTCAGTGGTCACACACACTCACACTGGGGAAAGAATGTGGAGGATCCTGTCATAATCCATAGCCCTGGGCCCGGGAATACTGCCCAAGGAGCAAAGTAGACTGTGTCTAAATAGCTTCTGTAAGAAATATCAAGCCAGAAACGAAGCAGAAATGTGATGCCAGTGTAGGGAAGCCAAGGGTAAGAGCAAAAGAGATGCCATGGATCAACAAATGAGTCTAAGTATCAGAACTCAAAGAAGTGATTATGACATTTGTGATGATGGAATGCTCTCCAAATCCCAGACTCTGTGCTAAGCGTTCTCATTCTTTACTTCCTGGAACAACTTCAAGGGTTGAGAGATAAGAAAACCATAGCCCACAGTTAAGAACAACAAGCTTACACCCACATATGCACATGCATGCGCGCGCGCGCACATACACACGAGTCAGACTCAGTCCCAAACCTAAGCCTCAGGCTTTAAATGTGACGGTGGTTGTCTCCTGCTCAGTGGAGTCAGGAGTGACAGATCAAAGCTGGACCAAGGAACAGACTAGGGTTTCTTTTCTCAGCAGAAGTTGGAAACTTACCATCTGCATTTTATAGCCTCACCTTACCTCCATCAAAGAAATACTATCGGGCTGGGGATATAGCCTAGTGGCAAGAGTGCCTGCCTCGGATACACGAGGCCCTAGGTTCGATTCCCCAGCACCACATATACAGAAAACGGCCAGAAGCGGCGCTGTGGCTCAAGTGGCAGAGTGCTAGCCTTGAGCGGGAAGAAGCCAGGGACAGTGCTCAGGCCCTGAGTCCAAGGCCCAGGACTGGCCAAAAAAAAAAAAAAAAAAAAAGAAATACTATCTTTTTTTTTCAAATTTTTATTATCAAACTGATGTACAGAAAAGTTACAGTTTCATACGTTAGGCACTGGATACATTTCTTGCACAGTTTGTTACCTTGTCCCTCATACCCCCCTCCCGCCTCCCCCTTTCCCTTTCCCTTCCCCCCCCCCACCCCACGGAGGTGTTCAGTTCATTACACCAAACAGTTTTGCAAGTATTGCTTTTGTAGTTGTTTGTCTTTTTTTTACCCTGTGTCTCTCAAATTTGGTATTCCCTTTCAATTTCCTACTTCCAATACCAGTATATACGGTTTCCAATATACTCAGATAAGATTACAGGGATAGTGTAAGTACAACCACAGGAAGATGATACAAGAACATCATCAATAATAGAAGCTACAGATACACATAGGACATTGAAAGTGGTTACAACTGTTTCCATAACATGGAGTTCATTTCACTTAGCATCATCTTATGTGTTCATAAGGGTATAGCTATTGGGCCTTGTGATGCTCTGCTATGACTTGCCTAAACCTGTACTAATTATTCCCAATAAGGGAGACCATAGAGTCCATGTTTCCTTGGGTCTGGCTCACTTCACTTAGTATAATTTTTTCAAGTCCTTCCATTTCCTTACAAATGGTACAATGTCATTCTTACTGATAGAGGCATAAAATTCCATTGTGCATATGTACCACATTTTCCTGATCCACTCGACTACTGAGGGGCATCTGGGCTGGTTCCAGATTCTCACTATGACAAATTGTGCTGCAATGAACATTGTTGTGCTGGTGGCATTACTGTGATTTTGTTTGTGGTCTTTTGGAGAGATACCCAAAAGTGGGGCTGCTGGGTCATAGGGGAGTTCTATATTTAGCCTTCTGAGGAATCTCCATACTGCTTGCCAGAGTGGCTGAACCAGTTTACATTCCCACCAACAATGATGTAGGGTTCCCTTTTGGCCACATCCCCTCCAACAATTGTTATTGTTAGTTTTCTTGATATATGACATTCTTACTGGGGTGAGATGGAATCTCAATGTTGTTTTCATTTGCATTTCTTTTATGGCCAGTGATGTAGAGCATTTTTTCATATGTCTCTTGGCCATTCTCATTTCCTCATCAGAGAAGTCTCTTTGTAAGTCTTTAGCCCACTTGATGAGGGGGCTATTGGTTCTTTGCAGTTTTGTTTTGGAAAAATGCAATTTTTTTAGTTCTGCATATATTTTAGAGATGAGGCCTTTGTCTGTTGAATGTACGGTAAAGATCTTCTCCCAGTCTGTGGGCTTTCTGTTTATCTTGCGAGCTATGTCCTTTGCCATGCAGAAGCTCTGCAGTTTGATGCAGTCCCATTTGTCCAAACTTTCTTTGATTTGTAGCCTTTCTGGGTCTTTGTAAAGGAAGTTCTGTTCTGCGCCAAGGAGCCCAAGTGTTTCGCCTACACCTTCCTTTAGTGTTTTCAGGGTGTCTGTTTTGATTTCAAGGTCTTTGATCCATTTGGAATTGATTTTGGTGCAGGTTGATATATAAGGATCTAGTTTTAGTTTGTTGCATGTGTTGAGCCAGTTTTGCCAGCACCACTTGTTAAAGAGGCTATCTTTCTTCTATACTATTGTTTTAGCTCCTTTATCAAAGATTAAGTAGGCTTAGTTCTGTGGGTTCATTTCTGGGTCTTCAATTCTGTTCCATTGGTCTTCAGGCCTGTTCCGGTGCCAATACCAAGCTGTTTTTATTACTATAGCTTTATAATACAGCTTGAAGTTGGGCATGGTAATTCCTCCAGCATTGTTCTTTCTGCTTAGGATTGTTTTTGCTATTCTAGGTCTTTTATTGTTCCATATGAATTTCTGGATTGCTTCCTCTATTTCATTAAAGAATGGTGTTGGGATATTAATGGGTATTGCATTGAATTTGTAAATAGCCTTTGGCAATATTGCCATTTTGATTATATTAATCCTCCCAATCCAGGAGCATGGGAGGTTTTTCCATTTCCTTAGTTCTGACTTAATTTCGTTTTTCAAGCTTTTAAAGTTCTCATCAAAGAGGTCTTTCACTACTTTGGTTAAGGTTATTCCCAGGTATTTTATGTTTTGGGGAGCTATTGCAAAAGGAGTTGCTTTCCTGATTTCAGCCTGTCTTCGGGTCGTTAGCATAGAGAAAGGCCATTGATTTTTGAAGGTTTATTTTATATCCTGCAACTTTGCCAAAGTTTTGGATCAGCTCTAGTAGCTTGGGGGTAGAGTCTATGGGATTCTTTAGGTATAGGATCATGTCATCTGCGAAGAGAGAAAGTTTAACTTCATCTTTTCCTATTTGGATCCCCTTTATATTTTCTTCTTGCCTAATTGCTCGGGCTAGGAATTCTAGTACTATGTTGAAGAGCAGGGGAGAGAGTGGACATCCCTGCCTTGTTCCTGATTTTAAAGGGAATGGCTTTAGTTTTTCACCATTTAGAGTTATGCTAGCTGTTGGTTTGTCATAAACTGCCTTGATTATATTCAGGAATGTTCCCTGGAATCCCAGTTTTTCCAGGGCTTTTAGCATAAATGGGTGCTGGATTTTATCGAACGCTTTTTCCACATCCAGAGATAAAACTATGTGGTTCTTTAGCTTGCTCTGGTTGATGTGGTGGATTACATTAATTGACTTGCATATATTAAACCAACTTTGCATCCCTGGGATGAATCCAGTTTGATCGTGGTATATGATTTTTTTGATGACTTGTTGAAGTCGATTGGCCAGAATTTTGTTGAGAATTTTTGCGTCTATGTTCATCAGGGAGATCGGTCTGTAGTCCTCTTTCCGTGATGAGTCTCTGCCTGGTTTTGGGATGAGGGTTATACTGGCTTCATAGAATGAGTCTGGTCGTGAACGTTCTCTTTCAATTTCATTGAAGAGTTTGAGAAATATTGGTGTGAGTTCTGTCTTGAAGGCCTTGTAGAATTCTGCAGTGAATCCGTCTGACCTGGGCTTTTCTTGGATGGGAGATCATTTATTGCCGTTTCTATTTCAATATTGGATATGGGTCTGTTTAGAAGGTTTAAATCTTCATGCTTGAGTTTGGGGATATCAATTTTTTCTAGGAAATCATCCATTTCTTCCAAGTTCTTGAATTTGTTGGCATAAAGGTTTGCAAAATAGTCCCTTATTATTTTCTGAATTTCGGTTATTTTTGTGGTGATGTTACCTGTTTCATCTCTTATCTTGTTTATTTGAGTGTGCTGCCTTCGTGTTTTGGTCAGGTTTGCCAGGGGTCTGTCTATCTTGTTGATTTTTTCAAAGAACCAACTCTTTGTTTTGTTGATTCTTTCGATGGTTTTTTTCATCTCTAATTGATTTAATTCTGATTTGATTTTAATTATTTGCTTCCGTCTATTGACTTGGGGTTTGGCTTGCTGTTCTCTCTCCAGAAAATTAAGGTGGTTCCTTGAATTACTGAGTTGCTGTTTCTCCAGTTTGTTGATGTATGCACTCAGAGATATAAATTTTCCTCTGAGTACTGCCTTTGCTGTGTCCCAAAGGAGCTGGTACTTTGTGTCCTCAACTTGGTTGAAGTCCATAAACATTAGAATTTCCGTTTTAATTTCTTCAATGACCCACTGATGGTTCAGCAGTGTGTTCTTTAGTCTCCATGAATTGTTGGATTTTCTGTGGTGGCTGATTGAGCTGAGCTCTAATTTTATTCCATTGTGGTCTGAGAATGCAGGGAATGGTTTTGATACTTCTGAATTTGTACAGATTTTCTTTGTGCCCTAAGATGTGATCTATTTTGGAGAATGTTCCATATGCTGCAGAGAAGAATGTGTATTCTGTTGTTGCTGGGTGGAATATTCTGTAGATGTTGGTTAAGTCTAGTTGGTCTATGCAATTATTAAGATCCGTGGTTTCTTTGTTCAGTTTTTGGCATGTTGATCTGTCCAGAGGTGATAGTGGAGTGTTAAAGTCCCCGACTATCAATGTGTTTGGGTCTATGAGTGATTTTAGAGCCAGTAGTGTTTGTTTGATGAAGTTGGGTGCTCCTGCATTTGGTGTGTAGATATTTAGAACGGTTATATCTTCCTGTAGGAGAGATCCCTTTACTAGTATGTAGTAGCCTTCTTTGTCTCTTCTTACCTTTTTAATTTGAAGTCAATTTTGTCTGATACTAGGATTGCGACTCCAGCCTGCTTATGGGGGCCATTTGCTTGATAGATTTGATTCCAGCCTTTCACTTTTAGAAGATGTTTACTTTTGCTGGATAGATGTGTCTCTTGGAGGCAGCATAAAGATGGATCTTGATTTTTGATCCAACTTATGAGCCTATGTCATTTGATTGGAGAATTAAGTCCATTAATGTTGAGAGTTAGGATTGAGAGATGATCGTTTGTTCCTTTCATTATCACTATCTTGTTTAAAGCGGTGTCTTCCCATTTTTTGATCTGATGTTTACTATTTAGGGTTCATTTCTCTGTCTGTATTGGGATCTTGATTATTTTCCCTGTGTAGTACATCTTTGAAGACTTTCTGTAAAGCTGGTTTTGTGGAGATATATTGTTTCAGTTTTTCCTTATTGTGGAAGACTTTTATTTGACCTTCAGCTATGAATGAGAGTTTGGCTGGATACAGAATTCTTGGTTGGTAGTTATTTTTATTTAGTGTTTGGTATACTTCATTCCAGGCTCTCCTTGCTTTCATGGTCTCTGCTGAGAAGTCTGGGGTGATTCTGATTGCTTTTCCTTTATATGTGATTGTTTTCTTCTCCCTAACAGCTTTAAGGATTCTTTCCTTGTACTCTACTGATCATGTTTTGATCACAATGTGTCGCTGGGATGTCCTATTCTGGTCTGGTCGGTTTGGGGTTCTAAATGCTTCTTGTATCAGTATAGGCCTTTCCTTATGGATATTTGGGACGTTCTCAGCTAATATTCTGTTAAATAGATTGCCCATCCCATTAACTTCTTTCTCCAAGTTTTCCTTAATACCTATTATTCTTAAATTGGGCTTCCTGATCGTGTCTTGAATCTCCTGTAGCGATCTGTTTTGTTGATTGGACTGGATTTGTATTGATTTTTGATCTTTCTCCATAGAATCTAAGGAATCTTCAGCTCCTGAGATTCGATCCTCTGCTTCAGTTAGTCGGGACTGTAGGCTAGCTACTTGATTTCGAATCTCTTTTCCTTCTGACTGGTCTTTCCTGATTATTTCCATGTCATTTCTTAGGTCTTGTATGGACTTCTTTACTTCATTAACTTCATTACTTTGGTTTTGATTGTTGTCTCTCAGATCTTTAAGCTGGGTAGCTATCTTTTCATTTGATTCTTGAAGTTCATTTATCTTTCTATTTGTGGATGCCATGAAATTCTCCATTAATTTTTGCTTTGCCTCCTCATGCTCTAGAATAATTGACTGAAGAGATTCAAACTTTTCATTTATCATGTTTATCAGTAGACTTTGTAGAGCCTTTTGGGGGTTCTCTTCTATGTCTTTGATTGACTACTCTGCTTCCTGCTTGTTTTGAGTGGGTGATAGGACTTCATTGTTTGCCATGTTTTTTGTGTTTCTTCTGCCCATTTGAATTGGGAATGCCAGTCTACCAGCACCTGTGAGCACCGTTTAAGAACCAAAGCAGCCCTTACTGCCCTTACACTGTTGTGTAAATCTTACAAGTTCACAATTATATACAGATAACTTGTATACCTGTCTATAAAGTTAGATTTGGTGTTCCTAAAGAATACAATTTCAATATAACAACCGATCCTGGGCCCTGTGTTCAGTAGTTACTTATTTACTGTTACAACCCTATACGCAATTCTTGTTTTTATATAAGTTCTTTTAGGATTGGCTTTCTCTATGAACCCCTTTGATTAACTCAGATTAAGCTGGGATACTCTCTATCCAATAACCAGGAGTCAATGGAACCTGGAGGTCCAGGCAGTAAGTCAGGAGGGTAAGTTGGAGGTAGTAAAGAGAATAGAGTAAAATGTATTGGGGGGGTGGTGATTTGGGTTTAGTTTCAGTGATGTGGAAATGTGGAGAAGAGTAGAATCAGTAGAAAGAACAAGGTTAAAATGACAGACAATGGAGAGTTAGCAGAAAAGAGTGGAGGTGTTATTCATAGGAAAGTAATTTTTAAAGAAAGAGAACACAAAGAGAGAAATAAAGTAAAAATACTGGAAGACAGATACACAAAACAGAGAAAAATTATTTAAAAAAGAAGAAAAATAAAAAGGAAAAAAAAACAGAGAAGGAACAAGCCAAACAAACAAACAAACAAAAAACTTGATAAAACAAACTGGTAAAAATGGAGAACAAAGAAACAACTAAAAACAAACAAACAAACAAACAACGATGTTTCAGATGTGAAAAAATTAAAAAGAAAAAAATTTTTTAAAAAGTTTAAAAAATGTTTGAAAAGAAAAAAAAATGGAGTCCTCCTTGTTTGGGTGGTCTTTCCCCAGTCTCTGGTTTCCTTGCAATGGTCTGCAGTCTATTTTCCTGATTGGCTGGTTTGACTTGATTTCAGTATGCAAGGGGTGGATCTGTTCTGACCCTTCTCCCCTGTTGGTGCAATCCTGGGTCTCTGAGGTTCGCACAGCTTGCAGGTGGGCCTTGGCGTCCTCTGTAGATGGGGACGTGAGCAGTCTCAGGAACTGTGGCTCCTCTGTCTGCTGTGGGGCTGCTGCCTTTGATGCCTAGATTTGAATAGGCTGTGGACTCAGCCGGGAGGGGCGCCTCTGGCCTGTTTTGCTTGACTGAGAGTTGCTTGCCTGGGGGAGGCAGCCTCCTCAGCGGAGGTGGCTATGGAATGCAGCTCCATTTTGGGCTGGGAATTGGGCTTCCTCTGTGACGGGACCGTTTAGCTGTCCCAGGAACTGTTTGTTCCTCTGTCTGGTGTTTCCGTGCCGCCAGTAGCTGCTTGCAGCTTTTGCTTTAAATTTAGAAAATCCGGCGGGCAGGACGGGGAACCTCTGGCTAAGCCGCTGCCCAGGACTCGCCTCCCGCCAGGGCAGGGGGTGTTCTCCTGGGCAGAGCTGGCTCTCACTGTTCGGTCCCTCCTGCCCTTTTCAAAGATGGCTACTTTGACCTCGCTTTCCCCAGGCCCACTTCAGTTCCAATCTGGTCTGACCCTATGCCAGTGGCAAAGATGGCGCTTTGCTCTGGCGGTGGGGGAAGGGCTGCCTTCCAGAAGCTGCTCTGTGGGCGCAAGTGAGAATAGCTTTCTTGGGGTACTCACGCTTTCTCTGCGATTTCAGGTCATCCATGCTCAGCCGCTGTCTGGAGTATTTCTCACTGGTCTATGCTGTGTGCTTTAGCCGAGCGGAGTGCGGGTTGCTGTGCCGGGCGCTGTGCTGGCGCCGGCACTGGCGCGGCGGTGGGACGCCCCCTGGAGCTCAAATCTGTGTTTTCAGATGAGCAAAGTCGATTTTTCCTTCCTGGCCAGAATCCCTGTACTGTTAGAACTTACTTTGGCTGTCTTTCTAGGCATGAAAGTTTCTATGGGGTGAGAAAACTGCAATGTCAGAGGGAGCTCCAAGAAATACTATCTGTATTTACTTTTTTTCTCCCAAGGTTCAAGGTTTAGAGTTATCTGGATGGTTTTGACTATAAATAAGCAACACCTAAATAAAAGCCCTATACAAGAAGTATTTCATTCTCTCACATAACCACAAGCCTGGAGACAGGGCAGCCTGGGAGTTTTAGGCCAGCACTGTCTCACAGATGACACTCTGTAGGAGTCAGGTTTCTGCAGGAGAATGAGACCAACAGTATATCTATAAAAGGGGATTTATCAGATAAGTGGCTTACATGATCACAGATGGAATGGTCCCTCTGTCAGGCTGGGGAACCCCGCACTTAAGAGTTAAAGAAGCTAGGAGCTTCAGAAGCAGAGGCATCAGTGATATAGCCCCAGTCTGAGGCTGAAGGCATGAAAGCTCCCTGAGGAATTCCATTGAAACTCTGGATCCAAAAGCTACCGGATCTGGAGTTTGGTGTTCATAGCAAACAGAAGCCCTGAGGAAGGATAAGGTGTGTGCTTAGGTAAGTTCCCTCTTCTTTCTCCTTTTCCTTTCATCTAGACCCCAGCCTCCTATATGATGCCATTCATCTTCACAGCAAGTTTTACCCACTCTATCTGCTAACTTGTACCCCAGTCTCTTCTGGAAACCTCACAGATACACCCAGAAGACCAGTGTGTTACCAGTCTTCTACACATTCCTCAATGCAGTCAGGTTGATGAACCAAGATTAAGTATCATGCCATCTTTCTGTCTGTGGTCTTAGCTTACAGGGCTGTTATGCCTCATGATCACAAGATTGCTGCAGCATCTCTCCATATGAGACAAAAAAACTAAAAATATTCAGCATAGAAATGGAACATGTATCCATATGTATCTACTCTGTACAATAAATTCTTGAAAGAACTCTTCATGGCATGTCAGACTATGCCCATGCCTAAACTAATCCCTGGTCAGGGGAGATGGGAGGATCATTTGTTTAGGCCAATTGTGATTTGAAGTTTTAATCATTGTATACCTTGCCTGACCTACTCACATGGGAAAGCAAAGAGAAAAGTCTACCGACGAAGCTGAAAAAGGTCATGGCTGTGCTAAGGCCAGGGGCAAGGGATTGCTGAGTTGCCTTGGTCCCTTCCTGTGTTTCACAAGGTTAATTTATGCCAAGTGTGGATCTACATGCTAGGAAGACTCATGAGGGAAATTGCATCCACAGCATCAATGATCTCTATTCCATGTACTTGGTGAGTGTATAGAGTAGAAAGTACTTCTTGAACAGGGACTCAAGCCTTTAAGAAGCTCCTTTGTTATTTCTTCTCACCAAATTCTACTTGAGAAAACATAAGGGTGATGCAGTAATGCCACCACCCAATCACATGCTGATCATCTAGCTGTGATCTCCCACCCCAAGCCCTAGACGCAGTTTGATGGAGAATGGCAAGCAACCCACAGCTGAATTTGAATTCTTTCTTATTTGCAACACACACACACACACACACACACACACACACACACGAGCTGTGGTAATTCATGGAGGCCTTTCATAAGCCGGCATGTACCTCTTTATACAGGAGATGCTGGAAAAATTGATCTCTGTCATTTAAATAGAACTTTCATATAATCCAGCAATACCACCCCTAGATATCTGCTGGAATGAATCAAAGTCAGAAAACAGTAGAGAGAGCTTCACCCATGCTCATCACAGTGCTATTTGTGATAGCTAAGTTATGGAATCAGCCTAGGTGTCTGTTATGATTGATGCTAGGTGTCCCAAGGTGAATAAACAAAATGTTTAACACAGAGGGAGGGTATAGGAAGGGAGAGAAGAATATTATTCAGTCATGGAAATGACATAATGAAATTAAGCAAAATAGACTCACAGATAAGTATTGCATGTTTTCTCTCACTTATGGAATCTAGGGGAATAAAAATGGACATAAAAGCAAAGGGGTTGCTAGGGATTTGGGAGGGGAAAAGTGGGAGAGGGAACGATAATAAGAAAAAGTAATGGAAAAAGAAGGATAGTATGGTTACATTATATGCATGTATAGAGATGTCAGAATAAAATTCCTTTCTTTGAGCAACTAATATATCAGCATAAAAAGATCCCTCTTAGCAACTCTGAAATATGCCAAAAAAGTTACAAGGAGAAGCTTTTAGCTTATGTGCACATGTTATGGCAGTATGCAAGTGACTATCTTATTTGATGATGGACTTATAAAACCAAAATCCTAGTGGATATGTATGGTGTGTTTGTTTGCTTCTAAGAGGAAGTGTTCTGGTAAGCAGAATATTAAGTTGATTTTTAAAATGTGAATTCCTCTTCTGATTTTTTTCTCTGCACTTCTTACCACCCGCTCCTGCAAAAGGAGGCTAGCCCAAGGGCGAGCTCTTTAATGCAAGCCACATAACTCTACACCACATTTTGCTTTGAATCTTAGTCATTGGCTTCTGGTCCTATAGAAATCATGTGTGAATCCTGATGGGCCCAGAATGGCTTCAAGGTCAAGTTGCTCTATCCATAAATGAGGTGAACATGGGTACCAATATGGTAGCCATAGCTCAGAGGCAATGAGCATCCACCAAACACTCTACCAGCAGTGCAGAGCTACTGATTTGGAAACTGATTTCTTCTGCTTCTAAATGCTTAATATTCCTGCTATAGTAGGCTGTTTCTTGTATTCCAGAACAATTAGTGTTTTTAAGAGAGGGTGCCAAGAACAAACAAATCTGATAAATACATCTTAAATTCACCCATCTTGCCTAGTTTCCTCACATCCCTGCAGAAATAATTATACACTACTGGAGATGGAGCTATGAACATAGTTCTATCAATGCTGGAACTGACCATTAGCATGAGAAGCAACAGAGGTGTGTGGCCTTTGTCTTTGGCTCACTTTGCTTAACAAGATGATCTCCAGTTCCATCCAACAAATGAATTATCCAGGGTATGTTTAATGCATTCATTGCCATTGTGTCTCATAGCATGTATAGTGCAGTCAATGTTACTTTATCTGGTAGAATCTGTGGTTCCGAATTGAAAACTATCACAAACAAGGAATTTTCTGTCCACAATATTTTATAAGTTCCCCAGACAGTAGTACATGGTTCAATGAAATGGCCGGTTGTTCTTTGTCCAGACACTCAGCTGCACCATGCTATGGCGGGGGGAGGGGGGATTCTATCGGTATTCAATGGGCACAGCTCCTTTTCACTAGCTGAGCAAATCAGTATAAAGGGAGGGAGGAAAGTAGGAAGGGAGGGTGGAAGGGAGGGAGGGAGGAAGGAAGGACCTCCTCTTGAGTAGCCATGATATGTTGGGCATTTTGTAAAGTAGTTTCATACGCTCTCTCCTTCAAATCTCATAATGACCCATGTCTTCTAAATTCATAACCCTAAGGTAGCTAAATGATTTGCCAAAATTTGCTTAGGAATTGGTGAAATGGTGTGACTAAAAGCCAGACTCTTTCCTTCCAGTGCCCTACTTTCCATACTATAACATTTTACAAATCTCTAGTAACCTATCATAACAAACAACCAAATGAAGAAAGATGTGTTTATGTGGGAAGCACTAGATTCACAATAAAGCCATGCCTTTCAGGCCAGGAGGATTCTGATATAATGAAGCAAAGCCATGGACCTGAAAAGGGAAAGAAGGAGCTTGCACATACTTCCCGAGAAGGCCCATCACCAGCAAAAGCATCCGCAGAGATAAGGCTTCCTTTAGCAGCACTGCTTTGTGGAGTTGAGATTCAGGATTCCAAAAACAGTCCTTGGACATTGTTTCTTCTTCCTGACTTCCAAAGAACACAACCTTGAATCTGCCCAGTTTTCAACAAGTATGAAAAATTGAGTTGCTTCTATGTGCCAGGCATAGTGTTTAATCCCTGAAATCCAGAAAAGAACAGGAGAAACATGGCTCTATGGAAATTATTATACTTTAGAGAGAGCCAGTAAGCAATAAACGTTCTCCACTAAGAACACCCTGTCTACTAGGCCTTAGTAGACCCAGGCACACAGAAGGTATGTCTTGAAATCTGATGTGCTCCATGTCCAGAGGGCAGGCAGTATGATGCAGTGGGAAGAGGAAAGCAGGATCCAGAATTAGGAGTTCATTTTAGGTCTTGTGAAGGAGTCTGGTCTTTCTTCCATATGTAATTGGAAACAGGAAAGTGACATGATCGGATTTACAATTTTAGATAGATCTCTTCCACCATGAACAAAAGGAGAGAGAAGGCAGGGTAGGACACACGAATCATATTCAGGAAGCAAAGGGGATCACTTGTGGAGAAAAGGGGGAATCACTCTAGTAAACCCAGGGCAGAGTAATAACATGCATGCACTTACTGTCCAAACTCTTTCTTTGCAAGAGATTCATTGGTTTCTCAATATCTTTCTTCTTTTCATAACAGTAGATTTTCTTATAAAAATATAATTATTGTTGGGAAGGATGGGGGAGAATGATGAAAGGGGTGATAGTGATCAAAATGCATTATATTGGGCTGGGAATGTGGTTTAGTGGTAGACTGCTTGCCTAGCATGCATGAAGTCCTGTGTTCAATTCCTCAGCTCCACATAAACAGAAAAAGCCAAAAATGACACTGTGGCCCAAGTGGTAGAGTGCTAGCCTTGAGCAAGAATAAGCTCAGGGGCAGCGTCCAGGCCCAGAACTCAACTCCCAGGACTATCAAAAAATGCATTATATTTATAAACTCACCTGGTGGATGATATTACCATTGTACAACTACTTAAATACAATAAAAATATAATTTAAAAAATTAGGATTTGAAATCACAGAAGAATCTGATTATATGTATATATGTGTGATGAATATGTATATATAGTTATATTTATGTGTGTCTATGCATATATATATGTGTGTGTGTATATATGTATATGTGTATGTATATATCCATTGCTTTATAGCTTCTTAACAAAATCTAGCCTAGGCAGAAAACTTCATGAGACTCTAACCTCTAAGTAATCACCAAAGAGGTAGATGTGGGGCTGTACCTCAAATGGTACAGTATCAGATTTAAGCCAAAAAGCTATGAGATAGCACCAACACCCAGAGTTTAAGCACCAGTACTGAACACACACACACACACACACACACACACACACACACACACACACTACCCTCCCAAACTTAACATATCACAAACATGTCTTTATTTCCTTAACTTAGTTAATTAGTTATTACATACTGGAGTTTGAACTCAGACCCTCCCATTTACTAAGCAGGTGCTCTACCATTTGAGCCATATCTCCAGCCCTTTTAACCTTATAGACAGATTTTTTAGAACTTCTGGTGAACATTATTTATACTTTAAGAGGTTTATTATCTTCAAATAGTTGTGCAAAGAAATTTGAACTCAACATGTCAATTTTTGAGTATAATGCATTGATTAATGTCACACTTTCCATTGTTGTACTCCATCTCCCAGTCTCATTTATCCACTCTAAGAGTTCTTTCTTTTTTGCTAGTCATGGGGCTTGAACTCAGAGCCTTGGCACTGTCCCTGAGCCTCTTTATGCTCAAAGCTAGTGTTCTACAAGTTGAACTACAGCAACACTTCTGTTTTTTTTTGCAAGTAATTTATTGGAAATACTAGAATCACAAGCTTTCTTGCCTAGGTGGATTTGAACCACTGTCATCAGATCTCAGCCTCCTAAGTAGTGAGGATTACAGACATGAATCACTGGTGCCTGGGGGTCACTTGGATAGCTATAAAATAATGTCCAACTTTCTGTTTTCATTAAAATTTAAAAGTCCATTACTTTAACAAAGTCTTAATACTGCTTACTTTATACTTCTTTGGATATAATGTTTACTTTTTCCTTATTTGCTCAAGCATAGTTTTCAATAAAAATGAGGTAAAAAACCTCAGTTCGGATCAAATCAGAACTTCTGTGGAGTACCAAAATTTAATGAAGCTGGAGCCGAGCCTTGACCTTGACCCTAGGCAGCGTCCTATGAGAGCATCTGTTTATTGTATGAAGATTCCACAGGAATGTGTTTGTTTTAAGGGTAAAGCTTGGGATAGGGCAGGAAATAGGGAAAGGAGAAAAATAAAAAGAAAAACCAGCATCAGCTCTTCACAGTCCATTTACCCTCCTTTCTATCCAAACTTGTGTTCCCCCTCAACTTAAAAAAAGTACCAGATCCACTCAGGATTTGCTGATTGCTTCCAGTGACACAGGCCTCTCAGTGCATGCCTGGAAATTCATACTCAGGAATTATGCCCGGATTTTAGAATTTTCTGGAGAAGAGAAACATTTGCTGGTAGGATAAGGGCGATGTCAGAAACACTTGCTGGTGGGATAAGGGTGATGGACACTATAGTACAGAAGAATCGAGGAAGGAGGGCAGGAGTAACTGAAAACCAACTCCTGACCAGTAGAGAACAAGGCAATGGCTCAGTGCACTGCACATGGATGCTGGTGTCCCATCTGGAGCTAGAGGGGAAGCATAAACTGCCTTTACTTAGCAGAAACCACTGGGGATATGGAAGAAAGGGAGAGGCCTGCCGCAGTGATGGGAAAGGCCAGGCAAAGAAGAGCAGGACATGGCTAAGGCCACATCTATTTCTCCATCTTCTAAGTTAATAATGTGCTAACAAGAAACATTTGTCTACTTCTAAAATGTTTTTATTGGCATAAACTAATTGTACATTGGGGATTCCTTGTAACATTAGCAACATTCATACAAAATATTTTAATCGGGTTCATTATCTATATTAATCTTTCTTTACCATTCTTCCTCATGCCTGCTCTTTTGTCACTATTTTGGGTGATTTTCGTTATACTGTTTTATAATCTATATGATATGCTTGTATAATATCCACCCACTGCCATTTTTAAATGTAAACAGCTGGGGATATGGCCTAGTGGCAAGAGTGCTTGCCTCTTACACATGAAGCCCTGTGTTTGATTCCCCAGCACCACATATATAGAAAATGGCCAGAAGGGGCGCTGTGGCTCAAGTGGCAGAGTGCTAGCCTTGAGCAAAAAGAAGCTAGGGACAGTGCTCAGGCCCTGAGTCCAAGGCCCAGGGCTGGCAAAAAGTAAAAAATAAAATAAAATAAATGTAAAATATAATTTTTAAACAGGTGTTCAGCATTTCTAAAAAAAAAATAGTCACACCATTTTGCTTCTTGGATCATGAAGTCTAAAATACTTATTGTCTGTCCCTCACCAGAAAAAAGTTTTCCAACCCCCAGTGAAAAGTTTTGTCCTTTGCTTGGAGAATATTAAATTCTGTCCTATAGGGAAACAATGTCATTAAGCAGAAAACAAGCATATTCTGTTTTGCATTAAAGAAATATATATCTTGGAGGAGAAACAGAGAGTGATGCTACAAAGAATAAATAATAAACAGGTTAAGGTGGACTAGAAGAGGTGCAAGAACCAAAGAAAAGTAATTATTTTCATGTCAATCTAAAAAAAACACAACAGATTGGGAAAAGATCTTTACCGGCCATGCAACGGACAAAGGCCTCATATCTAAAATAAATGCAGAACTAAAAAAATTAAATTCCTCCAAAACAAAACTGCAAAGAACCAACAGCCCCCTCAACAAGTGGGCTAAAGACTTACAAAGAGACTTCTCTGATGAGGAAATGAGAATGGCCAAGAGACATATGAAAAAGTGGTCTACATCACTGGCCATTAAAGAAATGCAAATCAAAACAACATTGAGATTCCATCTCACCCCAGTAAGAATGTCTTATATCAAGAAAACTAACAATAATAAATGTTGGAGGGGATGTGGCCAAAAGGGAACCCTACTTCATTGTTGGTGGGAATGTAAACTGGTTCAGCCACTCTGGCAAGCAGTATGGAGATTCCTCAGAAGGCTAAACATAGAGCTCCCCTATGACCCAGCAGCCCCACTTTTGGGCATCTACCCAAAAGATCACAAACAAGAACACACTAAAGCCACCAGCACAACAATGTTCACCACAGCACAATTTGTCATAGCTAAAATATGGAACCAACCCAGATGCCCTTGAGTAGACGAATGGATCAGAAAAATGTGGTACATATACACAATGGAATTTTATGCCTCTATCAGAAAGAATGACATTGCCCCGTTCATAAGGGAATAATTCGCCCAGGTTTAGGCTAGTCACAGCAGAGGATGACAAGAGTCTAAGAGCTATGCCCCTATGAATGCATAAGATAATGCTAAGTGAAATGAACTCCATGTTTTGGAAACGAGTGATATATCACTGTTGTAATTACCTTCAACATGTCATGTGAAACCATAGCTTCTATTGTTGATGATCCTCTTGTATCCCCTTCCTGTGGCTGTACCTGCACTATCACTGTATCTTATCTGAGTACATTGGAAACTGTATGTACTGGTATTAGAAGTAGGAAAGTGAAAGGGAATACCAAAATCGAGAGACACAGGATAAAAAGACAAACGACTACAAAAGCAATACTTGCAAAACTGTTTGATGTACATCAACTGAACAATTCATGGGGGGAGAGGGAAAGGGGGAGGGGAGAGGGGAATGAGGGAGGAGGTAACAAACAGTACAAGAAATGTATTCAATGCCTAACATATGAAACTGTAACCTCTCTGTACATCACTTTGACAATAAATAAGAAAAAAATAATAAAAATAAAAACCACACTGCACATATGTACTGATTTTAAAAAGAAAAACAACAAATGAAAAATCCTCAAGTTAGAACCATAATTCCCTATAATCAAAATCAAGCCTTTTTTTTGAGAAGAGGGGAGGGAATATTTTTGAATATTTTGGGGGTACTAAGGATTTAATCCAGGGCCTTGTGCATCTTAAGTAGGTAAACTTCCATTGAGCTACCCTCAATTTAGAGTGGATTTATATTCTCTAGTCTTCCAATACCAGAGATTGAACTCAAAGCCTCATGCTCACTCAATTTGGTTCAGCAGCTACCACGTGAACCATGTCTCCAGCCCTTATTTTTGCTGGTTAATTAGAGATTCCTCTGGATCTCAGTCTCCTGAGTAGCCATAAGTATAGAATTCTAGTGGATAGAAAAGCCTAAGAGATTCTATCCCCAGTTAACCAGAAAAAAAAATGGACAGACCAGGCACCAGTGGGTCATGCCTGTAATTCTAGCTATTCAGGATTCTGAGATTGAAGGATCAAAGTTGAAAGTCAGCCAAGCAGGAAAGCCCATGAAACTCTTATCTACAATTAACACACACACACACACACACACACACACACACACACACACACACACACACCAATGAAAGAAATAAAAAGCATAGAGACAGTGTCCAGGCCCTGAATTTAAAGCCTAGGACCAGCACAAAAGAAGCTAGACAGGACCATCAATGCCCTGCTGGAACTTTAATTTTGACTTTCGCTCCCCTAAGAACCCTGAATGTTGTACTGCAGTGACAAGGCATGGTTCTATTAAATGAGAATGTCTGGAATTAAACCATGGATTGTGTAAGAGTCTACCAAGGGCTTACCAGAAAAACCTCAAAGGATATTGTGAATGGAGAAGAAGAACAAATATTTTAGATTCCCAACCAAGCTCAGATCAGACATTGCTCCTCCTCTGTAGATTCCCTCCAGTACCCCTCAAACTGCAGTACATGGAAAAGAAGAGCTCCACTTCCGGTGTGCAGACTGTCTCCTGTCCCATAACCCCTGGTGGATTCAGATGACTAAAGAGGAATATGGTGTTCTTATAAACCAAATGACAGGGTTGTGGAATTGGGGGTAAACCGTAGCTGTTTCTATTTCCTGGAAAGCAAAAGCCTTTTGTAATGCTACAGTCTAGACACTGTCTCTGTTCTAACCTGTGGTGATCGCGGGAAGGAAAGATGCAAGTTTGTGAGGGTTTCCATTGCCTCCTTTGAGTCTTTCTGCTCAGCAAATCCTGTGCCAGGTGGATGCTGTTTTCCCCAAAATGTTTGGGATGAGAGTGTTTTGGATTTCAGTCATTTTTTTTCAAAATTTGGGTTTATTTGAATGTACACAAGGGCAATAACATGGGATAAGATCTAAATCTAAGCACACACTCATTTATGCTTCCTATATGCCTTTTTACACATGGACTGGAGGTAACTTTTGACAATATATTTAGTGTCCTGTGCTCGATCAAGTGTGAAATTGTCTTCTTGTCACATGTCAGCACTCAAAAAAGTTTTGAATTTTGGAACATTTTTGGATTGAACATCTTCAGCTTTTTAAATTAAAAATATAATTTTACAAAGGGGTTTCAGTTCAATACATCAGTTTATGTATAGAATACATCTTGATCAATGTCGCCCCTTCCATTGTTCTCCCCCATTGCCAGTTATATTTAACCACTAAGGCAGTATAAACCAATGTCGTTGGAGCCCCTGTCATTGCACTCAGTTTGTAAGGTTTCTAAGCTGAGATTGGAGTTCAGCACTCTCAGCACTGCCTGGCTCAAGCCATGCTTTGGGACAGGCACTCTGGAATTCCCATGGAAGCAGACCCACTGGCAAGAGTCTCTCCCCACTCATGAACTAATCATATATCTTATAGTTTTCTTTTTTGCTATTTTTGGGGGATTGAATTTATGATCCCTAGGCAAGGACTCTTCTACTTGAGCCCCACTCCCACCCCACTCCTATTCCTTACCAGCACAGGTGGATCCAGGAACAGGAGAGCTGCTTCACCATAGAGAGGTTTCCTGATAGGGGTGTGGGGCTGAGGCTTGCCCTAGCATACGCACTGAGCTTTACTCCATTCTACTCCTCAACCAAGTGCCAGTGGCTGGCAGCAGATGGCAGAGAGCTTTCAGATTGAGCATTCCTTCTAATAACCAACTTCCTGATTCCCATTGCTATTCCTATGCTTTCCTTCTCCACCTGTTATGCTGATTCCTTTGGGGGTAGTTCCCTTCTTTGGGAAATTTTCTTGTTGGGCCATTGACTGCAACACCCTCCACATCCTTCTCTATAGACACCGCAGGGATCTGGTAAAAATGATATGGGGGGGGGGGTCTGGTGTTTTAGTCATGTGTGATGATGTGTGAAGCCATGTCCCTTCTCACAGCATCTAGTGTCCTCATTTCCAAGTTTTGCAAAGTACTGGTGGCTCCTACCTCTATTCTTAGTTATTCAATAGTCTGAGATTTGAAGATCATGATTTGATGCCAACCTAGGCAGAAAAGTCTAAGAGATTCTGTCCTCAGTTAACCAGAAAAAAGCTAGACTGTCCAGGCACTAGTGGCTTACTCCTGTAATCCTAGCTATTTGAGATTCTGCTATTTGAGGACCAGTGTTGGAAGCCAGCTGAGTAAGAAAGTCCATGAAACTCTTATCTCCAATTAACTGCCAAAAGAAAAATAAAAAAAAGCTCAGAGACAGTGTGCAGTCCCTGGGTTTCTGTCCCAGGACCAGCACAAAAAAGCTGGACAGGAGGTTTAGCTCAAGTGTAGAATACCAACTGTTGTAAAAAGGCTCAGCCAAAGTATCAAGCTCTGAATTCAAGTCTTCACATCCAGCATATACCACACAGACACCCACACATGATCCCCATGTGTGTTTCTCAAAAGTAGTATGTGTGGGCCCTCTCTTCTTCAAATACTCACATTAGCACATGATCCATAAGCCTTTCTCCTTAGTCTCCAAATACACAGAACAGTCCTACAGGTTGTCTTTAAAATAAATCCTTCCGTCTTCACCAAGGACATGGACAAAGATATCCTGACTTGTAAGGCATTTCCCTGAAGTTTCAGCTGGCATTGGAGAAGATGGATCAGAGCAGTATAGATGCCCTCACATATCTTATCTGGTCACATGGACAAGAGAAAATATCCCATAATGAAGATGAACACTAAGTGAAAATGTAAAGGAAATTGATCTAAATAGTAGAGTAATAAAAATACCTGAAGCTAGAATTGCACAATTGGAGTGGATCATTTTCCTTCAGAAATGTGAGTGACTAAAGATTATAATGAGAAAATGCAAGATAGTTTCCAATGAGCGCTCTTGATTTCTTAAGCATAATGAGAAAAGTAGAATAAGGGAGAAAGGTGTAACGGCGATGCATGACGGGTATGTATTTGGAGGTGAAAAGCAACCACCCCAGGATTTGCTAGCTGAAATGACAATGACTTTATTTGCTCATGAACCTTTAATTTAGACAATGGCCAAGGCTCTGGACAAGGTGTCAATGGGATGATTGCAAAAGTCCACTGAACATGGAGTTTGGCTGAGGTTGGAGTGGAAAATGAGTTCCATATTTGGTGCCTGAACTGAGATGGGTATCGTGGCATGGGAACTGGAATGACTGTAATTTTCTCCAGTGTTATAGCCAGACTACAAAAGTTACAACTCAGGGTCTGAGAGAACACAAATATTCTTATGAGACAGAGATTTCTGCTACATTTTATTAATCAAAATAAGACACAAGCCAGGCGCTGGTAGCTCACGTCCATAATCTTAGCTACTCAGGAGGTTGAGATCTGAGGATTGAAGTTCAAAGCCAGCCTGAGCAGGAAATTATCTCCAATTAACAGCCAGAAAACCAGAAGTGGCACTGTGCCTGAAGTGGTAGAGTGCTAACCTTGAGCAAAAAGCTCAGGGACAGCACCCAGGCCCAGAGTTCAAGCACTAGAACCTGATTTTATGTTTCTTCCTCTTCCTTCTTTTAAAGTACCCAACCTTTACTATATGGGTCAGAGTTGATCTTCTTCTCTCCTCTACAACAGCAGCCTGAGTAAATGTATATCATCATTTTCCACAACCACCTGTGAACAGTATTCCTTGGATACTGCTCCTAGAGAAAGATGATTTTTGTCTTGAACTGGAATATTTATGTTGAGGATGTCCAGAGGTAAACCGAGCAGAGTTTATATCAAGGAAGTTTCCTATAAACGTGTTTCTTATCAGGAGCCAAAGACGAAATTTAACATTAGGGCTTGGGGAAGGGTAGGGAAGGTGGTATCGTTCATTGAGTCAGGCCTCACAAGGGGCGGGGTAGGGGGCTTTGAGGGTGAGGTCTCATGCACATACCAGTAACTCCAATAAGCCAACACATGCAATGACAAGACTCACTGTACAGGCATGGACACAATGTCACCAGGTGATAGGATCTTTTCATCTTTATTAAGATCCTTTGAGACACCATCATAGATGTTTTAGTTGTTAACTGAAACATCATTATGGAATGCATGACTCCCTGCGTCCCTTGGAAGTTAAAAAGTCTGTGGCCTTTTTTTTCCTGGAAATTGCTCTCATTCTCTCCAATACTGTATATTCTCCTGTAGCTCATGATATGTGAAATAAATGTCTCATTTCTGTACCAGTTAATCAGATTCAGAAGAAATTGGTTAAATAATTCAATTTGTAAAGGGAAAGGTAGCATCTGGCATGAGCCAGATGAGATTAGCATGTTTCGTTGTAGTTTCTCTGTTTACTGTCAGCATCTCTGAGAACACATACAGCAAACATGGCTTCAGACAGATGTCTGAAGACAGATGACATCAGAAAGATGTCACTAGCAGACAGATGTACTTGCTTATTTTACTTTCTTTCTCGTTGTTTCTGTATCTTCGTTTATCCAAATCTTAGATAAATATAACTTTGCTCATGGGCTATATGTGGCTAGATGGAAAAAAGTTGGGATGGTAAAGTTAGTTTTTTTCCCAAGTGCCTTGCTCATGCCTCCATGATCATGAGTGGCTTGAATAGATAAGAGAAAACTATCACCTTTGAGTACAAACCAACGACACTTGGTGACTGTATGCTGTCTTCAGCTTTTAGATCATCACAATTCATAGCAAATAATGGCTTCCTATTCATATATAAAACTTCTTTGAAATATTATAGGTAGATATGAATGTAGAACTTAATTAAAATATAATAGGTACATAGTTTAAAGAGAGAAATTAAGTGAATTATAGCACATATGGCATGCAACTATGGTAAGTTTTGGGGGGATAATTCTGATTTAGTAAAGAGAATCAGAATTTGAGCCTCGAGCTATTGATATTGAGGTCATCATCATGGGGCAACACAATGGGAAAGTAAGACATGAGGTTCACAAGAGAAGGTTTCTAAACAGAGATTAGCAACAAGAATCTGTAGGAAAAAAAGAATAAAATAAAAAAAGAATCTTTAAGCTAAACTAAATAAATAAGTAAGCTGGTGTGTTAGATAGTGGTGGAATAGTCCCCTTAGCCTCAAACCTGAGCAGAGGTTATATTCAATGCATGCATTTCAGCTCCTCAATGGATATGATCAACTCAGAGCATAGGCTGGGCCAAATGAAGTGCTTTTGGAAGGGGAACACTAATATCTTCATGAATGGTGAATATTCCAGAAGTAGAGGAAAGGAGGACAGACTCAGTAACCAAAAGCATAAAAGTGCTACCTTTAGAACAAATGCCAAGTTCTGAAATTCAACTGATTTCCCAGGTAAGTGGGTTTTGTCTACAAATGTCTACTGAGCAACTTCTTTGTATAAAGTAGACTCAGAGTTACAAAAGAAGGAGCTTTGATAAGATTCTTGTACATGTTTCATTTCAACCAAAGTAGTCCCTGTCCTGACTCTTATTCCATCTCATTCCATCTGATAAGAGCATTGATGAGGTCACTCCTGGCTCCTTACAGAAGTCCTTAAAAATGCTCACACATGGAAGCTGGCAGAATAGAGTCCATTGTACACTCGACTTCTGCCAAGTGCATGGGTAGGAGGCTGGGCTCCCTTACTCACTTGACACTCAGAATGCTCAGAAATCCAAGCAGTTGCTGACATTTGACTAAAGAATATTTAGATTGCACATCCGGCTTATGTTCTTGCTATGACATCTCCCCATGTCTGAGCAGTCCTCTGTCCAGGAAACTGACATGACATCATCTCTTGTTAAAAAAAAAAAGCATATGCAAATTCGAGCTCTGGGCATTCCTTCAGGAACAATAAACCGTGCTTTTCTGTTCCCAACTAAAATATCTAACATACCAATATTAAATCAAATGGTCTACTTTCTTCTAAATTAATCTCTAAAGGAGAATAGGTCCCACTAATGTTCTAGGAACAAAAGCCTGTGTTTTAGAGAAATGTAAAGGTCAGACTTAAGCTAACACACAGCTAGTTAATGCTAGAACAATTACTTAATTATTGTGTAATTAAAAGAAAACTACAGATAGTAGTTGGTTGGTAGATGGAAAGAGGAAAGAAAGGAGGGAGATGGATGAATGAATAGAAACATAGATATATTGATGCATGGAAAGAAATGGATGGGTGGATGGGACAAATAGAAGATAAGTAGATAGGTAGAATGATAGATAAGTGGATGGATAGATAGATAATAGTAGATAATAGATAAATAGATTTCACAGACATTAGCCATGGAAGTATTTTTGCAACTGCTAACTGAAGCACACAGAAATAATATACTGATGAAATGTGAAATGGATAAGGACATGCAGTGCCCATCATACTCAGCTAATAAAAGTCACCTTGCCTGTCACTTGGCTTCATTCCAGGAAATAACAAATCCTAGCACAGGTGTGAGTTGCGGGTGGTAACTTCTACTGAGGTGCTGTGGGGCTCTTTGATTTCCTACCCTGCTGCCTCCTCATTCAAAAAGTCAATCTTTGCATTGGCTACACTGGAAAAAGCAGCAAGCTGGGGCAAGAGGAAGGGAGAGCTGCTGCACTTGGAGGGCCAGCAATGTGATGGGCCCCATAGTTATACACAGGAGGCAACACCATTGCCACAATACATAAACACATTGTCACTGCAGAGGAGTCGCTCGTTGCAGACTGGAGAACTAGGGAGATGGGGACCAGGAGACAGTCAAGAAGGGACAAAGAAAGCACACCTCACAAGCTCCGCCATTCATCCACTCCGTTCCTCTACTGATCAATGTGTTAGAAGAAGACACTACAGGATGTACATACATGCTTCAAGAGGTAAGCTAACAGCACACGTATCTGGTAGTCCAGGGGATTCCAGTATGTAGAAAAGTGTAGTGAGAACATGCTGGCTCCATTGTTATTTTCCCATCTGCCTATTATTCATATAATTCTATTATTTCCATATACAGGATATGTTATAGACCTTTGCCTTCACCTATCACTAACAAAGGCCAAGTATTGGACTATATATTACAGTTTTAATGTTAGTAAATATATTATATGTAATATTACATAATATTACATCACTAATGACAGGGATATACATTCTGATAAATATGTCTTGAGGCAGTTTTTGCTATCAGGCAAACAGGTATCCATGCAGTCTGCCATTGGTCCTAACCCCATTTTCCTGCACATGAATATTTGTATGCACACTCACACAGCACCAAATAATGTAACATTATTTATACATATAGTGGGAAATAACAATGGGAGGTTGCAAAAGTTCATCCAAAATAGTGAGCCCTTAGCCTCTTAAAGTAGGATGTTTTCCCTACCGTGTTCTCCAGAACTCCCTCTTCCTGTTCTCTCTCCATATCTCTACTGCTGTTCCAAGATACCCATAGAAAGGTGAGTGCCCTTTCCTTCCCTGTGGTCAGGCCCACACTGCTGTGTCTATCCTCCGCTCCTTCTCTGCCTCTACTCCATTTTCTCATGACAGACACATTACCCTTCACCTCACCACAAAATGCCTGTGCCTTTTCTGGGCTTGATGGACACCAGGTCATCCACGACGTCTTTTTCAGAGGGCTATTGTTCATGCCCATCCCGGGTCTCTTAAAATCAAAAACAGCACCTGCTTCCTCTAGAGTTTTATACGTTCTGCAATCTCACATAAAATCTTCTGTTTCTTTCAAACTCTCATTGAACTGCTGTGTTTTCTTTGACTTGTCCTCATTCCTATTATATAATAGCAGAGTAATATAACATTTAATGCATCTTATCTCTTGTTATCCTTGTGTTATCTATTTGGCATGGAAAGGTCGAGTTTTTTTTGTTTTTTCAATCTCTGAAAGTAAACCCACCTAGTTCTGGTTGCATCCATTTTCTGGCCAAATTAAAACTTTTCATCACACCAAGTTATCTAATATCAAACTTGAGACCCACTCTGATTCACTGTACACAGTATCTCTAATTCTAAACTTAGTGACCCACTCTGATTCATTGTACACAACTCTCATTTTCATTCACAGTGCTATGCCCTTCTTCAGCTCCCATCCAGCATGCTGCAGAAGTCAACTTCACTGTGAGGAACTGCTCCAGAGACACTCCAGAGACACTCAGGCAGCCTGAGGGTAGTCTGCTCCTCCTGCAGATGATTTGGTTCAACTCCTTCAGCTCCTGACTTCCTAGGCCCCATCTGGCCAGTTTAGTTAGACAAAATGTGGAACAGCCCCTCAGGAGCTCCTCATATGGACACAAGACTAAACCCAGCACTGTATACAGTTCTCTTTCGGCTAGGCCATCCACAGCACTCCAGACTTATCAAAATGACCAAGAGGTTCCAGAACCTTCTTGCTCCCACATCACAGAGATCACAGGTTGTTGGGGATTCATCTTGGCCTTAAGGGGGGAAGGGCGAGGAGAGCGCTCCCGAGACTCCACCCTTCCCCCAGCCCTGGGGCAGTGTGGAAGTGATCTACACCTATCTCCTTCTGGGTCCGGAGCCAGAAGGGGTAGCTTTGAGACCATCCCCCACCTTGCGCCAGCGAGCACATGTGCTCCCCTTTCACGAGCTTTGTCCAGAGGGCGGTACTATGGGAAGTGACGTTAGCCCATGAGGAAAGTCCTTGGGAGTTGCTCTTGGATGGACAAGCTCGCCAGCCTATCATCAGCTCATGCCCAATCCTCGTCATCACTACTATATTACTGTGAGTCCCTCCCAATTAAATTGGATTGCTCTCCGAAGCATCTCCGAGATCCGTCTGTGCCTGGCTTCCTTGGTGGGTAAGGAGGGAGGAAAAGGGAATCTCGTTCGTCCACGTGCACCTTAGGCTTGCCTGTGTCCCTTTGCTCCACCTTGGCTGCCCGCTGGTCGGGTGCCCAGGGGAGAGGGTGAAAAGGGGAGCACTGATAAGGGAGTAAGCTTAGCATCCCAGCACCAGGGGAGGTAAATCTAGCCCGGCAACAGGTATTCCTCAAGTGTTTTAATGGAAACATTTTTTATCATTTTTACCCAAAGGGACAGAGAAATCCTGAGCCATCACTTGGTGTAGGCAAAGCCCTTTAACAAACATGTTTCAGAAATGGAGCATTCATTTTACTCTCTTCATGTAGGTAAGGAATCAGATAACAATAAGGCAATTCTTATTTTTATGTGTTGTTTCATTTTGCTTTAAGATCTTTTCTCTGGTAATTGGTCTTCATTTGGGCTTTTCATATAAAGTCTGATGTTTATTGTTTTAAGGTCTTGGTCTTTGGCTAAGCAATTACCTATGCATGCTTTTATTCTTACCTAATTGTTCTATAGTTCTAGAAAGTAGGTGTATTATGTATTATCTCTATTCTTTGTGCAAGGGGGATAAAGCAGCTTAGACATTAATAAAGTCCAAGGACACTCAAAAGGTGCCAGATATGGCTGAGCTCCAGTGACTTTTATCTGTAATCCTAGTTATTTAGGAGCCTGAGATCTGAGGATTGAAGTTCAAACAAAATTTGTGAGATTATTTGAAATTAACAAATTAACAACTGAAAATCCAGAAGTGGATCTGTGGTTCAAGTGGCAGAGCACCAGGCTTGAGCGAAAAAGCTAAAGGACAGTGCCCAGGCCCTGAGTTCATGCCCCAATACTGGTACAAAAGAGAGAGTGAGAGAGACAGGGAAATTGAAAGATACAGAGGAAAAGAGAGTGACAAGGGGAGAGGAAAAAAGAAAGGAAAGGAGGGAGGGAAGGAGGGAGGGAGGGAGGGAGGGAGGGAGGGAGGGAGGGAGGGAGGGAGGGAGGGAGGGAGGAATCTAACTAGGTTGAAAGAAAAATAGATCAAGAGACAGGTAGAGGTAAAGTTTTGAAAAGGCAGCTTTTCCAATAGTCCAGAGGAAGGAAATTAGTGTAACTTGGCTCTGAATCCTAACTGGGAGTTTTTCAGGAAGGAATCCAAGATGAAGCTCTAGCAGTAGCTGTCAGGGTAATTTTTGCTTTCCAAAGGGAGAGGGAAAACCAAAGAAGTGCCTCATGTTATTATTCATGAAAAGAACTTAATGGCCAAGTAGGAACATTTGTTAAGGGAAAAACTGAAAGGAAGAGTTAAAAGCTAAGACAGCCTAGTGACCATTTTAGAATAGCTTGCACAAAGTCCAGAATAAATGCATGCCATGGAACTCAAAGGCCTGGCACTTTAAGAAAAACAACAAAAGCACACATACAACTCTTCATGGTCAACTGGCAAAATAAAATAGGTTTTTCTCCTGCCATTTTTCAAAAATGGAAAGACAGGCTAAGTGAGGGAAACAGGAAGGCATACACTAGAAATTAGACATGCCCCCCCCCCAGGAAAAAAAGGAATTTAAGAGAGTATTGGTAAGGGATTCCAAGACCAAAAATAATAGACTCTTTATATCCACAGAAAGGGCGAGGTCAGCTAGAGGCTCAGGGATCTGGTTAAATGGAAGTCAGGCAATCCCAGGACTCAGATAAAGTACAAACAACAGCAGGACTCCACAGAATACATTCAGTGACTACTGGCCATCACCAAGCACAGTTAAGAATTTCATATGCATTGCTTCATTTTAATCCTCACAGTGTCCTATTATTAAGCTCATTGAGCAGAGAAGGAAACTGAGGCACACAACGATGAAGGAAAATGTCACATAGCAGTTTAAAAGTGACAGATGGGAGCTAGGAACACAAATTGAAATCAAGATTCTGCTTGTAAATAGAGTTTGCCAGCAGATTACCCAACAGATCAGAGTTACTAGGCCAAGAAATGGAAACAAATACATAGAGTAAAACTATGCAAGAAGCTAGTGGAGTAGCAGGTAAATAACAGATGGGATCCACATGAGGGCTGGCTGAAATTGACATGCAGCCTCTGCACTGAAGGGACAGGCAATGTGACCCACGCCCTACCTTGACCCTGCTCCCCAAATAAGCCCAGATGGAACTGGGGAGCTGGGATCTTTGATTTCATGCCAGATAAGTCAGTGCTACCTATAAGCAAAGTCAGAGTTGCTGATTATTTTTCAGAATACCACATCGCCTAGCAAAAACTGCATGGTGTAAAAAGAGAACGCCTGCCTGTCTTATCTACTAAAAACAAAGCCCATGCTTAAATTCACCTCTTCAAAGGGCTAAAGAAAACTAATGACTGTGATAGATTCTGGCATTATTTATTTTGACGTTGCTTGAAACCCTGACGTGTTCCAACAGAAGCTTATAGAAAAGACAAGGCCAATTAAAACAGAAAGCAAGAAAAGGGAAGCAAGATTAGGGATACAAAGGCTAGCCAGGAAATCAGTCATCACTTGCAGTGTTTCTGTGGTTCACAAACTTAGAGGTTTAAGTTCTCTGGTATGTAAGACCCACACATAGAAAAAGAGACATCACCAATGTTACAAGTCCTAGATGAAAGCATATTAGTTTGCTCAGGAGAATCTGTGGCATGTTCATGCTAGAAAGAGAGGGGAATTTATTCTAGGGTTATCAGGAATTGGAATATATACGACTTAACTATGGATTGTCAGTATCCTTACATGGAACAGGAAATGCAGTTCCAAAAGGTAGTGTTTGCATTTCCCCTCAGTAAAAACAGAAGAGTCATAAAGCATTGCATAGACAGCCCCAGAGGCAGTAGAATTCGATGTTTTTGAAACAGGTTTCTGTCAAAGACTTATTTATTTTGGTTACTACAGGGATGTTTATTAAATGGTTTTATTGCTTGCTCTGTGACAGGCAAGGTTAGGGGTAAGGTCAATTTCTTGAATGAAGAGGTACTGGGATCTTTCTCAGGAAATACACTGCATAAATGATTGTATGTGTACAGGAGTGAAATTTTTGGGATCAATGACAATGCTAAATTATCTAGGTGATAAAGAGTCAGGCCCAAACCTGTACCCTCAGCCATGGATTGAAAATAGTAGAAAAAAGTTGCATGTATACCAATACAGAACTTTTTTTTTCCTGCCATCATTCTATTCACATAGCATTTCTGTTCTACTAGAACAGAAACTTCTGTCAGAAGTAAGGTGGAGATCAATCAAAGCACACAGGAGGATTACTCGCAGACACTTAGATGGTTTAACAAAGAGGCTTGAATGTCCCCGTTTTTGTTTTTTATAATTATTACTCTCTGGGAACATCATATAGAACAAGTGTTCTGTGAAATTCAAGGGATGCCTGTATTTATTTGGTTACTTTATTCATCAGATGTGTATTAGACTGTATTATGTAACATGTGAACACAGCCATTCAGTTCTGGGGCTACTTGATTCTTTATCCTCATGGAAATTCCATTCTAGTTGATAAACCACAGGACTTTCAGGCAGCTGAGCCAGAAGGCAAAATATTGTCAGATTCTTAATGAAAAATGCAGGATGGTTGTTCTCAGAGCTGGCGATGCTTTCCAGAAAACTAGCATAATTCATGCTCACTTCCCCTTAGGAATGAATGCAAGCATGGACCGAAGGAGACCATCAAAATTGAGGACCATAGACTTTGACAACTGTTGTTACATAATTTTAATTTTAAGATTGCTTTTCATCTTCTCAGCAGTACCTCTAATTATGTCTCTGAGTGCTCTTCCCCATATTCACCAGCACAGCACTTTCCGTAGCTTGACCTACTTTTAGAACATTTCACCACATCGAGTGTGGTTCTAAATGTCAGAGACCAAGGTGCTATCCTTACAGCAGAACTAAGCCTGAGACACAGTGAAGGTGTGGGTGGTCATATTAAAGAAGATCATTTTGGGGGCTTACATGAACAATAGCATTACTTATTAAATAATGAATTGTAGCTGGATGCCAGAGGCTCACACCTGTAATCTTTTCTACTCTGGGGACTAAGATTTGAAGATCATGGCTCGAAGCTAACCCAGGCAGATTCTGTGAGATTCTTATCCCCAATTAACCACCAAATAGCCAGAAGTATAGCTGTTTTTCAAATGGTACAACATCAGCCGTGAGCACAAAAGCTATGGGATAATGCTCAGGCTTTGGATTCAAGCTCTACTACCAGCACACACACACACACACACACACACACACACACACACACACACTTGCATTAATGATACATATTCAGATATCAACATCATGATTATTAAACTTGCTCAGGAGTACTAATGCATTCTAACTAAGTGCAACCTGCTTCTTTGATTACTGATACAAACCAGGGATTTATGTGTGCATATGTGAGTATTATTTTTTTTTGACAATGCTGTGTGGCAATGCAGTAAAAACTAACCATTGATCCTGCCTACCAGCTGCAAATTTTTGCAAGATTTGGCATTTTATCTTTAAGAAATATGACACCTGTATGTTTTATTTTGGCATAAAATAAGACCATTCTCAAATTTTCCAACTTCAAATTCACACAAAATACAGCAGCCTTGAACTACAGAATAATTTCTCATTGAGAGTGTAGAGTTAAGAGCTAGAATTTACAGTGAGCCATCTCTTGGACTTGACCCTTGCTTTTACCACTCACAGCTTTTTGTCAAGCTTCATACTTCTTTAAGCTTTGGAGTCAAGAGCCAAGGACTAGTTGGAAAATAAAGCAAAGAAGACAGGTCCAAGGAATAAATTACTGAAGAGTGGTGCTTAAGCCCAATGGAGGTGTGTGTGTGTGTGTGTGTGTGTGTGTGTGTGTGTGTGTGTGTGCATACCCTTGGCCTTGATTTTACTGCTGAACTGACCTACCCTGTCTTCATTGGACTCTGACTCATGCCTAGGTCAGTATTGCTCTTCACCTTACTGGGGCTTCCTTTCTTTTAAATATTAGGCCTGAACAAGGGAAGACCTAACATTGTCCTAAAAGAAATGTACTCATTACCTGACTTACATAATGGTCACCCTTCTGTAAATCACCTTCATTATAACAATTTAAAAAAATTTAAAAATCAAGTCCTCATTCCTGGTTTAGTACCAATGTTCCTATCCATCTATTCATGCACAGAAACAAGACCACACACATGAATAATAAGGGTATATATCATAGAGGAATGGGAGAACGAGCCCAGGCATTATGATCAGGAGCCTTAAGCTCTTAAATGTTTCCTTTGGAAGAAGGCTTTGAGATCTCTGGCCACAAACTTCCTAGATTTCCTCCAATTTAAGGACAGCTTGGTCAACACACTACATTCTTGTCTTGACTGCTGTTGTCCAGCGGCCAGCCTCTAAGGCAGCATCTGGAGGCTCTTCCCCTATGGAGGACCAAGCCACGATGGACTGTTGCCCTGACTGATGTCCTGTGCTGTCAGCCTGTTCATTAATGTGGCTCTCTAGCTGGCAGAGAGCTGGATGGTAACCGCCCAGCAAGATACCACAGACCCTGAAACTTCCATCCTTTTGTATTTTTTCTTGCTCAAGTCTTTGTGCAACTCAAATTTTATATGTATGCTACGTATGTATGTATGTATGTATGTGGTATGGGGTTGGGTTGAAGTGGAGGTGTGGAATGTATACACAGTACCATAAGCTAAGGGTCTTATATTTGTCATGCAAGTGCTCTACCACTTGAGCCATGCCCCAAGTTCAGATTTAATATTTGACTATGCATTTATTCTTGCTTTGTGAAGTAACCAAATAAACTCCATAAGGAACTTTCATGAACCCTGGTCCATGTTGCAATAAATTGAAACAGAAATCACAAATGATGCAGTGGGTATGCATTTCCCAAAGTTAAAACTACCATCATGCAACGCAACTGCTTTTAGATCAAATTTTACAAATTCAGGTCACATATCCTTTACCCAATATTCTTAGAACCCACAATGTTTTGGATTTCAGATTTTTCTTGTGTATATTGGCATGCACATAATGAGATCTCATGGGGATGCACCCCAATCTAAGCATAAAATCCTTTTATGTTTTGTATATACCTTGCAGACATGGCTTGGAGATAATTTTAAACAATATTCATTATGTGCCTTCATTTTTACCACAACTCATCACTGGAAGTCAGCTGTGAAGTTTTCCAAGTATGATGTCATATTGGTGTTCAAAAAGTTTCAGATTTGGGATTTTTTTCAGATATTTTGGTTAGAGATGTTCAACCAGTAATTGTGGTCCAATTATTGCCATTACGATTACTATGACCAATTGTTACTTAAAAGAAAAAGAATGACTCTAATTGTGAATCATCAATGTCATATGTCAGAGAATGTCTCTCTGCCCTTTCATGGGACATATAGATTGCCAACATGTTTTTCTTAGTGACTTTTTCTCTAGGAACCCAGGTAGTCAATATTTCCATTGGGGTTTTTTGTTTTTTAATTTGGCCCAGTTTATTTAGACTCATGTAAAGACAAATTCAATTTCCAATATGTTATGAACCTTAGTAAGTTGAAGTGAGATTAGAAACAAATTTAATGTAATAAATTCTAAGCTTTCATGTAATCTCAATTTGTTTTATTTTCTAATGAAAGCAGAGTTTGTCAGTAAGCTCCTACTAGGAACACACACACCACACACATCAGAATAGACTACATAAAGTATTTATACTGTCGCCAAATATTCTAAAATTGTATCATGAATTTTTTCTCTATACAAGTAGGCTGAATCTTTTTTTGCCATTTCCAGAAACACAGAGGCAGGCAAATAAAACTTTCTGGTTTCTTTCTTACTGTCATTTAGAAGTGACTTAACTACAAAGCCTTATAGGTATATTTGTCAGACATGACAACAAAAATATACTTCTGGCAACTCAACTGAATTTTAACTTTAGATAGTGAATAATTATTTTTGATATAAGTATTTCCCAAGTAATGTGTGAAAGACAGTCCTAAAATGTTATTCATTTCTTCCCCAAATTCAAATTTACTTGGGAATCTTATCATTTATCTAGAAAACCTAATTGTCTGCCAAAGACATAAAGTAGCTAAACTCTCCTCATGTTCCTGAAAGTACCAGGATGTAGCTGGACGAAACCATCTTTGAGGTTGAGACAAATGAAGCAAGCCATGGCCCTTAGCCTCCATGTGAGAAAGAGTTGGAAAAAGGGGTGGCCAAAGTCAGGAATGTGAAAGAGTTCAGTGCGGGAATTACTTTAACAGACATATACCACATACACAAAGCAGATGGATGGGGAAAGTTTGTTTCCTGAGTATTAACTATAAGCCACAATATTCTGAGCCACTGGGAGCATTCTATTTTCTTCACATTCTCCTCTCAGGTTTTAGACTACAACATACATAGACACACACATCTCAAGCCTACAACAAGAACATCTTTCCATATTTTAATTAGAAAAATCCTACACATCCTTTATTTCTTTAGGACCTATAGAAATTTCCCTTCTCTGTACTTTGTTTCCCATGATTCACTTAACACCTTCTAAAAGTAAGTGCCACCACTGTTTTGGCCTTACATATTCCAGCTCCAAAAGATTTACAAGAAGCATAATGACTTTTAATAAAGACTAGTGTGATATAGATAGGAGAGCATCATAAATTTCCATTTCAGAGCAGCAACTGGTTGACTGTCACCCCTTTAACATATCATTTAAAGAGTTGAGAAGATAAAGAGTGTGTGTGTGAGTGTGTGTGTGTGTGTGTGTGTGTGTGTGTGTGTGTGTGTGTGCGTCAGTCCTGGGTATTGAATTCAGGCTCTGGGCACTGTCATGAGCTTTTGTACTCAAAGCTAGCACTCTACCATTTGAATCACAGCTCCACTTCAGGATATTTTTTTGGCGAGGGGGAGTGATTAATTGGAGATAACAGCCTCAAGAATTTTCCTGCCCAGTCTGGCTTTGAACAGAGATCCTCAGATCTCAGCCTCCTGAGTAGCTAGGATTATAGGCATGAGCCACAAGCACTTGGCTCAGAATTTTTTAAATTGTATTTATAGCTACCAAGAATGTGAAACAAGTATAGTATTTTCAAAGAAAATAGCCAGTAGGTAAGAGGCAAAGATATGCTTTTTTCTTTCTGTACTCTGGTTTCATTTCATTGGCCGAACTCTAACTTCTTGAAAGAAAAGTCGTCTATGTTTTATAAGGCCCACTAGCTACAGTGGGGTTTACACAAGGACTATAGGATTAGGTAGCTATTTCCCATCCCTTGTGCTGTGCTGTAAAGTTGCAATACATTGAGCTTCTTTGTCTCAGAGTCTCATAGGCATCTTTTCTGCAGCTAGAAACTCAATCCCAGAATGCCCTGGGCACAAAGTACATGAGGGACATGTGTGGCACTGGTGCATTCTGGGATTTGTTCTCTTTTAATGAATAATTATATATTTATTGTCAAAGTGATGTACAGAGGGGTTACAGTTTCATATGTAAGGCAGTGAGTATATTTCTTGCTCAACTTGTTAACTCCTCCCTCATTTTCCCCCCTCCCTTTCCCCCTTTCCTTTTCCTTCCCTTGAGTCGTTCAGTTGCTTTACACCAAATGGTTTTGTAAGTATTACTTTTGGAGTCATTTGTCTTTCTATCCTTTGTCTCTCGATTTTGATATTGGGATTTGTTCTTGAGTGGGCTATGTTAGTGGTGTTCTCCCAAACGTGATAGGTGAACAATAGTAGTAAATGGAATTTAGAAAAACAATCAAACAAATCTACAAAAATGTACAGCAGTTGATCAAAATGACTCTGAACACCCCTTCTTAAGCTTGGTGATATTCCTTGCAAGTTTTCATCTGTAACTCCTAGAACTTGTTCTAGATACAAATATCACTTTCAGTTTATTAGATCTTCAAGTAACTTCAGTGGTGTGTGTGTGTGTGTGTGTGTGTGTGTGTGTGTGTGTGTGTGTGTGTGTGTGATTTCTTCATTTTAACAAAATTTTGCATTGCAAAGCTAAACCAAACTTTTGACCCCAGAATCAGCACATGAGGCAGATGGTAGCCCGTTCACGACTCGGGAGTTTATGAAAACCAGCTTCTTCTTTGTATTTTAGGGAGGTAGAGCATCAAAGAGGAAGTTAACTAGGATCCCGAACAAATGAGTGCAATATGAAGGAGACTTTGAGAGGCATTTGGTGTTCATTACCGAGCATTCAGTAGCTGCTTTGTCATTTTTCTTGTTTGTCATAAAAAATAAATAGAGTTTAATAGATGATCTAACCTAGCAGGTTTTGGCAAGAAAGTAGACTGTGTCTTATTAGGATCTTGATGTGCATAATTTAAAGTAAGATGGAACATGAAACCATTCCCAGCACACATCGGGGAGTGACTGACATAGATTTAGTCCCTGATTGTGCAGAAATGAAAACCAGGGCTGTCCTGCACGGTGTATTAAATCATGTATTCTGTTTTATGGAGTTTGGGCTGTAAACAGCGTATTTCAGAATAATTAACCCTGTCATTTCTTTGACTTAAAAGTTTGTTTTTTCTTTAAAAAATATGCAGGAGTGTTTTATCTAAAAGGCAGAAGCTGGAGTGCCTTAATAGATTGTGTGAAGGCCAAAAGAAACTCAAAGGGCAGTTCCTGTTAACTCATAGGTCAAAATTACCATCCGTTAGCAAGAATTAAGACATGGCCAGCAAACCCAGGGGAAATTCTCTGCTTGATGGGAAAGATCTGGCCTTGGAGCAGGGCCTCTTGCCTGCAAGGCCAGGGCTACGGGGTGACTGGCAGGCTCACAGGAGTTATTCTTTCAGCGTGACATGCTGGGTAATGATCTCCTTTTCCACAGAGCAGCATCAGGAATGGATTAACCTCAGTGGCAATTTGGGGGCCACTTACAGGGGGATAGCTCAGATTTTCTGCCTGTCTTAGTCACAGTCACTCCTAAAGGATTTTTCTTGAGATCTATTTCTTGATTTGCACTCACATAGTTTTGCCTACAGTTGTGTGTGTGTGTGTGTGTGTGTGTGTGTGTGTGTTTGGCTTATCTGTTTGTTTGTTCTCCAACTATGGGAATTCCCTCCATGTAAATTCAATAAGTCAGTGGCATTTGTAAACTCCTTAGGTTTAGAAAGCAATTGTTCCCCGAAGATCATGATTCAGAAAAATCATCTGGTCTGACTTCTTTTCTCCTCTGATTGCGTATGGAGACTATCTTCTCCTATAACATAAAAAATAAAGTCCAGACAATAAACATAATAAACATGTCATGAATAATACATCTCAATAATGTTTCTTCATGCACCATGTTACTATCATTTGTGAAAGTATCTCCAATATCTTTCAAAAAGAGGTTTATCTAGCTGATTCCATTTTACTCAGCTAAAACATTGGGAGATGTGCTGAAGGAGAGCTAGCCACATAGCAAAGTTCACAATGGTTCACGCACATTTCTCTCCTGGGGAGTTGGTTGGAAAAGTATTTCAAAGTCTATGATTCTACCTTGAATCTGTTTTCATATCACCAACACCAGTTATTCTCTGAATTAATGAATAAAATTGATTTCATCTGATTTTTAGTAATATGGCTACTATCTACTATAGTACCACAAATGGTCTCTTATGAAATGGAGGTAATTTTTTGAGAGTGTAGTGATCCAGAAAGAAAAAATAAATCAATATTTACACAGCAAAAGATATGTATGCAAACAGAAACTAAATATGTACATTTCCAAAAGACAACTCAGAGAGAGGCAGAGAAAGTAAAATTAATTCAAACCATTGTCGGAATTAGCCACAGAACCTTGGATGTCTCTTGTCTGACAGATTAATTGTGTAAATTTGGTTGACAGGGTCTCATTACACTCCTTTGAGACAATAGTTAGAATCCTGTCCATGAACAAGGGCTTCACTTCCAGTATCCATGGTCTACAAAAATCTTGAATAACATTCCTTCATAAAAAGATGACTCTACAAAGTCAGAATACAGGTTGTCATCCTTCTTATGCAATCTTAACACACTACTGTGGCTGGAAGGTTATTGGCCCATAACTCAAGAACTACCCAACAACTTTTCTTTTTGGTGTTAGAGGGCTAATATTTTAGGCTATGGTCTCTTGTAGCTTCTTAACTCTGCCAGTGTAGCAAGAAAACAGACTAATTGAGGAAAAAAATAAATAAGACCATGTTTCCAGAGAAACTATTTATAAAATACAGGCCAATGATCTCTGCTTAAAGACAAGTGTGAATATTTTTGGACCAAGAAGAAGAAGAGAAAGATAGCCAAGCATCTTTTTCTTTAGCAGATAAAGCAAGGCCTTATTTAAAAGCAGGTTTGTTTTGGGGTCTCTTATGAAAGGACAGAGACTCTGATGAGAAGTTGATAGAAAAAAACTAAGCCAGAGAAACAGTGCAGGGTAGTAAGGAGATAGCCAGAGATACCCAGACTCCAGGCTGGCTCGATGCTGCTGCTCCCAGCTCTGGAGTGATTCTTGAGTGCCACTTGAGGGCCTCAAACACCAGGCCTTTGTACAACTTGCTTTGATGTTGAGGATCACCAGGACAAAAGCATGATGCTGGATTTGAATCTTAACTCTAAAACTAAGATTAGCTGTGGGATGCAGAGTAAGTTATATAACCTCTCTGAGCACATTTCTTTTATTCGTTTTTGCTTTTAGTTTGATGGTCCTGGTGCTTGACCTCAGAGCCCAGGTGCTGTCCCTGAGCCTCTTTGTGCTCAAGCCTAGCACTCTACCACTTGTGTCACAGTGCTACTTCTGGCTTTTCTTCAGTGGTTTATTGGAAATAAGAGCCTCACAGACTTTCATGCCCCGGCTGGCTTCGAACCACGATCCTCAGATCTCATATCTCCTAAGGCATGAGCCACTGGCACCTGACATCTGAGTATGTTTCAAAATGTGTAAACTGAGTGCAGTAATGCCAACCTTATACATTTATTTTAAGGATGAAGTAAGTGAATATGATAGTCCTTAGCACATAATAGAAACCTTATCACACACTATACTATTCTGCCTACCTTTAGAACACATTGTTTCCCTCTTACCATTAGCTTTCGGGTTCTGGAACCCCCATGGACCTCAAAATCCCAAACTGCTTAACTCCCTTAAGGAAAATGGCATAGCATTTGTATGTGACTGTGGGATTTCTTGTGACTAGTTTAGAGCCCTTATAGCTTCCATATAGCATCTACACAATGTAAATACATACCATGGGGAAAGAGCTGAAGACCATATTGTTTAGAAAAATGTCAGGAAAATAACTGCACATGTTCAATACAGATACAGGAATTTCCTTTCTTCAGTTGGGGAGGGAAATACTAGGATTTGAACTTAGGGACCTACGCTCATGAAGCAGGTGCTCTACCACTTGAGCTATGATTGCAGCCCAACTGGATGCCTTCTTCCCATGGTTGCTGACACTACAGAACACTTTATACATATCAAAGTCTTGGGAAGGAGTTGCTCATTCCACACGCAGTTGCCTTTGACTGGTACCTGTATCTCCCTTTCTGAGGAACTATTCTCAGTATAACTTCCTGAGCTCCTCTGCCTGAAGCTAGTATCTAAAAGCCTCAAACAATTTTATTTTCAAGTCAGTTACAACTGCCCCAAGAATAAAATCATGTGACTGAAGATAAAGTGGGAAACAAAATTAAGAAAAGAAAACCTATACATCTCAAGTGGCAGAATCAAATTGTGTTCATTTGAACAAAAGTGAAAGAACTTCCTTTCTCCATATTTTATGTATATTTTAATCCTGGAAAAGAAACCCTTCAGTTTTCTTGGATTCATGTCTGTATAAGTGAATGAATCAATAATTGCATATATTCAACGATGCAAAACCCTTACGCTGCTAAAAGAAGCCTTACTTCAAGTTCTGAATTTCGGCCTTTGCTAAGGCTGGTTGTAATTAGCACTAGTTTCTCTCACAAGTCTGGGCAGTGGCTGTGAGCCACATCTCTCAGTGAGAAATGGATGGCTTTTTGCTCTAGTATCTTCAACGCCCACTGGTTAACTAAGTTTAGTGCTTCAGGCACTCAACATTGTTTTTAAGCTCGATGTATATAATAATGGTGAATACTCATAGAATCATTTTGGTTTACATTTTCAGTACAATATTCAATAAAATACATGAGTTAGTTAACAAAGCTCCTGGACAGTGCTCAGGCCCTGAGTTCAAGACCCTAGACCAGCACCCAAAAATGACAATAATAATAATAATAATAATTTTTGGAAAAATGGAGGAGAACGGGAAAAAGAATAGGCTGGACTGGATCATGAACAGGTGAGGACTGTTTATTGAGGAACAGCGAGGGGCACAGACCTTCCTGCAGGATTGGAGGTTGTGCAAGGGGGTGAATTTGGGACCAGGCTTATATGGGGTCTGAGCAAGGAGGCAGGTTATTGCAAGCGCCAGTAGGTCTAGGAAGTGGGGTTTTTCCATTTGTCCCACAAAGGGTTGTTTACAGCTGGGCCTAGGTGAGATGTCCTGCCTGCATATCAAGGCAGGTTCAATTATTGAGGTTCATGCCTGGTATCTGTATGGGCCTGAGGTAATAGGGTGGGGATCAATCCTTCAATACTAATAATAATATATTAATAACAATAAAATAGAACCCTTAAGAAGTATAACATCAGTTTAGTCCATGCAGCTTACTCAGATTTTTCTTACTGTCTCCAAATCATCTCCCACTGCTTTTATTTTCAGTTTTGCAAACAGAATTGTCTAATATACTCCATCTTTCATTGAAGTGTACGGCCTCAGCAGGACACTTTCTTTTGTCCCTGCTTTTCGCTTGAGCTTGGCAGTTGGAATTAAATGATCCTAGTTCTTTATAGCCAAGGGTATCTGCACAGATTTGCTCTGCTCCTATTCACTTCCCTTTACCAAATCAAGTTAAACTTTGTGGGTTTGGTTTTTTTTTTCCTAGCTAGGTTTATCCTTTTGCAAGTACTTCAGCACTTCTCTGGACTTCATTTTTTAATCAATAAGCTATCTGATTGTTTTGATAAAAGGATGTCAAGTGTGCTTAGAGAAGAAGCTGGAGACCCACAGGCTTCCTTCAATGACCAGCCCTGGCTCCATCTCACAAAAACCTTAATTTGTTGCTTTTCACAAACTCTAAAAGGAGAAGCTAGGAAGATACTTCTGTGGAAAATGTTGACACCCTAGTTCTAATACCAGTATACACGGTTTCCAATATACTCAAATAAGATTACAGAGATAGTGTAGGTACAACCATAGGAAGGTGATACAAGAACATCATCAATAATAGAAGCTACAGATACACATGGGATGTTGAAGGTAGTTATAAATGTGATATAACAATCGTTTCCTTAACATGGAGTTCATTTCACTTAGCATCATCTTATGTGTTAATAAGGGTAGAGCTATTGGGCTCTTGTGATCCTCTGCTGTGACTTGCCTAAACCTGTACTAATTATTCCCAATAAGAGAGACCATAGAGTCCATGTTTCTTTGGGTCTGGCTCACTTCACTTAGTATAATTTTTTCCAAGTCCTTCCATTTCCTTACAAATGGGGCAATGTCATTCTTTCTGATAGAGACATAAAATGCCATTGTGTATATGTACCACATTTTCCTGATCCATTCGTCTACTGAGGGGCATCTGGGTTGGTTCCAGATTCTCGCTATGACAAATTGCACTGCAATGAACATTGTTGTGCTGGTGGCTTTACTGTGATTTTGTTTGTGGTCGTTTGGATAGATACCCAAAAGTGGGGCTGCTGGGTCATGGGGGAGCTCTATATTTAGCCTTCTGAGGAATCTCCATACTGCTTGACAGAGTGGCTCACCCAGTTTACATTCCCACCAACAATGAAGTAGGGTTCCCTTTTGGCCACATCCCCTCCAACAGTTGTTATTGTTAGGTTTTTGTTTTGTTTTGTTTTGGGCCAGTCCTGGGCCTTGGACTCAGGGCCCGAGCACTGTCCCTGGCTTCTTCTTGCTCAAGGCTAGCACTCTGCCACTTGAGCCACAGCACCACTTCTGGCCATTTTCTGTATATGTGGTGCTGGGGAATCGAACCCAGGGCCTCATGTATACGAGGCAAGCACTCTTGCCACTAGGCCATATCCCCAGCCCATTAGTTTTCTTGATATAGGACATTCTTACTGGGGTAAGATGGAATCTCATTGTTGTTTTGATTTGCATTTCTTTTATGGCCAGTGATGTAGAGCACTTTTTCATATGTATCTTAGCCATTCTCATTTCCTCATCAGAGAAGTCTCTTTGTAAGTCTTTAGCCCACTTGATGAGGGGGCTATTGGTTCTTTGCAGTTTTGTTTTGGAGGAAGGTAATTTTTTTAGTTCTGCATATATTTTAGATATGAGGCCTTTGTCCATTGAATGGCCGGTAAAGATCTTCTCCCAGTCTGTGGGCTTTCTGTTTATCTTGCGAGCTATGTCCTTTGCAGTGCAGAAGCTCTGCAGTTTGATGCAGTGTATACTGGTATTAGAACTAGGAAATTGAAAGGGAATACCAAAATTGAGAGACACAGGGTAAAAAAAGACAAACAACTACAAAAGGAATACTTGCAAAACTGTTGGGTGTAAGTGAACTGAACAACTCATGGGGGGAAAGGGAAAGGGGGAGGAGAGGGGGGGAGGAGGGACGAGGTAACAAACAGTACAAGAAATGTATCCAATGCCTAATGTATGAAACTTCAACCTCTCTGTACATCAGTTTGATAATAAAAATTTGAAAAAAAATGTTGACACCAATTTCTTTCCATCTCTGTTTCATCAGAGAATGATGGCAATCAAAACAGGAGCCATCACTTCCAATGGAAAGGCAACTGAGTTGACCCTGACTCTCATTTCCTGTGGGAAACTTCTGGAGAGCAAAGGTCCTTGGCAGAAATAATAACTGAAGGCAAAACAGCCCCATTGCCCCTGGCCATTTTCCATCCATGTGGGTCATTTGCCATAGTAAACTCCTTCAGAGGCATGGGGACCTCTTTCTAGATACTTTGCCTATAAACACTAGCTGGAAAATTCATCACAGTGTACAAGTGGGGGTCTGTTCCCCTAGTAAAACATACCAACAAGTCTAGATCCAGAAATTATGGCATCTTGTACTACCTCACAAGTAAAAGACAAACACAGAGCTGTCTCTTCCCTCCTTGCCTTTCAGCTTAGATGGCACTGGTCATGGGTTTTCATTTTGCCTCAACTTTTCTAAGGCTAAAAGGGCTGCCAAGAGATCTTCATTCCTGAATTGACCTCACTGTTCCTCCATGAAAAGAAAAATCCTGCCAGATGTGGTAGCTCACATCTGTAATCACAACTATACAGAGAAAAGGGGCTAGAAATGTGGTTCAGGTGATGAAGAGCATGCCTACCACTCAAAGCCCTGCCCAGCAGAGAGAGAGAGAGAGAGAGAGAGAGAGAGAGAGAGAGAGAGAGAGAGAGAGAGATCTGTTGTGCTATTATCTAGAGTAACTCAGTCTGACCTGATTTTGTCACTTAATTTTGTATATAGTGTCAAAGAAAAAAACAGGTTATATTCTAAGACTTTACTACTTGAGGAAAGTGGCATGATTATCTTCACTTAACTTTGAATATAAGAAATAAAAATAAGCCAGGCACTGCTGGCTCACACCTGTAAGCGTAGTCACTCAGGAGGCTGAGATCTGAAGATCTTGGTTCAAAGCCAGCCCAGGCAGGAAAGCCTCTGAGAATCTTCTCTCCAGTTAACTACCAAAAAGTCAGAAATGGAGCTATGGCTCAAAGGGTAGAATGCCAGGCTTGAGCACAAAATCTCAAGGATAGCACCCAGGCTCTGAATTCAAGCCCTTGGACCAACACAAAAATAAATAAATGGAAATAAACTTTCTATGCAAGAAGTAGTCTGGGCACATGGAAGTCACCAGAAAACAAATCTCCATTTATAGGACTCGAGGGTAAAAGATTTTAGATCCCTGCTGACAAAGAGTGCAAGTGCTGAGATGATCTTTGGAGGGTGTCGTCCGTGGTAAAACTGTGAGGTGGGCAAGGTTAACAATGAAGCCGAAGTGAAAGCTTCATGGGAAAGAAGGCTGGGAGGAGCTATGCTGGTCAGTCAGTCTTCACTGAATATCCATCACGCTGGGCGCCTCCTTTCTCTCTCACTGGCAAGTAAGCTACACCAGAGAAACACAGCCCAGCCTGGGCTTCTGGCTGCACAGTTTGTATTCCAGCTGGAAATGTGATTTCCAGGGCACAGTTTAGAATCATGCAGGGCAGAAAAACAGTGGACACCACGGCTATCATGTCTCTGATTTTCTGACTCTAATATTCATCTTTGTGCTAAACCAAGAATACAGATGACCTGTAACATCTTCTGTGTAGTCAAGGTTATAAGTGAGAAGGGATGCTGTTGGCTCTGGAGGATATAAAGGCTATGAAGTGGAGCTGGTATTGAGAACTGCTTATTTCAGCAACCAGGGATGGTAGCACATGCCTGTAATCCTAGCACTCAGGAGGCTGAGGCAGGGAAGACTGACATTTCCCTTTAGCCTGAGCTAAATAGTGAGATCTTATCTCAAATAAATAAACAAAAAAGTAGACAAACACCTAAACAATGACAAAAGAGAGAAAAAGAGAGAAAGAAAAAGATGCATAAGGAAGAAAAGAAAGAAAAACACACACACAGAGAGAGAGAAAGAGACAGAGAAAAAAAGGAATTAACTTATTTTGGGGGTTCAGGACATATTCTTAATTGTCCTTCTTGCTTTTAGGGTTTTCTGTCTGGTTAGGCTGTAACAGTCCCCAAAAGCCTCAGGTTCACATAAGCTAGAGGAAAGTGAATTGTCTGCAAAGACAAGTAGAAGCCTCAGAATGGAGAACCATGAACTCTGATCAATCTTAATTCTTCCCTGCCTATCTTTAGCAAACTGACATTGCAGTCTGACAGAAAAATGGCATAGGAGAGAGAGAACAGGCCTGGAGTGCTAAGTAGAAACTTCCCACTGTAAGTGACATAAAACAAATCATGGCCAGGTGCCAGTGCCTTACACCTATGATCCTAACTACTCATGAAACAGAAACCTGGAGAATCCCAGCTGAAGGCCAGCAAAAAAATGTGAGAGACTCCATCTCTAACATCACCAGTAAAACTTGGGCTGGAGGTATGGCTTAAGTGATAGACTATTAGCCAAACCAGCAAATCCAGTGAGTAAACACAAAGCCCTGAGTTCAAATCCTGGATCATGGACAGATAACTCACCCCAGTCTCTCTTATCTGTGATTTAACTTCCTGCAGTTTTCCTCACCACAGAAAGTTTATGTTCCCATGTCATGTCTGATGAGCTTCTTTCCGGCCTATTGTTAGAAGGCTGGTTGCAGCCTAATGCTTTGTGAGAATGTTATGTCATTCACCTCACTTCATCTCCGCCCACAGACATTATGTCTCTCTGATGAAACTCAAAAAAGGTGATCATAATGCAGGAGAATGTTTTGAGAGACCACATTAACACAGCTTTAATCACTGTACATTCTTCAATTGTTCTATTTTGTTATTAGTTATAGTTGCTCATCTCTAAGAGGACTTAGTTTCTGCATTAAATCCCATCATAAATATGGGCATACACTCTGTGTGGTTTGTACCCTCTGCTGGGCATTTTAGAATGCCTCTGTGCAGATGAGAGGAATGCCTATATTCCCTAAAAGAAAGTTGAGCTGACCCCAAGGCAGCACCAACCCCGGCCAGTCTTCTTAGCTGGTGACATTGGCCCATTATCCTAACCCAGGACTACCAATGATATAGCTGGTGTTGGCTATAGAGGGTGGCTGTCATGGTTCTAACACAGGTGCCATGTCATCACAGAAGGCCACCTCTGGCCATTCAATGCTCCCCACCTTCACTTCCCAGTCTCATGGAAGCTCTCCTCCCCTGACATATGTTAAAAGACAGATCTCAACCTTTGAGGTTTAAAAGATCCATTGTCGTTTCTCTTCCCCTGCCTTCTTCCTGCTAAGATGAGATAGTTCATAAGAGCTGCTGGGTACTTATTGACAATAAAGTATCTCCTACCATCTTGGGTCACTTGGCTTTTCGTTTTAAAATACGTGTACGTATATATGTATATATATATATATATATTTATTTATTTATTTATAAAGAAGGAGCCATTGTTTAAATCTACTATGACTATGAGTAGCCTTAGTACTACTACTATTTCTGCTTTTGTTCCTTTTGCTAAAAATGGCAATCTATAGGAAGGCTAGAAAAAAGCAAAGGGAATTTAATCACTGTGCATTCAGTGTCATCCACAGGGAGGGTACTTCTAGGAAGCCATGCCAGGGAAGACGTTTGTGGTGGGCCTCTTACAAACCTTGGCTCTCAGAGTAGCCATCAGTCCGGTCACTGGAGAGCTTCTCTCTGGAGAACTGGCACCATGCTCATAGCACAGACTTCTCTGCAGGCTTTTTTTGTTCACCATGAACTACTGTTGTCTGGTATCATTTCTGAAAAGTGATTATTTCCAACATTTCATGTTGCTCCTGGGTTGGTTGGTATCCTGGCTGTTTCCAGAAAGTTCTTTTGTGTTTGAATAGGAATTACTTGGTATTGTTTATTATGACCTGCTGTTTGAATGTTTTGTGAACAAAATGGCATTTGGGTTTCTTTAGTATTTGAATAGGAATTACTTGGTGTTGTTTATGATGACCCGCTGCTTGAATGTTTTGTGAACAAAATGGTATCTGGGCTTTGAACCTGGAGCTTAGGGCTTTATCAAACCCATATCACTGCCTACTCCTAAAAACAAACCCACAGTCCCATGATGAACCTTCTCTCTAAATCTCATTTGCCAGATGATTGGCTTCATTATTTAAATTTCGTGTGGCTTTTGATATATTAGGAAAGCAGCACTGAGAAATGCAAAGTTGAGCTTATTGTATCTGATTTGTAAATCCCTGTGCTGAGCAGATGCTGGGAGTTTTATTTTTTTATCTATTTCCATAACTGCATTTAAAAGGCATTAAGTGCCATGATTGTGAGGTGATTTTTACTTGGCTCTCCTCATCCATTCCCTATATAATGCATTTCCAAAATACATCTTTATGGGCTTCCATTTGGGAATGAGAAAGTTATTGTTGTACTTGAGAGCCATTGAAAAGATGCTGCCATGCTGATGGTAATGGCCTTCAGAAATGTTACACATTTGAGAACATTCCCATCCAAAATGATACCATTTAAATCATGGTCTCTGCCTGCACCATTGCTCTGGGAAAACAGGCATTAACCTCCACGCCTGAGATTATCATGACTATTCTCATTTCATCAGAGCACTTACTCAGTAACAGCACTTCCTCAGAATGCAGCGTGAAGTCATGGACTACCCAGCCTGGCTTTCTGATACAGCTTATGACAGCTCCCCTTACTTTCTGTGTTCACACTCTTGTTAGTTACCAATTCTGTAGTCACAATGCCTAGATCCTTCCTTAAGACTTCCTTACGTGTAACTTGAAGATTTCAAGACTTTGCATTGTGCTACATGTAAGTTCTTTGGACATAAGGAAGAACCAAATGCAAGTACAAGACTGCCCCAAATTGTAAAGATTATCCCCGAAATGAAAATTTATTACAGACCTCAAGAAATAGCTAGCGTAAGATAAGACAGCCTCTGTATGACTTGTGTTGGAAATAAAGAAGAGGAAAACCTTTATTAAAAAAATCTCAAATTAAACAAGGATAAGGAAGTGGCAGATGATGAGAAAGAGAGTGTTAGGCTCAGAGTTAGAGGATGATTTAGAGTGGGACTTGCCTATAGACTGCTGTGCCATCAAGACTGAGAGAAGGGGCTGGGGATATAGCCTAGTGGCAAGAGTCCCTGCCTCGGATACACGAGGCCCTAGGTTCGATTCCCCAGCACCACATATACAGAAAACGGCCAGAAGCGGCGCTGTGGCTCAAGTGGCAGAGTGCTAGCCTTGAGCGGGAAGAAGCCAGGGACACTGCTCAGGCCCTGAGTCCAAGGCCCAGGACTGGCCAAAAAAAAAAAAAAAAAAAAAGACTGAGAGAGAAGTGATGCAACAGTCTCTTACACTGGGCTGGATTGCAGTCTCACAGCCTCAGGAACTTTCTCAGCTTGTGGGAATGGGCCATGCCCCAGGTTTCTCTGAAGCAGTTGTTAATGCAGAGAAAAACCCCACTCTGACACAGAGACCCACATCACTGCTTGCAGCTGGGGCAGGTGTAGAGGCTCTAAGTATGAGCTGTGGCCTGAGTATAAGGGTGTTGGTTTGTGCTTGTTGCTAAATCTCACCACAGCAGGCCTAGAGCTCAGTGAAGTCCTTTGCTGGTATTCATGACCTGAATTTCAGTGAGTGTTCTTTTCCTTCTACTGCTGGAAGATGAGAGGGAAGAGAAAGAGGGCGGCAGCAGTCCCTTGGTCACCTGCTAATCACAGTGCCCACGGCTCAGTCTGCATTGGAGAAGGGGTGGTGAGGCGCTGCCTAACACCAAATCTCACCATAACAAGCCTCATATGGGGCTTCAAGTATAAGGCTTGGAAATAATTACTTTTCCCTCTCCCAAACAGGAAGCATCTCCTCGTGATGCTTGGTACTGGGAGAGGAGTTAGGCAGGCAACTCACTCCTTGCCCTTTCCACATATTTTAAAGAATATATATGTATATGCATATACATATATGCACATATATAAAATGCTATATGTATATATAAATTTTTAAATCAATCAGCTGACTATATTGACAAGATAGTGATTGATTACATGTTGAAGACAACATACAGAACAGTGGGACAAAGGGTGGACCAATTCAGCGGTAATACTCAGTAGACCCTATGTTGGAAATAACGAACTATACAATGTGGAGGGGGGGTAGGGTAGGAGCAGAAATTCTGGGAGAAAATGAGGGAGGGGGTGACACTGTTCAAAAAGAAATGTACTCACTAACTGACTTATGTACATCACCTTTACAATAACATTTTTAAGAAGACAACCCAAACACAGAAAAAATTGGTTCAATTTCTTCCCTCTCCCCCCAATACTCATCATTGTGATTTGCTAAGAACAGTATATATAATTTTAAAGAATATATATAGTATATATCATGAATATATTATAAATATGTACTTACATATTTAATTGAATATATTTTGAATATATTTATATACAGTATATATTGTATGAAATACTGTATGCATGCATATTTATTTATTCCCAGTTCTTAGGCTTGAGCTCAGTGCCTAGAGGCTGTCCCTCAGCTTGTGTGCTCAAGGCTAGTACTCTAACTAATTTAAGCTGCAGCTCCACCTGCAGCCTTTTGGTAGTTAGAGATAAGTACCTAATGGACTTTCCTGCCTGGATTGGCTTAGAACTGTGATCCTCAGATCTCAAATTCTGAGTAGCTAGGATTACAGGCTGAGTCACTAGTGCCCTGCTAAAATTATATTTTTATTTGCCATAAGTAGTTGTGCAAAGGGGTTACCATTCAACATGCCTGTCTATAAGTAGAAGGCATCATGGTTGGTATCCTTTTTGCCTTTTCAATGCATCATGTCTTATTATTACACTACTGTTAAGGGACATGGTGTCTCATCTGGCTTCCTTAGCTCAGAATAGATAAGTGTGGTGTCTTAATAGCTATTCAAATCGCTGTGTTAGTGGAGAAATGGTCATGGAATCTTAGGTGCTTTCTCTGCTTCCAACTCCTTTGAGGGTCCTATATAATTTTTACTATTATGATGATGTTATGGAGGAGTTAGCCGAGCCCAACCCAGAGCTGCATATGTTGATACATGTCAACAAGGGCATTTCATCTTGAAAAAAAAAAAAAAAAGAGAAGATGTCCCCTTGGTACCATAAGAACGTCAGTAGGCAGGGAGAAGGTCTTGATCTGACCTTCAGTGAATAGGAGGTGGAAACAAATGACCTTGGATAGCTCCCCTTAGTTGTGAAACACACTTGCTATCTTGCTTCTGTTTTCTTCCTTAGTGTTCACATGGATCCATAGGTTGCTATGGTAACCTTCACCACACCAATGGGAATTGGAGGGTCTGATTGACCATTATATCACAAAGGAACTGGTGTCCTTGTCAGGTAGCTATGTTTTTTTTTTTAAATCAAACTATTATGCTGCCTTCAGAATAAAGAAGGGCAAAGGTATAGTTTTAACTCAAGTTGAGATGATCTTAGATTGAAGCAGCAAGAATTTTTGGGTCACTTTTGGGTATTTATCCAAAAAACCACAAACAAAATCACAGTAAAGCCACCAGCACAACAATGTTCACTGCAGCGCAATTTGTCATAGCGAGAATCTGGAACCAACCCAGATGCCCCTCAGTAGACGAATGGATCAGGAAAATGTGGTACATATACACAATGGAATTTTATGCCTCTATCAGAAAGAATGACATTGCCCCATTTGTAAGGAAATGGAAGGACTTGGAAAAGATTATACTAAGTGAAGTGAGCCAGACCCAAAGAAACATGGACTCTATGGTCTCCCTTATTGGGAATAATTAGCACTGGTTTAGGCAAGTCACAGCAGAGGATCACAAGAGCCCAATAGCTATACCCTTATGATCACATAAGATGATGCTAAGTGAAATGAACTCCATTTTATGGAAATGATTGTTATATCACAGTTGTAACTACTTTCAACATCCCATGTGTATCTGTAGTTTCTACTATTGATGATGTTCGTGTATCACCTTCTTGTGATTGTACCTACACTATCTCTGTAATCTTATCTGAGTGTATGGGAAACAGTGTGTACTGGTATTAGAATTAGGAAATTAAAAGGGAATACCAAAATTGAGAGACAAAGGGTAAAATAAAAGAAACAACAACAAAAGCAATACTTGCAAAACTGTTTGGTGTAAGTGAACTGAACACCACAGGGGGGGAAAGGGGGAGGGGGAGGGGGGTATGAGGGACAAGGTAACAAACAGTACAAGAAATGTATCCAATGCCTAACGTATGAAACTGTAACCTCTCTGTACATCAGTTTTATAATAAAAACTTTAAAAAAAAAAGAATTTTTGGGTCACCACATTTTGAAAGGAATAGTAACAAGATTGCAAAAGTTCTTGAGGGCTGAGAAATCAAAGGGCTCAAAACTAAGCCTTCTGTGGGCTGGGGATATGGCCTAGTGGCAAGAGTGCTTGCCTCCTATACATGAGGCCCTGGGTTCAATTCCCCAGCACCACATATACAGAAAACGGCCAGAAGTGGTGCTAGCCTTGAGCAAAAAGAAGCCAGGGACAGTGCTCAGGCCCTGAGTCCAAGCCCCAGGACTGGCCAAAAAAAAAAACAAAAAAAAACTAAGCCTTCTGTGGACTGACTGAGATAAATGGAGACTTACCTCTGCCAGTCACAAGATTTAATAGGCAGGAGAACATAATAGCTTCCTTCGAGAGTGTGTAGAAGGATTCAGTGTCAGTGGGATAACAGAGAATGCATGGATGGTACGTACATGGAAAACTTACTTGTAGTTTCCACTTTGGTTGTTAATGAAAATATAATTCTATGATAAAAATAATTCTATGATAAATACATCCTAAATATGTTTAAATGGAACTAGTTAGGGACTACTCAAAGATATTAGAGAGTTACTTCTCAAAATGTGGTCCTTGGGGCAGCTACAACACCATCCTTTGAGAACTTACAAGAAATGCAAACTCTCAGAGTGACTCATAAGACTCACTCAGTCAGAAACTCTGGGCTTTGGGCCCCATAATACGTTTTCCCAAGTCTTCCTGGTGAGTCCAATTCTTACTGAGATTAGAGAATCACAAGCCAGGGGGAAATTTGCTTGTCTTTCCTGCTCAAAATGCACTTATTTTACCTCATCCTGTGTCAGCAGTGTTTAGTGCAATGTTTGAGTCATGACAGGTACCTTTCTTAATTGTTTGATGGAAAAATGAACTAATCAAGCATATGCACACAGCTGGAGAGACATGTCTCAAGTGTGGTCCTTCAAACATCATAATAATCTGGCATGTGTGCAAAACGTGCATCAGCCTCTTGACATGTACACCTGTAGGATCCAAATGTTGGTGGAAGATCCAGGAATATGTATTTTATATAATTATATTCAATAATACTTTTCTTCTTTTAAAAAAATCTACTTATTTATAGAAAAGGAGATGAATTTATTCACCTGGTACAACAATCAGAGTATAGGTGTGGATTCACCCAGGTCTCCTCTAAAGATGTCATTGCTGTAATCAGGGGGGTATTTTTACTTTTTTCATAACTTTTCAGATATTTTATACTTATATGGGCAATCAAAAACTCACACCTTCCAGGTACTGGTGGCTCACACCTGTAATCCTAACTACTCAGGAGGCTGAGGTCTCAGAATCACGGTTCAAAGGCAGCCAGGGCAGGAAAGTCTGTGACACTCTTATCTCCAGTTAACCACCAGAAAACCAGAAATGGTGTTGTAGCTCAGAGTGTTAGAATGCTATCCTTGTGCTGAAGAGCTCAAGGACAGTAGCCAGGCCCAGAGTTCAAGCCCCATGACTGACAAAAAAAAAACAAAAAAACAACTCATGTCTATGCTTATATGTATGCATATGCCAACACATTATAAAGATCATACTGTATTGTCCTTCTGTCCCTTATTTTAATTTCTCTCAATTATATAGCTGGAACATGATTTTAAATTAATTTTTCAAGTGGTTCTACTACAAAGAAATGTTTAAGAGAATCCTCTTTTTTATTTTAAGACAGAATTTGAAAACTATGCTCCATAAGTTATATATTTTGCAGATAGTTCTAAGACAGATTTGAGGGGTTTTTTTCCCTCTTTCTGGAGCTCACAAGATAAAAATCAATAAGATTTGACTTAATTAGATAATAATTAATTCATATTTACTCTGAGCTTTTATTTGGGGTATGTCATGTCTCCTTTTGAGTGAAAAAGCCACTTAAGATATCAGGTGTTATCTTTCTATTCATACCCAATACTTAGTGGTCCATGGTTGGCACTTAGGAAATAACTACTGAGTGAATGAGAAGTGTGTAATGAATTTGGTATGTGGTTGACTACTATAGACATTGGCTGCATTGTATGTGACTATTAGCCCAGCAGAGTCATGCGTACTAAAGTTTGGGAAGATGTAGAAGAGGCATAAGGCTAGATCACTCCCCCACAACACACACAGTGTAATATGGTCACCAATGGAGGCCAGTCATGAGCATGCGTGACCATACAGACAGGAGTATCCTAGTACCAAGGCAGATTTCTTGAAATAAATCAGACACAGAAGATCAACAATCAAAAGAATAAATCAGGGCTGGGGATATAGCCTAGTGGCAAGAGTGCCTGCCTCGGATACACGAGGCCCTAGGTTCGATTCCCCAGCACCACATATACAGAAAACGGCCAGAAGCGGCGCTGTGGCTCAAGTGGCAGAGTGCTAGCCTTGAGCGGGAAGAAGCCAGGGACAGTGCTCAGGCCCTGAGTCCAAGGCCCAGGACTGGCCAAAAAAAAAAAAAAAAAAAAAAAAAAAAATTAAAAAAAAGAATAAATCAATGCCATCCTCCCTCCATCCAGTCCCTTGGGAGAGGCCAGCTCCTTCCCTTCCGAGATGCAGGGTAGATTCACAGGTATTAACGGATATAAAACATTTTTTTCTATGAGTTCAATAAAGCAAAACAAATAGAAGCTATGAAAAAAATGATTGTTTTACTTTGTAATTTATTCTCCTTAAAATGCAGAAATTGAATTTTCACATACTTAGTGAAGTTTAAGACTGTTACGGAGGGCCTTGCAGGGCCTTTCAAAGACAAATGGCAAACTAGGGTTATTAAAGGTTAAAGTTTCAAGGTAGAGTCCAAACACAGGGTGTGGTAGGAACAGAATTAAATGTCTTTAGAGTGTAGCAGACAAGGAGGTATAAATAGATGATGAAAGAATGCTATTCTGGACTGCTTGGGGACAACCAACAATGTCTTAGGGGAAAGGACCAAGAATTGATCATGGAGATATGCATTCTTTCACTTTAGTTTGGTTTTCTGGCTTCGCTTGTAAGCATTGACCATCCATTCTGGAGCCTCAGCCTGCAAGAAGGGAGCAGAGATTGATAAAATGCAGACAGCATAATCCTCATGGATGGGGGAACCAGGAAGCTGAATGAAAACATGGACCTGAGAGAACTCAAAAGGGTCAAAACAACCAAACTATAACTGAAAATTAAATATGTCAAAATTAAAATGTAATTGGTGTTTAAAATGCTTTTCTTTAAAAAAAAAAAAAAAAGTCTCCAAACACTCCCCATATGATTTTGGGGACCTCCACCATTTTGCTGTGTCATGGAAAAGTTTTTTTCATTGATCAGTGATGAATTCCCAGGGTTTAAATCTCTGCACCAAGAACTGCACGCATGCATTTAATCCAGTCTACTTCATTCTGTTCAATTCAATAGATGTTCAGTCTTCACTTGGTCCAGCAAACACACAAGAGCCTTGAGCATGCCTGGAAGAACATGTGAGGTGGAGGACATCAAATACCAGAGAAAGATGGACCTTAAAATTATGCAAGTGCATTGACAAACCCAAGACAATGAAGATTTATAACAATATCTTCTTCCAAGAGTTTTATCATTTTAGCTCTAACTTTTAAGACTTTCATCTATTTTCAGTTCATCTTTGCCTACAATGTGAGGTAGGGGTCCCAAGTTTGGTCTTATCACTGTCAAACAATGGTTCTTAACAATACATTGAATGATTTTTGTACCCCTATTGGAAAGTAGCTCTAGAGATCTTTGTGTTTATTTCTGTACTTGAAATTTGTATTCTATTGGTCCATGTATCTAGGTTTATGCCAGGACTATATTATTTTGATTATAGTAATTTTGTGGTAATTATTATTATCTTTAAGTCATTGCATAAAGAAGTTGCCATTTAGTGAAGCAGTTTATGAATACAATATAGCTTGATCAATGTCACCCCATTCAACATTCTAACTCATTCCTTCCCCACCGACCCCTTCCCTCAGTCTTAATTTTTATGAGATATACATTGGATTCTTGTCTGTATTTCCCCCCTCTTCTCTTCATTCATCTACCTCTTCCCACATAACCTTACCCCATCCCTTTCCAGTACCCAATGCTGGTGAATTGCTGAATTTTGATTTTGGCTTTCTAAGGAATTACTATTTGAGATCTCCCTTGCATCTACTCTAGTTCAGTTAATACATTTATGCACTTTCATACTATCCAGCGTATTTACTTATGAGTTTGTTAGCTAAATCTAGCCCCCACATATAAGGAAAACATGGAGCCTTGGTCTCTGTAGACCTGACTTACTTCACTTAACTTAATGTTTTCCAAATCTTTCCATTATTTACAAATGGTATAGGATCATTCTTTTTTAATATTTTTAAAACAGAAATGTGAATCTTTTAACTTTATCATTCTTTTATAAGACTATGGCTATTCCAGGGCCCCTGGAACTCTCTATGAGTTTAGTACTTTTTTTTTTGTCTTGATATATTTTATTTTATTTTATTTTCTCAAATTTTTATTATCAAACTGATGTACAGAGAGGTTACAGTATCATACATTGGGCATTGGATACATTTCTTGTACTGTTTGTACTGTTTTTTTAAAAAACTTCTGCAAAAGAAATATCAATGGAGTTTTGGTAGGGATTTCTTTGAATCTATAAATTTCTTTGAGATATATTGGCATCTTAACAATAGTACATTTTGCAGTTCATATGAAGGGAAATATTCTCCAGGAATTTTCATAATTAATTTTATTGAGTGGTGTTTTATCATTTTCAGTGTATAACTCTTGAACCTTCTTGTCTTGTTTATATACTTTTAATACTACTATAAGTGCAGTTGTTTAATTTCACCTTGGGATATTTTCTTAACAGTAGATTTTGTATATTAATATAGTATTCTGAAACTGTGTTGCATTCTAATATGCTGCTTGATTGAAGTAATTGGGTTAAGCCAGTATAAAATATACCTATTGCGGGCTGGGGATATGGCCTAGTGGCAAGAGTGCTTGCCTCCTATACATGAGGCCCTGGGTTCAATTCCCCAGCACCACATATACAGAAAATGGCCAGAGGGGGTGCTGTGGCTCAAGTGGTAGAGTGCTAGCCTTGAGCAAAAAGAAGCCAGGGACAGTGCTCAGGCCCTGAGTCCAAGGCCCAGGACTGGCCAAAAAAAAATATACATATATATATATATATATATATATATATATATATATATTGCTATATTTTAAAATATATACTGAGGCCTTGCTCTTCCCAGCAGTTCCCAGCAGAGCCAGTGGGAGGATGAGATGCAGACCACTTTTACCTCAGGTGTCACTCTTTGTTCTCAGGGGCTCTTTATCAGAGAGATTTCCTTTGGGCTGCTTTTTGGTTAGACTCCTGCCGGACTGGAACACACATTCTAAGGAAAGAGATTGTGGCTTTTACCTCTTACATGAATGAAGGAATAGAAAGGAAAAATGTTGGGAAGGCATTTTTATCAGACTTCAGAAAGCTTTAAAAAGACTGTGAAGTCTCAAGTTGTCCAAGAAGAAAGAGTGCTGTTCACAGACCCAGCAGCTTGATAATTCCAGCTGAGCAATGTAGTGCACATGCTCCTCAACTGCAGCAGATTATAGCAAAAACAATTGATGAGCATTATCTATGTTTATAATGCCCAACATTATTATGACCAATTTGTATTGTATTATGACTAATTTGTATTATCTCTCACTGCTCTACAAGCTACCCTAAATAAAACTGTGGCTGAAAATCAGAGCAATCATTTCTAATCTCAAGCAGTTTCTGTAGGTCATGGATATGAAAACAGTTTAGTTAGTTCATCTCTCTCTTTACTTAAACCGAAGCTTCTCTGCGTGCTTTCCCACATGGGCTACAATGAGCTTCCTCACAGTATGGTGTCCTTGTAGCCATAGGAAGCTGTTTATGGCAGCTTAGGTCTCTTGCTTAATTGAGATGAGGTTTCGAGCTACAGCTGTACTGTTTACATTAGCTAAGCTCCATAGTCCACTCAGCCATGCGCTAGAGTATATGAGTTGACTAATCCTAAGGATTAGGATAAGGTTATGCTGTTTCAAGAAGAGGGATATAGATCCCCCCTCTGCAAGACAGGAGAGTCAAAAAATTTGTGTACATATTTCCAAACTGCTATGGTCTTCTTGTCTAATTATTTTAATGATATTATATTTAATTGACTGGGAAATGTAATCCCCTGATACTGAAGCTCACAGTAGGGTGAAACTGTTCACCCAGTGGGAAGCAAAATGCCCAAGAGGAAACAATTACCTTGAATCCTGAAATTGCATTGAAATACAAAATGAAAATCTTACAAAATGCCCCTATACCCAATTCAGACCTACAAGAGCCCATCTTCCCAGAACAATTTGAGTTTTTAGAAAATAGTGTAAAATATCATCAAATCAAGGACCTTAGAGTACCCACTTGCTATTTTCATTTGCATAAACCATTTCTCCTTTTCCACTGAGCACAGAAAGAACAGCTGGTTAGCCTTTAAGTGAACACGATGATACAAGAATGATGTTGCATACGTGTGCCAAAGGAAGTCTCACTGGATAAATAAAAGGTTCCTCATTTATTTATGATGTAACAATCCATTGTGCATTCAGCTGAAAGAATCATCAATTATTTATCCAGAACTCCCTGTCTCCAAGTAAAGGCTTTTTGTGTGCATAAGAGAATGTCTCTTTTTATTACTTTAAAACATGTAATTTTCTTTTTGATTGTGGTGGATGTTCTACCTCACAACACGTGGCATTACATAACCTGTATGTTTGACCAAAGATTTCTAGTTCATGATACCATTTTCATATGAACCAGGGACTGGTGTGTCCTGAGCCTAGTGCAGACACAATTAGGACAACCTTGTTTCTCAACTGTACTTCACAGCTTTAAAGTCTGATTTTCACTCACCTTAATGCAGAACAGACCAGATCTTAACAGATTTAACTCTTATCAGGTCAGGTGTGTGTGTGTGTGTGTGTGTGTGTGTGTGTGTGTGTGTGTTTACTTGTGTTTAAAATGCAAGTAGATAAAATAGAGATGCCCACCATCTCTGTACTGAAGCACTGAGGTGCTTCTTCATCACCCATTGCAGACATAGCAGCTGTTGGCCTGCAGCACCCAGATAGTTACTAAGGAGACATGTATGCATGAGCTAGGATTTACTCCCTTAGCAACCAGGTGGAGAGACTTTCTTTAGTTTATTTGTTTTTTAGTTGTTGTTTTTTTTTTGTTTGTTTGTTTTTAGTTTTGGTGTTTTTTTCAGGGATGAAAAGAATTTTATTGAGCAAAAAGTACTGACGCGCCAGGACTGCATCCAAGGTTGGGATCTCAAGATGCAGCCTTTAGTTTAATTTTTATCATAAAGGTGATGTACAGAGGGGTTACAGGTATAAAAGTCAGGTACTGAGCACATTTATTTTTATTTTGAACAGTGTCACCTACTACCTCTTTTGCTCCCAGTATTTTCTCTCCTGACTCCTGGGCTCCTTGAGTTGTATATAGTTCATTTCCAATACACTGTCTAGTATTACTGTTAAATTAGTTCACCCTTTTCCCACCATTTCTGTTTCCCCTTCCCCTCCATAAACCATATAAACTTACATACAAGACAAAAGGTACAGAAATCAAAAACAGTGACAAAAAGGAAAAACAGAAAGAAAAAAAGAGCCACAAAAAGTTAAATTAAAAAACCTCTTCTTCCCATTTCTCAGAATTCATTTCAAAAAGCATCATTTTATATGATCATATGCACATAGCTACTGAGCCCCTGTGATCCACTCCTAAGAATATCCTCCTTTGGTCTCACTGGGTGAATATTTAGAGTCCTTTATAATCTATCATGCCTAAGTGTATTTTTTTGTCTTTTACAATCCATTGGGTTTACTTGTAGATTTATAGGCACATTCTAATAATTACAGATGACGGAAACCATACAACCTATGTTCCTTTGGGTCTGGCTTACTTTAATATAGTTTTCCCAAGTCTTTCCATTTCCTTATGAATGGAGACTCAGTGAAGAAGACACTGTGAACTCTTCCCTCATTTAAAGGCTGGGTGTTTGGTTGGAAAATATTTTAGTACAACACAGCTGTGAAACACTAGAGCCATGCCACTAGCAAAAGACAAGTCCTTGAGTTCCTCATCCAGAACCTCAGGTAGCCGTTCACTAGGTGTACTAACTACAGGTGCAAGGCTTTGGTTTTGCTCTGGGTAGTACCAAGGGGACAAAGGCTGACTTACAGCCTCCAGATGCCCCACCTGTGTGTAGATCTATGTGGCCTTGGTGCTGAGGCCTTGCTCTTCCCAGCAGCTCCCAGCGGAGCCAGTGGGAGGATGAGCTGCAGGCCACTTTTACCTCAGGTGTCACTCTTTGTTCTCAGGGGCTCTTCATCAGAGAGATTTCCTTTGGGCTGACTTTCAGTTTGTAGCTGTTCCTACTACAATTTCCTTCTCTGTTGCCTTCTGCAAATGTCTGGCCGGAATCACATCTGGACGCTCTTCTTCTTATACTGAAAAACAAGCATTTATTCTTCCTCAATAAAATTTGTCACTTTTCATTCTTTTGACAGATGAACTAATGCCCTCAGCTACTTCTTTTTCCTTCTCCGGCTTTTTACATTCTCTCCCAGTTTCCTGCCTATCTTCCCTATGTCTGCCCACACAATCACTCCATTCTCTCCTTTCTCTTTTTGCTGGTAGATGGAAAATCAGTAAAGATCCCATTCAATGTGAACCCAAACTATGAACACCCTCAAAGCAAATTTGCATGTCTGGCCTCCACTCTCTGTGGAAGGTGTTGGTATCTCACCAAAAAGATGGCCTACTTCTGCCTCCATTGTTTTGAGGACAAATAAATTCTTTTAATATAAATAAATAAATAAATAAATAAATAAATAAATAAATAAAACAAGATGCAGTTAACCAGGAGAGAGATAGATTAGCCTTTCATAGGCTGCTATATTGAAGTTTTTCTTGATCATCTTTTATTCATGCTTTTATTTCCATCACCAGTGTCTAGCACAGAACTAATATGCTGTCATCATGATTGAATAAAGACTTCAGAAAATGTCTGTTTCCTGCTTACACTCTCCTTTTCATATTCTTTCTGACACTTCCTGGTATGCAGAGGTTTCAAGCTGACCTTTCCTGTCATGGGCAAATCAGAGCTCTCACCACTCAAACTTACCCTCCCTCCCCTTCCAAGGTCTCATTAAACCCTTGTTCTATCAGTGCCTCACATACTTGCTGCCAGAAATCTCATTAAACTCATAAGATGGGGAGGAGATTCCCATGGAATTCGGGATGCTGCCTTTATCTAGTTCTATGTTCTTCGTAAGTAATCCCTTAGATTCAAGGGTTGTGTTTGTTTTTTTTTCCTCCCAAGTTAACTTGTCTATAATATCTAAGCTTTCTGAGATATTAATTCATGTAATGGTATAAATCATTAAATAGTTTCTAAATGTTTGTAAGTTATATAGCTTTTGTTGTCAGTGCTTTTTGTTTTTCTGTTTTGAGGGTTTGGGATTTTTTTATTTGTTTTGTTTTTGGTGCTAATCCTGGGAGTTTGAATTAACAGCCTCAGTGCTGTCCCTGAGCTTTTTTGTTGAGGCTAGCACTCTACCGCTTGAAATACAACTCCATTTCCAGAGTTTGGTGGTTAATTGAAGATAATTTCATGGATTTTCTTTTCTGCCTAAGAAGGCTTTGAACTGCAATCCTCAGATCTCAGCTTCCTGAGTAGCTAGGATCACAGACATGAGCCAGCAATCCCCTGCTTGTTTATTTATTAATTTGTTTGCTTTTAAAAGGTACTTGCTTCCAGGCAACCCCAACTATTTGGGAGGGTGAAAGTAGAAGGATTATGAGTTACAACACTGTGTCTCAAAAATAACAAGCAAAATAGAACTAGAGGTATGGTTCAAGTGGTAGAATGTCGGTCTAGCAAGTGCAAGGACATAAGTTCAAATTCCATTGCTGCCAAATCAAACACTTGCTAAACCAAGTTGTACTTTCCCATAAGGAAAATAAAGAATGTCCTGCTGGTAGAACAAAAGACACTAGCATAAGGATTCCTGAGATTCCTGGCATCAAATATGCCTGTGCACACCATGCACTCCCACTCACATGGATGCACAGACAGGTGCTCACTTGCTCACTCACAAGTGTCTCTCAACAGTTAAACATCCCTACCTGTTTTGGAAAAGAAACCAACAGTCTTGCAATCAGTTTGGGGCAAGGTGGACAACTCGTGGCTCAGACTTAGAGTTGATCACCAGGGCACACAATAGTTGTCCTGACAAGAAACAATAGTGGCACTATGAAATGACATGTTGGAGGTTTGTACAAAATGGTTACAACCCTCATTTTTATGCTTATCCATTTTAAGGTTGGAGAGAAAGGATTTCTGGCATGGCCCTCCCTATTTCCTTTCTCTAACACTAGGACAAGGCTCTGAAATTCAGACAGCTTGGAAACACACAAAGCATCTCTTGGATCTAAGCCTGCTCCTCATCCATGTTAAGTTCTGTTATTTACCTAGAGCATTCCTAAGTAAATTGTACTTTGGTGGGCTGCTTTACCCATCTGAGAGACTGGAGGGAAGATGAGGAGCCTACGTCTTCTCTGTCCAAAGTCTGAGGCAGAGTCTAATTCTCCAGGTCCCCTTTAATCTTGTGCTCTAGCTACTTTATGACAGAATCTTCCAGCCAAATACTTTGAAGAGTCCCTTGGAGTTATCATCTCAGAAGATAGAGACAGAGAAAGTCTCAGTGGGGATCAGATTGTGTCTGTCTGACCCAAAGCTGCAGGTGAGCACAGCAATATTTTCATGTGGGAACCAAGAGTCTCCTCCCACCCCCTCCACCTACCCCAAAAGTTCCAATATTCCCAGGCAGATGGAATATTCCACTTTCACATTTTAGCTGAGGACGATAGTCATCAGGCATGCCAAAAGAAAGAAGAATAGAGATAGCTTTGTATCAAAATTGATGGAGCAATTGTGTAGAAAAATAAGATTGTGAAGACACATGGACCTCAGCCTCACAGCTTCAAAGACATACATGAGTCAGTCAGTGTTTTCATAGACATGAAAGTGGGAGAGGAGATGAAGAGTGAAATTATCCCACCCCTGCCAGATGCCACAGACTGGGATGAGGGAAGAGCCTCAGAGGAGCAGAAGTAAGTTAGAGATTGCTACTGAACACTCCCTGCTCTCTTGGTTCTGAGGAAAGGAACATAATAAACACCATGCGGGTTGGAGACATGAAGCAATGAATAATAACTGCATAGTTCTTCCCTGGGCAGGTAAGAAGTCCATTAACAAACACAGCAAGGGAGCCATGGAGTACAAGGAACTACGCTGCAGGTCTCAAGGCTCAGAGTCCTTGTGGCTTAGGAAAGACATGTGAAAATGGATGGACACTTACTCTAAACTGCTCCCAGTAAAGAAAACACTGAGGAGGAGGTAGGCTAGGAGAGGCCTGGGACATGAATGATAAAGCAACAAGAGAGATGCCTTGTTTAATGCAAATACAATTTAGGCAATGACACCCTCCCCCTCCCACATAAACACTTAGGTACATTCTTACAGGCATATGCACACAAGCCCACCTTGGCATCTCTCAAGATACTTAGATACACGTTGAAGTTGGCCAGGGCAGACCTAAGATTTACACAATAAGTAGTAGCTTATTAAGTTCTCCACATCAGAAAAGGAATGAAATAGAAGTATGACTGAAACTTAAGTGTTTACCACCGAGTGGCAAAGGATCTAGCTTGAAAGTGAAGTCACATTTCTTGCAAAAGGGTTTGAACCAGGAGCCATTGGCTTATGCCTATACTCCTAGCTATTCAGGAGACTCAAATCTGAGGATCACAGTTCAATGCCAGACAGACAGAGAAGTCTGTAAAACTAGTATCTACAATTAACTAGTATCTACAATTAACCAGTAAAAAGCCATGAGTGTTGCTGTGGCTCAAGTGGCAAAGCACCAGCCTTGAGAGAAAAAGCAAAGGGAAAGTGCCTAGGCCCTGATCAAGTCCCTCTATCAACATACAAAAAAATGTGAATTTATAGCTAAGATTAGTGTTGGTTTGTGGGCACTTAATTATAGTAGGAATCCAGAATGCAGAGATGTTTTGCTCTGATTTTCCTAGCTTGTGGGCTTACTGTGTCCATCTTGATGTAAAGTAGGTTTTACTTCTTTCATTCAGTGTCTACATTGTGTGCTACATTTCTGGTAGTTTTAACCTCAGAGCAAGAAGGGATGTGATAAGTTACTCAATATATTCATAAAATTAGGTTGTTCTCAGTACTAGCTTCTTCTCCTGTAGCCAGGCCCAGTGTTCACTCTAGCGTAGTCTGGGCTTGCCTCTTCCACACGGTACCATTTCCAGTGACCAGCCCCAGTTGCAATCTTCCAGCTACCCTCCTTACTGAAACCAGAACACTGAGGCTGACAGAATACCACCAACTCTTTTCTGATGGAAACCATATGTTTATGACTTCACGTCAATGTCAGATGTCAAGGTATGAGGTAGAAGTTTTGGCTCCTTGTTCCATGGTGTTTTCTCGCCTCTCCGTCTCCAGGCTGCCAGGAATACCCCATCCCTAAATTCTGTACAAATGTCCCTTTGACTACAACTCACAATCGCTCTTGGTTCTTCCAAACCAAGTGTCAAAGTCACCATCTCAAGGCTGCACCAGTTCATACGTCATGTTGCCCACCCCAACATAGTACCCTACAGGGAAATGGTTCCCTAACAAGGAATTGTGGATAAATCTAAGCTTTGTTCATTGTAGTTGTGGAAAATGCTAGTCATGGAACCCCAAAGTCACCCCAGTGCCTGTTGTTGGTTATAACAAAGAGTAGGATCTTAGATGGACAGTGTCTGGGTCTGAGACCACCACCTCAGTCCCGAGCCTAGGAGGGTCATAAGACCCTTATTGTTTACAGTGAGCCTCTTTGATGCCCAATCAGGAAGCCCTCTTTGCAAACAGAGTCCCCTCTGCCAGCCCTTGGGGACCTGGGGAATACATTCTCCCAGCCTCAGGCCCGGGTGTTTAGACTCATGCCACACTGAATTTCATCTGAGAGGAAAAGCTGTTTCAGATGACCATGAATAGCAGCTTTCATCAGCTGTCACTTCCCATTACAGCCAGCATGACAAGGAAATGCACTAGAGGCTGTTGGAGGCCTGAAATGGGAACTGTTCTTTCTGCTCTCAGTACTGATTGGCTTCATTTGTCCTTTCAAAAAGTTAATCAGGCCATTGGCTTTTCCACCCTCCCAGTTCTCACCTAGGTTCACCAGACTCTTGGGGATCAGAAAATTTCCAGTACTTGAGTCCAGCACTGAATGGAAATAAAATGACTATATAGGCTATTTCCAGAGTTCTATATGAGTAGTCTTTGCCTTTGAGAAAGTAGCTAAAGGCTTCAGTTTTTCACATAGACTTGACCTCCAAGAGGAATGGACATGTTTTTCTATTAGGAAAATGGAATAATGTTCCTATGGGCAGATGATCTTTATTATATTTTCTATTAGGAATAATAGTGACTGGGAGACAGAAACAGGAGGATCATGAGTGCAATCCCCAGGCAAAACAAAGAAAAATAGCTTTGGGTTCACTTAGTGGTACTGGGTGAAGATGGATGCTGATGGCTTTTACCTGTAATCCTAGCTACTCAGAGGGATCACAGTTTGAAACCAACCTAGGAGGAAAGGCCCTGAGACTCCTATCTCAACCACCAGAAAACCATAAGTGGAGCTGTGGCTCAACATGATAGAGTACTAGTTGAGCAAACAGCTCAAGGACAGCAGCCAGACCCTGAGTTCAAGTCCTGGGACTGAATAAAAAAATTCATCCAAACTAAGCCATTTAATTGTGTTTGCTAATTTCCCAAGTACAAATAGCTAGGGTAGATGTGGGGCTATCTACATGTCCTCTCTGAAAGTGGGTCTGTGAAGTCAAGAAGAAAGGAAAACAACTGCCTGGGCTTAGCCAACATGACTCACACTGCTTTCCTGAGCCAGTGTGACTTGCACTTATGAGTCACAAGCTGATTGGTTAATTATGCAAAAGCAGGGTATAGTTACAGGGATGTTTTTATTGAAGAACATTTTTGGAACTAACATATAAGCAGGTATAAAAAGGGATCCAGATTCATGTGTTGGGACAGTAGATGTATAAGACCAGCATGACCAACTGTGACTTGAATTCAGAGGAATAATACATTTTAAGCTGCAATGTAAGACCAAAGAGGCAAAAAGAACCATTTATTGGTCACTCAAAATGTTGAAGAAGGCAAGGAGAACTGGCCAAGTCAACCTGTGAATCCTCAAAATTGTACTTAGGTAGTGCCATTAGATGAAGAAAACTTTTCTTATTCACTCAGCCCTGTTAAAACGCAGAAGAATCCAGTACACTGGGAAGACAAGAGAAGGCATTCATATGAAGAAAAAATAGTCATATCAGCTATTTTCTATAGTTTTCTGTGGCTAAAGTAAGTTCGTATGCAGCCAGAGCTCCTCTCCTGATTGTTGCTAGAAAGGGTTTCTTTGGAGATTCCTTAAGGGTTTGTTAATGATTGGTGCTGGATAAAGAATACACTTGTAGGGCTTGGGAGTGTTGGCACATGTCTGTATTCCCAACTACTTAGGAGGTGGGGTAGAAAGAGGGTGGTCTGAAGCTCACTCAACAAAAGTGTGAGACCCTATCTGAAGAAGAAACTAAAGACAAAAGACTCAAACAAATGATAGAGCATTTATTTTCCCACCATGTGTAAGGTCCTGAGTTCAATTTCCAATATTGAAATAAAGGAAAAAGCAATTATAGAGATTGGATAGGTAGATGAAGTGAATTGAGGTAGACATTTTTACAGTACTGGATAATGGCAAGATGTTTTGGTCTTTTTTTCCCTTTCTTTCCTTCCTTCCTTCCTTCCTTCTTCTCTCCCTTCCTTCTTTTCCATCTTCTTTTCTTTTTTCTTTCTTTCTTCCTTTCTCTCTTCTTTCTGTTTTTGGAAAATATAAATATAAGGAAAACAAAAGAGCTAAGTCATGCCATTAGTGGTTTTCAGCATTCTGCCAGGTCTTCTGACTTTATCACAGGACAAGAGTGTCTTTTTTCCGATCTCAGAATGAAAGTGTCATTTTCCCGATCTCAGAGTGAAATGAGTCCTGCACTCAAGGAAATTACAATTTAGGAATATGAAAGTCATCTGAATAGTTGTGGAGACTGAAGTGTCCCAAATAGTCTCAGCTGAATGGTTCTGAGAGGAAGAAGATGTGGTTTGAAGTTTACAGATGGATGGAGAAGTGGGCAAGGATAAGCATAGCACAGCAAGTAGACCTCAAGTGATTCACAGCTCAACAACCTGTGGAGAAAATATGTAGAGGGGACCAGAAGAGAACATCCCAGAAAGTACACACTCTACTGAAGTCAGTAAGACACAAGTAAGGACTGGAAGAGGGAGGAAGGAATTACTGAAGATCACATCAGAAAAAGAGTAGTTCAGACTAGATTGTGGGGAAAAGTTTAAATGATAGAGTGGCTGGATTTTACCACACAAATAATGAACTAATAAAATTTATGTCTAAGAGACTCTCAAGAATTTCTGGATAACATGAAGCCAAAATCACAAAAGATATAAAATTCCACTTCCTTAATCCATCCAGATAAATAATCCAATACTGAACTGTTTTCCAATCAGGATGATATTTGTATTAAAAGATAACCATGCAGTATCTGGCATTAATGAAAGGGATACCTGAGACCTGCAATGCCAGCCCTGGAATAGAGATGACACTCTGCCAGGCCTTGGGTGACTGCCATCAGTGAAAGATGATTTCTACTTAGGCTAAATGCACAACGGTGTGAATAAGGTAGGAATGATCAAAGGGAACCAAGATAATGGGATTTATTCACTGGGTTATTCTTTGAGGTTTTCTCTATAAAATGCAGCCTCTATTAAAAGATGCTACTGTCTGTTTATACATCTATCTGCTCATGAATAAAGGATAGAAAGAAATGGGATAGATTTGTCAGGTTGTTGCAGCAAAGTATCAAAGCCTCTAGCACCACACCTAGGATGGAGTAATTGCTTTGTTCATAGGATTGTTGAATGCTCTGGTAATAGGATTCACTTGACTTTGGGACTCTTGAGGGCAAAGTCCATGTGATCATGTGCCTGTGATGCCCACAGGTGGAGGAGAGGCCTGTGGTGGAGTAACGGATCTGGAGTCAGACTATCTAGATCTGTTCTTCCAGGCTTTATTTCCTCCACTGTCACCATATTTATATGATCACTTAGCTACCTTGTGCCTGTTTTCTCTTTCATAAACTGAAGCTCATAGGGAACTGGCCACAGAATGTCAGCAACACCAGCTAAATCAACAAGTTCACTTAGATTAAAATCTAACCCATGATAAGGACTCAGTAGATATTAATCTGGGGATATCCAGATTAAACTCAGCTTGCTGCTGCTAGTGGCAGATGTTCTACCGCCTGAGCCAATATTTTGTGTGTGGCAGTCCTTGAGCGTTTGTGTCCAAGGCTCTACTGCTTGAGTTGCAGCTCCACTTCTGGCTTTGTGTTCGTTAATTGGAGATGAGTTTCATAAACATTTCTTCCCAGGCTGGCTTTGAACTAGTTTCAAAAAGCCACAAAAGGATCACAGATAGAATATTGACCACTAAAGTGAGCTTCACTGAGACCCTATCTCTGAGGAGCTTCATCAAGGAACATGCCGCATGGAACTAGCATGTTCCTCTGAATTTCTCCTCCTCAGACTGCCCTCTTCTCCATTGTTGGCTAGGCCAAATCATCTCTGTCGGGGAGGAAGAGATAAGAAGAGAGAATGAGAATGCATTTGGCAGTGCATTGTTTAACAGAAGCACAAAAAGTACTTTCTTCCTGGAAAGGATTTTAGTCTCTTGGTCCATTTTCTACTGCTGTAATAGAACACTAGACTTTGCTTAGCTCCTGCTCATTCCTGCTTTGCTCATTCAATGTCCCAGAATAACCATGTACCCATAAAAGGGAAGTTGGGGCTCTGGGGAGGATGAAGGGAGGTGCAGAAGGATTGCCTGTCATATGTGTGTACATTGGTGGACACTGTTATGGAGCCTTGCCCTTATTAGTGGCACCCTTTACTTCCATAATAATGTTAAAGAATGAGGCTTAGTTTCTTCTTTCAGACCCACAATGATGGGTTTCGTTAAAGAGTGTATGGTTCAGTATAAATATGACTTCAGGTTGTTCAGACCAACACACTAAATGGAAATGGAAATTTAACATTCAGGAAAACAAATGTAGAAATATGAATATTGTATGGTTTCCCCCAAAGCCTTATTAGTTGTTGTCATTTCACTTCCTTCCACTTGATAGTCCTTCCAGCTTGATATCAAAGGTACATAAGAGGACACAGGTGAGCTTTGAAAAACAGACTTCCTGGAACCTAAGTGCAGTCTCCTGGGACAGTACTTTCTACTTAAGTGCCAGCCAAGGAAAGAGACATCCTTGAGAACACACATTTTGGGGGGTGACACGGCACAAACAGCACGAGAGCTGGAGATGAACCATGAAGAATGATTACCACACATGTAGCAGGGCCAGGGTTTAAAATATGAACGATAATTGTAGAATTTCAAAAGTGCATCTCCCACCATTTACCATGCAGGTTTGTTGCTGCCAGTACTAGCACACATACCAGGGTAATGAACAAGATTTCACAATGTACTTGATTTGGAGGATACACTCAGTCTGGTCCATGAAAGAATCTTTACAGAGGGACGCTTGAACAGGGACACTTGAGTGGTGCTTTTCAGGTTGCAAGGATGAATTTGAGGAATAAGCCTGGAGTTAAGGAGTAAGCATCTTACCAATCAAATCAACTCATGCCCAACAACCTGATTTCTTCTTCTTTTCCTAAGCTCCTGTGAGAAACACTTTTCAAATAGTCATCTCCATTTGTACTTTGTCTACTTTCAACAACCCACTGCCTCCCCACACCCGAGTGAACTTGGCACAAGAAGTTCCTCCAAGCTTGAATCCTTCTAACTGCTACAACTCGAATTTCATTGGTTGAAGGCTCTGGCTCTGTGGATTGGATGTAAACACCTCCATGTCCTCTTACCACATGTGGCTTCAAACATAGTAGTTCCCTTATCCATGGCTTCCCAGACTTATTGCCAGAAAATATTTATGTAAAATTCCAGAAATAATTTATAAGTTTTTGAATTCTGAGTCACACCATGAAATCTCATGTTTTCTCTTTCCATTCCACCCAGAATGTGACTAATCGTTTTTGTCCAGAGTGCTGTTTATACTGTTGTCATGGTTTCATTTTATTATTAGGCATTTTTAATCTCTTACTGTATCCAATTGGTAAATGAAACTTCATCATAGGTGTCTATGAATAAGAAATAACGGAAGAACATAGGGATTGGCTGTGGTTTCATGCATCCACTGAGAGGTGTGGAAATTATCTCCTGAGGATAAAGCAGGGTTGTTGTAATTTTGGATAAAGGACTTACCCTTGAGCTGAGCCCCATAGAATAGAACAGTATTTGCTCTGCCTTCCAGCGCCAGGCCCCAGTTACTGAATGAGATCACCCTAATGATCTCCATTCTGGTCCACAGAGAAATCAGAAAGAAGTAAACTCAGAGCTGAACAGACAGTTTCACCAGCCTGTGGAGGTTAGGGCTCAGAACCTACTGTGCCAGAAAGCTGCGCCCAGAGGTGAGGATGAGATCAGCCAGGGCGTTAGACCAAATGACTGTACTCAGCCATATTATAGAGCACCAAAGGTAAGTTTCAATTGACATCTGTCCATCAAAGCCAAGGTGATGAAGGAATGAGTTTGTTAGTAGCAGTCAGTCACTTCTAGTCCAAGTACTGCATTCTCCCTTGTCCTCCCTTCTTGAAGTTCAAGGAAATGTTGTCAGTGTGTGATCAGAAAAAATTTGCATCTGTAGGGATAAAAATAAACCCTCTGCTCCTGGGTTCTTGTGTATGGCTGGTTTAATCTTTTGATTTAAAACATTTGGAAGAATAAGAAGAGTCCAATGGGTCTCGTCACCTGTACCCTTTGAAGGCCCAGAAAGTCAAGAGGTTGTTACTGGAATAAAGGACCACTAGACTGCTTGGGGATTCTGGGTCTTCAACAGCTATTACAGTAAAGTCCAAAAACATGACTTTCAGTTGTCACACTAAATTCAATTGAAAAGTTAAAAAAATGAGAAAAGATTCTGTGCACTGCAGTTGATACTCAGGAGCCTTTGAGTATGCTCCTGGACACTAGCATTAAATTGCTGGATTTTGACTCTAGGAGTAGGGAAATAATGGAATGGCTTTGCTACCTTTAATACTCTTAAGTTGTAGGTGGGTGCCAGTGGCTCACGCCTGTAATCCTTGCTACTGAGAAGGCTGAGACCTAGAGGATCACAGTTCAAAGCCATCCCAGGCAAAAAAAGTCTATGGGATCTCATCTCTAACTAGCTAATAAAACAAATAAAGCTTGCTAAATGTATATGTCAAGTGCTAGAGCACCAGCCTTGAGTAAGAAAGTTAAGGGACAACATTAAGACCTTGATTTCAAGCCCCAGTACGTACACACACACACACACACACACACACACACACACACACACACACACACAGAGTCATAAACTGTTAGAAAACATTTAAAAAGTAATGCATCCCTTATGTTTTTGTGCAAGGGAAAGTAGTAAATATAATAAGAATTGTAACAAGACAGTCTTAGTAACAAAAATTGACATCATTGCCTCCACTGCGAGATTTTTTTCCTCCATTCTTTTCAATTATTTTCTACTTAGAGCAAAAATGAAAATACCCAGTGATTTGCCAAACACTTTCATTTCTTCTCATTTTCCCTTTTACAGTCCTTGGGAGGATGTAATGCATGGCCTGGAGGCATGGAGAGAAGGAAGTGATGTGCGTGCCACAACTGGAATAGAAATTGAAATTTCCAAACACTTCATTAACCTAGAAGGGCTCCCTTATGCCTATTGACCAAGCCTTGTTTTTCCATCTGTGGATCAGATTGAGTCCCTTGCCTGTATGGACCTCAGACATGAAGTATGACCCTAGTATAATAAGAAGGGCCCTAAAAGACAGCCAACTCCAACTCTCACAGCTTTATTTCAAAGCAGTCAGAGTGTTCATCCATTCTTTTTATGTTAGATTATAGAAGAGATATGAAAAGAGGAGGAAAAACGTTGTAATGACCATCATGAGCTTTGTTGTGAACATAGGTAGACATCTATAACCCTTTCCCACCATCAAGCCTACAGCTTAGTCCTCTATAACTGCATCCATAACTGGGAGATCAACGGAAAAACTGCTTTTCTTGGGCTGGGAATATGGCCTAGTGCAAGAGCGCTTGCCTCCTACACGTGAAGCTCTCGGTTCGATTCCCCAGCACCACATATATGGAAAACGGCCAGAAGGGGCGCTGTGGCTCAGGTGGCAGAGTGCTAGCCTTGAGCGGGAAGAAGCCAGGGACCGTGCTCAGGCCTTGAGTCCAAGGCCCAGGGCTGGCCAAAAAAAAAAGAAAAAAGAAAAACTGCTTTTCTTAAATGCCTTTTTATTTATTTCTCTTGGGTTTTATTGTTAATATAAAGGTAGTGTACAGACGGGTTACAGTCACATCAATCAGGTAAAGAGTACATTTCCTTTTGGACAATGTCATCCTTTCCCAGTTTTCCCTTCCTATTTCCACCCACAACTTATATAGTTCATTTTCAACACAATGTCCAGTGTCTTAATTACTTTAAAATGTAATAAAGCAGGAAGGGAGAAGCTCCTGTTCCCATCAGAAGTGAATGAATTACCTTCCAGGACACTACTTCTCCTTAACTAGTAATCAATGCAGGATTTTACCAGGGCAGGTGGCTATGATAAAGGATAGCAATGAATAAGCATTTCCCGAGCAGCCCAGAGCTGTAGAACAGATGTATTTCCTGCCCTACTTGCTGCACTTGGGCTCTGTAACCAAAGAGGTCCCCAATGACAAATTCCTCCATCACTTTAAAAACCACATTTTCCATGAAGGTCTCTCTGAGGTGAAGAAAAAGTTACCATGAGACACAGCAAGGGGCCTGGGTCAGGTTGCACTGGGGAAGTTTATCATGATTCACACAATATGGCAACCCTACAGACAGGTCCCCTCTGCCTCTGCATGGGAAATATAGAGCCAGGGTAGAGAGTTTTCCAATGCTTTCACACAGCTGTCCTGGCAGCAGAGGCAGAATGAAGCCCCACCCCCACACGAAATTCTCTGGTGGTGATAGAAGTCAACTCTCCAGTCTTCCCAGAGCATAGATGCTTCAAAATCCTCACTGATGTAAATTACCAATAATCCTTAAGATTTATCAAGCACTTGCCAGACCCAGTATCACTCATAGAAGTTCACAGTTTATAAACTTCATCATGTTTATAAACACGATGTCTTTATTACTCCATTTTACAAATGACCTGAAACCTATTAAAAATGCTATCAAGTACCAATGGCTCACACTTGTCATCCTAGCTACTCAGGAGGCTGATTGATATCTGAGGGTTGTGGTTCAAAGCCTGCCCAGGATGGAATGTCTATATGACTTATCTACAACTAACCACATAAAACTGGAAGTGGATCTGGGGCTCCAAGTAGTAATATGCTCATGAAAAAAAAAAAAAAAGCTAAGGAGCAGCCCTCAGGCCCTGAGTTCAAGCCTCAGTACTAGCACAAAACAAATAATTGTGTTATCTTCACCAAACCCAGGTGTCTGATGGGTATCTATTTGTATGTCTATTATAGGCTCTGAGCACTAGAATAATGATGATGAAGTCATGTGGCATGTTCCAGGTTTATTCTCTGAGCAATAGCTTCCAATTCATAGCATGGAGGAGGAGCCTTAGGACAAATGCAGGCCTGATATCTCAGAGTTTGGGACTGATTAACAAAGCCTTCTGTGGGACACACAAATCCTAAAATGCAGGTGATCTGGGTAGTGTTCTCCTCCTACCACCAACTGGTCAGGTGGCACGTGTGTTGGCACTAGTTAGGTTTTGGATATCCACATGGTAAAGCTTGTTCTCCTGGGGTGGTATCAGGAGATGCTTCCTTTGAGAGGTAAATTAGATCATTAACCGGGAGGAATGCTTGTTCTCCAAGGAGTGAGTTCTTGCTCAGGACAAGAGCAGGCTGTCTTAAAGCAAGGCTGGCATCCTCAATTTGGTCTCCTGATTTCTCCCTCTGTATGGGAATTTCTTCCACTTAGGCCTCTCCCCACTCGTGCACACTCTGCCTCTCTGCTATGACATTAGCATGTTGTAATGGAGAGTCCTCACCAGAAGTCAGACGGATGGAGCTGCTGATCCTAGATTTTCAGCCTCTAAAAATATAGGCTCGGTAAACATCCCTTCTTTCTAAAAGAACCCATCTCAGGTATTTTATTACAACAATGGAAAAGAGTCAAAGACAATACATCAATAGTGACATGGAACAACCGAATTTGTCAATTTATGTATTGTAGGAAGAATCTCTGAGTTAGCACAGTGCTGTTTTATGATCTCACATCTCCAGCCACAATCATACTCCTGTGCTACAATCCTGCCCTACTTCCCTGGGCTCATATCCCCAAGCAGAAGACTCAGAGAGAAGTTTCAGCAGATATTATTCCTTCCAAAATTGCTTTATTTGAATTACAATGTGACACTGATCTACCTCTATTGTATTGTCATTCAGAAAGAAGAATGTTTTTGTTTCTCATCAATGACTCAAGATGTAGAAGTGAGGAGTAGGGTAGGGTATAGAGCAGACTAAGCAGAAAGGATAATGCTGGGAGGTAGGAGATTAGGATCTGTGCTGAAAATGTAGCCCAGGCATTAGGGAAAGGAATTCCATTTGGTGGAGGGCAGGGAGATGGGGTGTGAAAAGACCAGGTGAGTGTGGTCCCTGATGGGAGGGGCAGCCCAGCAGGAAGCTTGGTGGGGATGTCTAACTTCTGAGCGGTTCTGCTCAGGGCACATCAGTCTTTCACCATAAATGGAATATGACTAGAAGTATCAGTATTGGGACAGATAAAAGGAGGCCTTGCTGTCAGGTACATGACAGAAGTTAAAGAAAGGCAACAGCCCATTCAGGGTGTAAATATACACATGTGTGTTTGTATGTATGTGTTTGTTATTTTGTAGTTGTTTTTATTTGAGTGATTCTAGTCATGTCAGGGCTGGGGTTGGTTGGTTGTATTCTGAGGAGACTGGAGAAGAGAAGGAGGGATGAAAGAGAAGGGGGATAGAGGAAGTAAGAGAGTCATGAAATGTTTGAGAGAAGGGTTGTAAAGTAAAATCTTCCAAGAAAGGAAATGTGAAGCTTGGGTCTGATCAAAGCAACACAGGAAGAAACAATAGGATGGCCAATTTTCTTAGAAACTAGTTAAGTTAGTTCTAGCCAGGTGCCAGTGGCTCTTGCCTGCAGTCCTAGATACTTATGAGGCTAAGATCTGGAGGATCAAGATTTGACATGACCACATCCACTCCAGCATTTGTTATTATTATCCTGATAATGGACATTCTTACTGGGGTGAAGTGGAATCTCAGTATTGTTTTGATTTGCATTTATTTTAGGGCCAGTGATGTAGAGCACTTCTTCATGTGTCTCTTGGCCATTCTCATTTCCTCTTCAGAGAAGTCTCTTTTTAGGTCTTTAGCCCATTTATTGAGGGGGCAGTTGCAAATTCTGGAAGGGATGTGGCAAAAGGGAACTCTACTACATTGTTGGTGGGAATGTAAATTTGTTCAACCACTCTGGAAAGCAGTATGGAGGTCCCTCAGAAGGCTAACCATAGAGCTCCCCTATGATCCAGAAGTCCCACTTTTGGGCATCTACCCAAAAGATTACAAGCAAGACCACACTAAAGCCACCAGTACAACTATTGAAGTAGAGTGGGGGTTCACTATGGGGTCCCCCCCAAGGGAGGGGATTCCTGGTTCCCCCAAGAGTCCACCACACAGTCTCCAGCTACAAGTCAAAACGACAGATTTATTGGGGAAGTAAAAAGTGAACAAAAAGTGAACCGACCAGCCTTGGTTGCAGCCCAGACTCGGGAGCCGAAACTGCTGACCACGTGTGCAGGATCAGGGCCTGGACTCAGGAGCCAGAAGCGCCTGCACATGTGCAGCCCAGACTCAGGAGCTGGAACTGCGTGTGTGTGGTCTTCCAGCCTGGTTATAAGGCAAACATCACAGTCAAACTTGCCACACGCAGGTGACCAATGAATATACAACACTTACAGAGCATGCTAGGCCGCACGCATGTGGCCAATAGAGGTACAGTCTGTCTCATAATATCTATTTGAACTAACGTATCATTCTAGTTAGAATTGGCGCATGGATTTGGTGGGGCTCACATGATGCAGGTGGATACGCCTACTCATAGGAGGGCATGGGTTTAACCTTGAACGTTCCTTGAACTTTCCATGGTTTAGGTGGTCAAGCAGTTTACACAATCTTAGCACAGCGAAGGGGAACTTCCCTGGATAGGGTGGAGATCTTAGTGAAGATGGAGTTGGCTTCTGCTCTAATCTAAGCTGGAGTCAACCTGAAGTTCCTCCATAGTTAATGATGGCACTGGCCAGATCTGACCTCCCTATTACACTATGTTCATCACAGCACAATTTGTCATGGCTAAAATATGGAAACAACCCAGATGCCCCTCAGTAGATGAATGGATCAAGAAAATGCAGTACATATACACAATGGAATTCTATGTCTCTATCAGAAAGAATGACACTGCCCCAGTCGTAAGGAAATGGAAGGACTTGGGGGAAAAAAATCATACTAAGTGAAGTGAGCAAGACCCAAAGAAACATAGACTCTCTGGTTTCCCTTAATGGGAATAATTAGTATGTGTCCAGTGTCCAGGATAGTCCTAGAAGAAGATCACAAGAGCTCAATATCTATGTCCATATGAACACATAAGATGATGCTAAGCGAAATGAATTTCAAGTAATGGAAACAAGTGGTTTATCATTGTTGTTATTTTCAACATACTATGTAAAATTATGTCCTTTTTATTTTCTGTTTATGTAGTGCTGAGGAATTGAACCCAGGGCTTCGTGCATGCTAGGCAAGCACTCTACTTCTAAGCCACATTCCCAGCCCCTTATGCCCTTTTTCTTTTGTCTTCCTTTCCCATGGTTTTACCCCTGATATCACTGTAACTGATTTTTAGTACCGTGGATATTGTATGTACATGTATTGGAACTAGGGAAGGGAAAGGGAATACCAAAATGGAGGAGACAAAGGATAACAAGACAAACCAATACAAACAGCAATACTTACAAAACTATATGGTGTAAACCAACTGTACAACTCATGGGGTGGGGGAGGGAAATGGAGAGATGGGAGGTAGGGTGATGAGGGAGGAGGTAACAAGTTGGATAAGAAATATACTCACAGTCTTACATATGATACTGTAACCCCTCTATACATCACTTTAACAATAAAGAAATGGGGGGAAAGATTTGATATGCTCCAGGCAGAAAAACACATGAGACCCATCTCCAATTAACCAGCAAAATGTCAGACTAGAGATGTGGCTCAAGTGGTAGAACACTAAGTATGGGCAAAAAGCTGAGCAAGAGTGCAAAGCCCTGAATGCAAATCCTGGTACCTTCATATGCACACAGAAAAAGAAAATTAGTAAATTAGGTCAACATAGTTCTGCCATTCATCTTTCCCACAGTAAAAAATCTGCTGTATCTTCAGATTAGCAAAGAAAACCCTCTTAATTCTTTTGTGTCACTTTGTGGGCCCATATAAGAAATCGAATTTAGGGTTTACTTTTCTTGGTTGACCTGTCACTCTATCATTTGAGTCACATCTCCAGCCCAGCTTGTTGCCAGTTATTTTAGTCTCATGGACTTTTCTTCCTGTGCTGCCTTTGAACTTCAGTCCTCTAGATCTCAGCCTCCCGAGAAGATAGGAATACAGGGATGAGCCACCAGGGCCTGGTTCCAGAGAAATGTGTTCAGTGAAAGACTGTTTGGTAGCTTTAGTAAGAAATAATCAAGAACTGTAAAGATAAAATAGAGGAAATCACTTCTACTGAGAAACTGATGAATTCTCTTAGAGACAAATTGAGAGACAAGATACTTTAAAGACTTGAAGCATATAGAGGCTATTTTTTATGACTCCGACATAAAAACCTATTTTAGAGAACTGTTAAAAGGCTTTCTTAAAATATTAATGATCACCAAGTAGTGCTCCAAACTTGGAACTTCAAATAGAGTACCTCCTTAATATAGCACATATAAAAATATAATTTCTACTTCAACAAACATGAAAAAAGACATCAAATTAACAATCACAATCAAAAGTGGCCCTCTTTTAGTTCCTTTTTTCTGCTGAAGTGGGAAGAAAATACACAAAGAGGCCAAAAAAAAACGGATGAACCATACCAAATCATCAAGGGAGCTATTAATCTACTGATGTATTATGAATCTTAATATATTTTCAAAATGCTCTAGGTAATAAAGATTTTCCTTTGAAAAATTACAGCTTTTAATTTTAAACAAGGCAGTAAAGCTAAAAAATTTTGCAGCCAATTTGATATAAATGCAAATCCAGTCTAGAAAGCCAGTCTGAGGCTGTATTTCAGAGCTTGTAAGTCCCACTTAATGGTAAACACTTGTAATTTTGCAGCATGGTGCTAAAGACTAATTTCTTCAAGCTAAGATTGTACAGTGGTAAGCATGAATTCATTTCATGATACCCCCAAACACACTAGCAAACAGATCCTCTCAATGTGCTTGAGCCAGTTTTCATAATTGTTTTAAGTTAGACAAGCATTCTTGCTATTAAATGAAGCAGCTCTCTTTTTCCCCTACAGCTTATTAATTAAATTGGTATTTCAATCATTATCAATTTCAGTTGCTATATCACACCCTTCTTCCTCCTTTAACAAAAATCCAACATGTGAAAGCAATTTTTTTCTAGTAATATTTTTTTCTAGTAGAAGATTGTCCACATGGGATATTACATAGACTGTAAATCTACCAGATCACCATACCCATAATTGAATGCAGGAACTCATGCCTGAAATCTCACCTATAAAGGGGAGGTAGAAAATGGAGGATCATAGTCTCAGGCAAAAGCTTGAGGCGCTGTCTGAAAAACAGATGAAAACAAACAGGGTTGGGAGTATGACTCAAGTTGTGCAACACTTGTCTATTTCAGGAGAGTCCCTGAGTTCAAGCCCCTGTACTGTCAAAAGAAAAGACGGGGCTGGGAATATGGCCTAGTGGCAAGAGGGCTTGACTCGAATACATAAAGCCCTAGGTTCGATTCCTCAGCACCACATATACTGAAAAGTTCAGAAGTGGTGCTGTGGCTCAAGTTGGCAGAGTGCTAGCCTTAAACAAAAAGAAGTCAGGGATAGTGCTCAGGCCCTGAGTTGAGTCCCAGGACTGGCCAGAAAAAAAAAAGAAGAAGAAGAAAGAAAGAAAGAAAAAGAAAAGACAGTATCCTGCCATGATGTTACAAAGGTGTCATTGTCACCTAATGCTGGTGCAACTAGGCTTATTCAGTGATGATGATGATGGGAGAAGAAACCTTTAGGAACTGGTGTGTGCCTACAGAAGACTTGCACAAACCAACATGGCTTCCCAGTGAGTCACATCATTACAGAGCTCACCACTGGGTGAACCATGAATTTCTACTTGTTTACACTTACTAAGTAGACCAAGTCTCGGCACCTTGCTGGGCAAACCAACACTCTGAGCACAACCAAGAATTGATCTAATCTCAAAGACAGTGTTGATCATGCACAAACCCCAGGTCCTGAGGCTGGGGGTGGGGCCTGAGCTGGGGGAGAGGATGTTCCTTATAGATTTTCTCAGCCCTTCAGTGGGGAGAGCCAAGGTCCTTCCACAAGCAACTGCAGCACAAGCTTTGCTCTCTGTTGGATGGCTATGGAAATCATGATGGACTCACCTCCACTCATCGCTTGTTTCTACACACTGTAAGTACATAAACTATGGATAAAATGACAAAAACAGACTCCTGAAATGCCTGTAATACACTGAATATTTGTGTCCCAAATCTATTTGTTGAACCCGAATTCCCAGTGAGGTTCTATTAGGGTGTGGAACCTTTCTCGGGTGATTAGATCATGAAAGCAGAAACCTGGTGAACTAGATCAGTGGCTTTAAGAAAGAGAGCTGCAAGTGTTCCCTCATCCTCCGCCCAGAGAAGAGAGGGAGAAGGCAGTTTGGAACCAGAAAGCTGGCCCTCATCAGACAGCAAGTGCCAGTGATTCCATCTTTAACTTCTGGCCTCCCTATTTGTAAGAAAGGATTTACTATTGTTGGTAAGCTCCCAGACTACAGTATTACATAATAGTAGCAAGACTAAATGAAGGCAATGGGTTTAAAATCACTCATCTATCTGTCTGTCTATCTGTCTATCTGTCTTTCTATCTATCATCTATCTTATTGTTATTGTAAAGGTGATGTATGGGAGGCTTATAGTTACACAAGTCAGGTCATGAACTCATTTCTTATTCAACAATGTCATCACTTCCCTCACTCTGTCCCAGACTTTCCTTCCCAATCCCCCTCCCCTACAAGTTGTATACTTTATTATCAACACAGTATCTAGTGAATATCACTGCTATATTTCTTCACCCCTTGTCCCACCCTTTCTGTGCTCCCCCTTCACCTTTCCAGAGGCAGATAAACTAGACAAAGGGTAAAGAAAACAAAAACAGCAACAAAGGAAAAGTATCTTATCAGTCAAGGACCTCATATCTAAAATACACTTAGAGGTAAAAAAGTTATACCCTCCCAAAATAAACCCTCGAAGAAACAACCACACAATTAATAAATTAGCTAAAGACTTAAAGAGAGACTTCTCAGAAGAAGAAGTAAGAATAGCCAATAGACACATGAAGAAATTTTCAACATCTCTGGCCATAAAAGAAATGCAAATCAAAACAACATTGAGATTACACCTCACCTCAATTAGAATGGCCATTATCAAGAAAACTAACAATAACAAATGCTGGTGGGAATGTGTTCAAAAGGGAACCCTACTACACAGTTGGTGGGAGTATAAACTTGTTCAACCATTCTGGAAAGCAGTATGGAAGTTCCTTAAAAGACTAAACATAGCCAAGTATAGGTAGATCACACCTGTAATCCTAGCTACGCAGCAGACTGAGATCTGAGGATTGTGGTTCAAAGCCAGCCCAGGCAAGAAAGTCTGAAAGACTCTTATCGCCAATAAATTACTTAGAAAAAGCCAGAAATAGCACTCTGGATCAAGTGGTAGAGTACTAGCCTTGAGCACAGAGAGGCTCAGGGACAGAGCCCAGGTCCTGAGTTCAAGCCCCAGGACCAGCAAAATAAATAAGTAAATAAATAAATAAATAAGTAAACATAGAGCTTCCCTAAGACCCAGCATTTCCACTCCTGGTCATAAATCATTCTTTTCCTCTTCTAATTCCTTAGAACTTGTTAGAGAGCTTTACTATTTGGAATTTTTCACATTAGATGTGAGCTATCTTTTAATTTCAAAATAAAATTACCTGAAAATATAATGCATATACCCCCAGTTTCATCCCCTCTGTGAAGTTCCTAGAAGAGCAAAGGAGAATAAGAAGATACACACACACACACACACACACACACACATACACACACGCACGCACTTATTTTTCAGATCTAATAGCATGAGGCAATATAATGACCCTAAACAACAGTTAACATAATAACTGAAACACATCCTACTTCCTGTGTGCAGGACACTGATAGGAGCACATTACACAATATCTTAATCCCTATAACAACCCTATATTGTGAGTACAATTATCATCGCTTTTTTATAGGCTCAGAGCTGAGGCAAAGAGATGCAGCAGTACTGCCCGCATCACACAGCTAGAGATACATCATGCAGGATTCAACCCAACAGCTCAAGCTCTTAACTAATAACCTACAAATTCTCAGCAATAAAAAATTCAGATAAATATAGGGTGAGGAGGGGTTAGGAAGATTGCCAGATGATTTGTGAGTTTGATTAACATATCTGATTTCCTTAGTCACCAGGGCACAAGCCTGTGCTGATCACTTTTTATCTGGCACTACCTGATGAAATTAAAGCAAGCCATTGCCATGCTATGTAAATCTGGGCAGATGAACCGCCCTTTGTAAGGCAATGGTGACCAGCTAGGTGCAAAAGATAAGGATGCAGGGAGGAACCGGTTGAGGATGAGAGAGGTGAAGCTGGGAGGTCTCCATCAAGAAGGGGCAAAGTGGGAAGAGATCACCTCCTACTGGGGTAGCAAATGTATCTTCTCCAAGAGTCAAGCAAGCAGAAGTGGACCAAGGTTTCATGCAGTCTTTGAAGTTCCTTTAAGAAGACTACAAAGCCAGGTGCTCATGGCTCCCTCTGTAATCCTATCTTCGCAAGAGGCTGAGATCTGAAGAATCCCAGGTCAAACCCAGCTCAGACACTAAAGTCTATGACACTCGGGTCTCCAGTTAACCAATAAAATTCCAGGCTTCAGGTGGTGGCTCCAGTGGTAGAGAACCAGCCATCAACAAGGAAGCTGAGAGATAATTCAAGGCCATGCGTTCAAGCTCTGATATTGGCACAAAAACAACAGAAGAATACCAAAGAAAAGAGCCCTGGAAGGAAGCTGTGCCAGGGCTGGCTCAGCGGTAAGGGATGCGAGCCTGAGAAATTGAGACAGGAGGAACTAGTGAGACAGTGAAAGAGTTCACCAAAATGGCTTTAAACTTAAAACTGAGCAAGTTGTATATTTCTGGAATGCTTCATTTAATATTTTGAGACTGTGCTCAACAAATAAACAGTATAAAAAAGCAAATGAGGAGGAAAGACAGTTTTATGTAGACAGGAGACAAAAAAAATCCTCCATTCTAGGGATAGAAATGAGGATTTTTTTCCTTTGGTGCTGGTCTTTTTTTAAAAAATCTTTTTGTTTGGTTTATCTGTCTTTTGGAGACTAAGGGGAGGGGCACCAAGATGGAGGGATAACGGGTGAACAAATGCAGCAGTGGTACTCACTGGACATTATGTTGAAAATGAACCATACAACTTGTGGGTGGGGATGGGAAGGCAAACCTGGGAGAGAGCGAGGGAAGGGGTGACATTGTCTAAAAAGAAATGTGCTCTGTACCTAGTTTATGTAACTTTAACCCCTTTGTACATCACCTTTATAATAACAACAAAAATAATTTTAAACAAAGAAAAAAGAATAACAAGACCTTCATTCACTGCCCCTCCCTTTGAAAGAAGGAAGGAAGGAGAGAGGGAGGGAGGGAGGGAGGAAGGGAGGGAGGGAGGGAGGGAGGGAGGGAAGGAGGGAGGAAAGGAGGAAGGAAAGAAAAAGAAAGAAGGAAGGAAGGAAGGAAGGAAGGAAGGAAGGAAGGAAGGAAGGAAAGAAAGTCCTCCAGAACAAAGCAACAGCACTCAAAAGTTAAGTTGGAAGGATCAAAGCCACCCTCAAAATTCCATACCAGCAATATGTTCACATTAGAAGAAAAAATAGTCTTTAAAACATATGAAAAATCAGGCTGTAAACATTGGAATAATTTCTTTATAACTAAGCTTTCTTTGTCTTGCACATAGACCAGAGAAGGGTCATTAAGACAATAAAATCAACAGAGAGGCCAAGTGGCCATGGCTCATACTTATAATTCTAGCTACTCAGGAAGCTAAGACTTGAGGATTGCTGTTTAAAGCCAGCCTGGGCAGAAACCCCATGTAACTCTTATCTCCAATTAACCACCATAAAGCTGAAAGTGGAGCTGTGGCTCAAGTGGTAGTGTCAGCCTTGAAACACACACACACACACACACACACACACACACACACACGGCAATAACAAAACAAAACAAAAGCCAGAAAGGGTTTGGGTCCTTGGAAAAATTCAAATAGAAGATGACAGTGCAAGCTTCTGGCTTGAGGGCAGCAAGGTAAGTTTGGCTATAGATGTCAGGGAAGGGGCTGAGTATGACTCCTCATCCTGGAGTAATCAGAGAAGTAATGGAAAGGCTACAACCCAAGTTGACAGATAGTAGATAAAACTCAGTGACAAAGCACAACTGAGAGCACAGTTACAGAGTAATAAAATGAGCTGAGCTGTAATGCTTTAACCTCCCTGGCTGTAGTTTTGTTTTCAGAGACTGTGGCTCACGGTTAATGGTGCCTGAAATTTTCATAGGAAATGTGGGAAATAATTGATCAGGGTGTTTTTAGTTGTTTTTTTGCTTTGTTTTGTCAGTCATGGGGCTTGAACTCAAGGCCTGGTCACAGTCCCTGAGCTTTTTACTCAAGGCTAGTGCTCTACCACTTTGAGCCACAGCACCACTTCTGGTATCCTGGTGGTTAATTGGAGATAAGAATCTCAAGGGAACTTTTCTGCCCAGGCTGGCATCTAACCATGATCCTCAGATCTCAGCTCCTCCTGAGTAGCTAGGATTTTAGGCATGAGCCACCAGTGCCCCGCTAATTGATCATAGTATATTATGCAGTGTTCATAGGATATCCACAGGAGTCATGAAGCTCTTAGAATACATAATCCAGGCTAGGCATAGTTTCAGAATGTGTGCTCAAAGTCAAGGCTTGCAGGGCCTCAGAGAGCACAACTGCCCACTGAAATTTAGGCCTTGGGAGGTCAGCTTGGTTCCTGAGTGCTGACATGGCCCTCATTTGCTCCTGGTAAATAGCAGCAAGGCTTTAGGAAGATCTTTTGGTTCATGGTGACATAGTGTTTTATGAAATGAAAGCCACAAACCACAGCTAGATCTATTTTGGTGCACAGCAATGATTCGAAGTAGGTTCAAGTTCAAGGCTGCTGATCTTTGCAAGTCAGGGAGAATGATGGCTTAGTAAACTGACAGTGGGCTCTGTATATAATTGTTGTGCTACTGGAGTTTGTATCAGTGTAGTTTTTATGTGAAAGGGGATGTAGCATAAAAGAAATTATGTCTTTATGGATTTTCAAGGTTACAGCCTATAGTCAAATACCTATTCATTCATTCCATATCTGAGTAAGTCAGAGGTCAGTTGCCAACAAAGCATGTCTCAGTGAGCAAACAAGCACCCAGCAGTGCCAGTGAGATTTAATGTAGTCTCTCTGTGAATGCTGGGCCTGGTGAGTATAGGAGACGGACAGAGTAGGAAGTTAGTGTTTTAAGTCCAGATTTTCTGTTTAGGTTGATAAAATCATTCTAGAGCTAGACAGAGGTAAATACATATAAACACACACACACACACACACACATATACATACATATATACAATTTAGAAATCCTTTTTGGGATGTTTAGTACCCAGGTTGTTTGAACTCAGGGCTGTAGTTGTTCATCTGGTGTTCTACCACTTAAACCACACCTCTAGCCCAGCTTGCAGCTGCTTATTTTTTGGAAATTGAGTCTCATGGACTTTACTGTCCAGACTACCTTCAAACCACAATCCTCCAGGTCTCAACCTCTGGAGGGGGCTTTCATAGCAGACATGAGTCACCAGTACTTGGATGAAACATTTTCTTTTTTGGATTAAAGGGAATAAACTGCTACAAATCAAAGCCAACTGTGTTTTTGGTAAGGTCCACAAGAGGCTGAGTTACAGAATAGCAGACCTTGCCTATTCTGGCCTGTAACTACTTTAATTATCTCCATAAGATGATATTTGTGTGTTCACCAAGGGGCAAGAAATAGTGTCCCCATTTCTGATGGTGTGTGCATGCTGAGCTCTCCAGGGGAAATGATTTAAAAGATAAGCTTTCTACCTCTGTAATTTGCAAACACGGGGGAGGGGGTGTCCACTGGGGGAGGCAGGGAAACCAGAGCACAAACACTCCCAGGAGAGAGCACATGTCCCGGCAAATAGTCTGTCTGGACCAGATCAAAGGAAGGCCAGAAGTAATGGTTAGAACGGGAAACCCAGGAATGAACAAGTTCTTTAGAGTTATATTTTTACGATTCAAGGTAGGGGGTCGTCTGAAAATTAAAAGGCCACAAATGACTGGATTAAGATAACCCTAATTTAGCAACTGCTATTAAGAACATTTTTTTTTCCTTCTCAAATGGCTATTTCAGAAAGAAGAAAAGGTAGAGCCTCAGGAAAGAGGAAGACGTCAGGGGTTAGGGTGGAGGGTGCAGAAAACACACTCCTGGCATGGGCAGATGCAATCACAGTGTAGAGAAAGAACAGGTCTGCTGGCCAGCTACCACCAATCACTTGGCTGTTTTGTTTGGATTTCAGTTGTTGTCTGTGTCAGGATCTCACTAAGTACCCTCCCACCCCTGCCCCTAGCCTTAAACTCCTGCCTATAGGAATTCAAGCTAGTAACTAGATGGTCATTCTCTTAAAGAGGCAGAAGGAAAACAGTTACTGACGAACAGCCATGCTCATAGGTGTTAATGGATGCGTCACTCTTGCTTGGGAAGAAAGACCCTGACAGGGATGTTTGTCCTCTTTACTACTCTCTTTTTTTAATAAGGGAAGAAAATGAGGTTCGGTGGTATTTGAGTGATTTGTGTAAGACTTTATCATTTGTCAGAGCATCAGAATTACTCACAAGATGGTCCAGAAAGCATGGGGCTTTATTATCAGGACACAGAGAATCACAAGTCACTAAAAATAGGAAATGCATATGGCACTGATCTGCATGTGGAATCCTTACTACTTGGGAGGCTGAGATATAGGGGGATTGCTGTTGGAGGCCAGCTTGGGCATCAAGACATCCACAAGGCCATACCTCAGGAGAAAACAATCCAGAAGAGGTGACTCATGTTTGTCATAGCAGCTACAATGGGAAGCAAAAAGAAGAGGGTCACAGTGCAGGCTAAAACAGGGAAAAAGTGAGATTCTATCTCAAAAATATCCAGAGCAAAAAATAATGGAGGTATGGCTCCAGCAGTGAAGCATCTGCTTAGCTGTATGTGTGAATTCCAGAGTTCAAATCCTAGTAAAGGAAAGGAAGAAAGAAGGAAGGGAGGGAGGGGGAGAGAGGGAGGGAGGGAAGGAGAGAGGAAGGGAGGGAGGGAGGGAGGGAGGGAGGGAGGGAAGGAGGGAGGGAGGAAAGGAGAAGAGAGGAGACGGAGGGGAGGGGAGGGGAGGAAGGGAAGGGAAGGAAGGGAAGGGAAGGGAAGGGAAGGGAAGGGAAGGGAAGGGAAGGGAAGGGAAGAGAAGAGAAGAGAAGAGAAGAGAAGAGAAGAGAAGAGAAGAGAAGAGAAGAGAAGAGAAGAGAAGAGAAGAGAGGAGGAGGTAGGATCCATGAGTATTAAATGCACCTTGCTTTGCTTTCTTCTTTCAAGGCAGGCAAACCTATTCAGTGCTGTATAAGTCTAATCGATGTTTAATTGTCTTATCCACGAGTATGTCCACATCCCTACCTACCCTCAAACAGTGAGTGGAAAGAAATGAAAGAGAGCTGCTCACGTGGAGGATAGAGTGACAGAGACAGACAGATACAGTGCAGTTCTAGATGCCTAGAAGACAGCTTCCAGATGACAAGAAGACAAAAAATAACATGATCATAAAACTGAGGAAGAAGAGGCTATAGAGAGGCACTCAACTCAAGTAAAATAATGAAAGCACCATGGGAATGACTGGAAATGAATAAGCTGGGTTAGGCAGGAAGACACTGAGGGGAAATTTCAGGGAGGAAACAGAACATAGGAATCGTTACTCATCAGAGATTTGCAAGCTAAGTGAAAATGAGGGTGAGCTGGTTGAGCTAGGTCTGCTTCCAGATTTTCTGTGTTTGGTATGTAGGTCTCGAGTCAATAGAATTTATCATCCTGTTGATATAAAACATACTATTATTGACCTCATCAAACAGTGAGCCCCAAGAGTTGGGGGGCTCATTATTTATGTTTTATACGTGTCTAAAAGGAGAGCAAGATATATTAAATGTGGAATCTGAACAGCTGCAAGCCATATTTTGGTATTTTTGCATCTCACCAAGGCTGAGGGGATAACAAAGTTAGATCTGCTGGGTACAGGTGACTCACACCTGTAATCCAGTTACTCAGGAGACAGAGAGTCAAAGAATCACAGTGCAAAGCTGAGAAGAAAAGTCTACAAAAGACTCCATCTTCAATCAACAAGCAAAAGGTTGGGCTGGAAATATGTCTCAATTAGTAGAACACAAGCTGTGAGCAATAAGACCAAAAACAGTTCGAGGCCTCGAGTTCAAGCCCTGGTACTGGCTTGAACTAAAAAAGAAAGAAAGAAAGAAAGACAGAAAGAAAGACAGAAAGAAAGAAAGAAAGAAAGAAAGAAAGAAAGAAAGAAAGAAAGAAAGAAAGAAAGAAAAGAAAAGAAAAGAAAAGAAAGCTGTATCCAAAAGAAAGGTACATCTTGAGAAAGGTAAAGAAGGTTTTTCTTTAGTGACAGAAAAAAGGTAAAATAATTTGAAATAAAATATAAGGTATATTTTGGGAATAAGATGGTTACAAGAAAGAAAAAATAAAGAGCTGGGAATATGGCCTAGTGGTAGAGTGCTTGCCTGTATACATGAAGCCCTGGGTTCAATTGCTCAGCACCAAATATATAGAAAAAGCCAGATGTGGCACTGTGGCTCAAGTGGTCGAGTGCTAGCCTTGAGCAGAAAGAAGCCAGGGACAGTGCCCAGGCCTTGAGTTCAAGCCCTAAACCTGGCAAAAAAAGAAAGAAAGAAAGAAAGAAAGAAAGAAAGAAAGAAAGAAAGAAAGAAAGAAAGAAAGAAAGAAAGAAAGAAAGAGGAAAGAAAGAAAGAAAGGAAAGGAAAGAAGGAAGGAAGGAAGGAAGGAAGGAAGGAAGGAAGGAAAGAAAGAAAGAAAGAAATAGAAAATAAAGCACTTGCTGAAAAGAAAGGGTAAATACAAAGCAAACGTGCTTGATAATAAGTTCTTGTGTGTGTATGTGGTGGCACCGAGGCTTGAATTCAGGGCTTTATGCTCTTGTTAAGTTTTTATGTTCAGGGCTGGCACGAACACTTGAGCCACACTTTTATTTCTAGCTTTTTTGGTGTGTTTTTTTTCTGCCCAGACTGTCATTGACCCTCATATCTCAGCCTCCTAAGTAGGTAGGATTGTAGCCATGAGCCACTGGCATCCAAAGTTAGAAAACTCTTTTGGTTTTCCTTCCTTCATTTTTCAAAATGTTTATTGTCAAGGTGATGTACAAAGGGGTTACCGTTACATACATAAGGCAATGAGTACATTTCTTGTCAAGATGCTAAGGGGACTGTTATAAATAATTTAGTTGGGACACTAATGGGATTTTTTAGGAATATGATGTATTTGATCATGTGAACTTCTAAAAAATATAGAAAGAAAGGGGGAAAAGTTCAGGTCTAAAGTACGACGTAAAAATGCTTTGGCTCACTCCTGGGAATCTACCCAGAGTAACACAAGCTAAGACACTGTAAAGACACTTGCACATCCATGTTCACTACTGCACTATTCACAATAGCTAAGCTATGGAAACAACATGGGTGCCCCAATAGATGAATGGATCAAAAAAAATCTTTCACCTATACACAATGGAATTTTACACAGCCATTAGAAAATATATTATGTCATTTGAAGGGAAATGAATAAACCTAGAACAAATCATGTGAGGTGAGGTAAGCCAAGCTCAGAGAGACAAATGATGCATGTTTTCTTTCATATGTAGAAGCTAGATCTAAAGTACACTGGGACATGGTAAATTATACAGGACTCTAGGTATTCACATGCAGTGAGAACAAAGAAGGATATTCTTAAGAGAGGAACACTAAGGCACAATGCCTATGTGTATCTGACCATATATAACAATATTTATCAAAATGAACTCCAGGAAAAGGAAACAAGAGGTTGTACCTTTGTTATTGTTGTTTTCATTTGTTCTTTTTTTTATATCTATCTTTGGAAGGGTAGGAGGAGGGTGCAGAAATGGAGGAACAAAGGGTGAACAACTGCAGTAGTGATACTATCACTAGACACTATGTGGAAAATGAACCATACAACATGTGGATGGATAGGAGAGGAAACAACTGGTAGAGAACGAGGCAAGGGGTGATATTGTTTAGAAAGAAATATACTCTTTACCTGACTTATATAACTGTAATCCCTCTGTACATCACCATTATAATAACAATAACAAATTGAAAAAGTGCTTTGGCTTACAGCTCTATGAAGGTCAGGTAGAAGTATTATACCACATGTACTTGGTGCATAAAGAACAACAGGTATTTGGGATGGAGTTGCCTGGAAGGAGAATGAGGTTAGGTTTAGGTTATGAGGGCATCAGTTCATGGTAATCAAAAACCCTTGTTCCTTCTCACCCAGCCCATGGAAAGGACTCTAAGGTTTCCTGAATCCTACTATCCTCTGCTCAACCAGCTGTTACGGGCTTGAAATAAAGACATCTGAGCTGAGATAAGAGATAACAGGTGGCAGTGAAGTATCAGTCAGAAATAGCAGCTAGGAGGCAGACAGCCTTTCAGAAGCAGAATGCCAAGTCCCGCCCCTGTCTGGTCTGGTCAGGGTGAGAAGCAGTATGTGGGAAACCAGGTACGTCTCTGCCCAGCAGCCCTGTCTTGTCTGTGAACATGCCTCATCTTTCACAGTCTGTTTCCTATATCTTCCTTCGGTGCCTTTTCCCCCAAAGGAAAACATTCCTGGGGAAAAGTTAGATGTATGGCATCTGTGTGTCAACATCAGCCTAAGGTAACAATACAGTATTCCAACTGCTTGTCTTAGAGCTGAGAGCACTGTGTCCAGGGAGTCTTTCATGGGAAGCAAGCACCATTAAGAGTGGTGGATGGGAAAAGAAGGAAGAACTTAGGGCAGTGAGTCAGCACACAGCAGCAGTGAGTGGTGACAGAAGCTACCAGAAAGTAGGGACAATATGTAGAGAGAAGTGGGAGGCAAAAGGACACATCACTCCATTTGCAATCCGGGCAAGACCTCAGGGGGTGGTAAACACTCTGGTTTTATAATAAACTGATATTCATAGAGACAGAGTGTCTTGGACCACAGTTTGACAGCCTGTGAGCTGGGGGGGATATTACAGGTTAGCACTGAGCTAGAAATCAAGTCTGGTCCCCTCATGTTTTACCCAGCAGGGCTTATGAAGGACCAATTGCATTCCAATCGGATCCTTGAAATACGTCCAAAATACCTCACCTATATATTGGGGGATGAAGGACTCAAAATAGATACTGTGTCTTCATTTATTGTCACCATTTAGTGTGACAATAATACTAAGAGTTTAAGCTGTGAGGCATATAGCTATAAACAGAATACCACATTGGAAATTAACTTTTAAAAATCAGGTTGTAGCTTGAAATAGACAATCATCTTCTAATATCCCACAGAGGATCCAGATATTAGAAGGCAATTTCTATTTTCAGTTTTCTTTCCTCCTGGCATAACAAAAAAATCATTTTGTGACTATGTACCATGCTATGCTTGCCTCGCTGTTTCCCTAATTCATCCTTTTCAAGTTTCCTCTGTGTAACAAATAGGCTTATCATGTCCCTGTTCATGTTCTTCTTCCATAACACTGAGACTGAATATTGTTCTCTTTGCAAGCTGATGAAGACACCAGGGGTCACAAATTCTCCAGGAACACTCATTCTCCTCCAGATGGGCTTGAGGTGTGAGATTTCAAAGCCCCATTCCCCAGCAAGGGCTACAGGATTCTGTTTTATTTTACATCAGGCTTTGCATTGGGCTGGATTTCAATGACTTTCTCTATACTTAAGAACTATCATGGGGACAGGACTGTTCCCGGGGAGGCTGTGATGGGTTGACAGGTGCGTGACAGTGGGAGCTGCTCTTGGCACAAGCATGTAAGGCAAAAGCAAGAGTAACAGCAGCACCGTCCCGTCTGACAGCCAGGCCTGAGAGAAGTTAGCACTCTATGTATATGAATATCTACTCCATGTAGGAGCTCAGAAATCGGCCCAAACATTTTTTATCACAGATAAGATGGGGGGAAAAATCACATTGGGGGAACCACCAGGATTCTTAAATTCTTGGTGGTGTGTATTTTGGTATCTCTACTGTGCAGCTCCAGAGAAACAGGAAATGTGAACACTCAAGCAAGCAAAAGCCTCCCATGATTACAGTGCTGCAGTAACTCCCAAGTCCAGTGCTAGGAAACATTCCCCCAGGAGATGGCATGCCAGTAGGTCCTGTGTCACCAGGGTTCTTTCAGCCTTTTATGTCACCTTGGTACTACGCTGGTGGTCCAAGGCCCCCATTGAGGATACCTAATCAGGCACTTGGAGGTGTTCCAGGAAGTCAGCCATTACTCCCCAGTGGCATGGACCCAACATGACAACAAGGACATCAAAGTATGGATGGGCCAATGAAGAGAATGACTCCTCCAAGAGAAATGGTGCCCTTAGGAACACAGAACTATGGAGGTGCAATGAGACCCCCATTGAATGCTTTAGGTGGCCCTGGCATGCCTGGAATGAACATGGGTCCAGGTGGTGGTAGACCCTGGCCAAACCCAACAAATGCCAATTCAATACCATATGCTTCAGCATCTCCTGGGAATTATGTAGGTCCTCCAGGAGGTGGAGGGCCACCAGGAACACCCATCGTGCCTAGTCCCCCAGATTCAACCAACTCTGGAGACAACATGTATACTTGAATGAATGCAGTACCTCCTGGGCCAAACAGACCTAATTTTCCAATGGGTCCTGGGTCTGATGGTCCCATAGGTGGCTTAAGAGGAATGGAATCACATCACATGAATGGCTCTTTAGGCTCAGGAGATATGGACAGTATTTCCAAGAATTCTCCCAATAATATGAGCCTGAGTAATCAACCTGGCACTCCAAGGGATGATGGTAAAATGGGGGGAAATTTCTTAAATCCTTTTCAGAGTGAGAGTTACTCCCCTAGCATGACAATGAGTGTGTGATCCTTTATGCGTCTCCTCATGAAAACCACAGTGAGTCAGCCCTTCACAGAACTACTACGGAAGAAAATTATTCATCACAGTGTACAGTTAAACAAAGGAATCTCAATCACACCAAACCAACCTTTTCATTTCCTGCTGTCTGCCCTATTTTGTGAAGAAAGAGGGTCCAAACGTGATTTAAACAACTGTGCAGAGTGGCACATTAGAATTGCCCTAATCTGAACTGCAAATAATTATCTGTGTATGTATATGTGTTGGAAGGAGATTGTATCATATATGTGGCTGTTACATGGACATATACGCAAACATGCATTGACCCCACAGGACATTGTAAAATATTATCACATGACATCTTAAGTAGAAATAGGTAGGGACTTTTTATTCCATCCTTTTTTCATGTTTACATTTTAATTATTGAAAGTTGCTCCTGTCCCCCTCCTTTGAAACTATTTTGTGCTATGTATATCACTGCTTTATATATGTTTTAAGGTGAACTCAGATGTTATGGTTTTTTAAATGTCTGCAATCATGGATAGGAATAAAATCACTTGAGAGCTTTCAAAAAACAAAAAAAAAAGAACCTACCACCTCCTGTCTTCCCCAATTCAACAAAACTTCTGCACAAAATTCTGGGTTTCCAGGCTACGAGGACACAAGAATTTTCTTACCCTTACTATTTCTTAGCAGTCCAGAGGACACTGGTAACCAGGGTACATCTGTTGAATTTTGTCATTTCACAGAAAGGGAGATATTTACTTCTCTCTCAGCACCTCAGGGTTGTCAGGTGACAAGATATATTGTCATGGCCCTGTCATCCCAGCAAACTGAAAGTACAAGACTTGAACTTGAAAGAGCCTTCAGAATGTTTTATTGCAATGTTATTTTCTCCACCTGAAGCTGACTGATCCCACATTACAGAAATGCAATTATCCATGTTACAAGTTGCTCTCCTTCTCTCCATTATGAGCCCAGCACTCGAATCAGTTCCTTTAATGCCCCTCATGGCAAAGTGTAACATTAAATGTTGATCTCTTGTTATGATTTTCCAAGAGGAAGAATTAGAGTGTATGCCAAGACTCTTTGTGAAGCTGGCTTTGCACACACATGCTGTGTGACTAATTTACTAATTTACTTCATTTCTAGCCAGGAATCTCAACTTTGGTTGAGATGATTCTTTGGCGGGGGGCGGGAGGGGTTCATGTGTCCATTAAGCGGTATTTAAGTAGTATTCTTGACCTCTACTCACAGGACACCATTGGCAACCCTGAGCCAAATCTGGAGAAAAAAGCCTCCTAATACTGTCCTGGGTACAAAATCACATTTTGTTTAAAACAACAGCAACCATGGTCTTTACCAACTGCTGATGACTCATGCCTGTAATCCTTGCTACTCCAGGGGCTTAAATGAAAGCATAGTGATTCCAAGCCAGCAGGGAAGACAAATCCAAGAGCCTTTTATTTTCAACTAACCAATATATAGCTGGAAATGGAGGTGTGGCTCAAGTGGTAGAGCACCACCTTGAGTGAAAAATTGGAGAACGCAAAGCCCTGAGTTCAAGCCTCACTATCAGCAGGTACACAAAAAAGACCCCTAGCCTTACACCTTAGTCTCATCTGTATGGCCTCCCAGTGAGAATGGAGAACTACTGTTGTTTGTAGGATTTTTTTGGAGGTGGGATCAGTACTGGAGTTTAAACTCAAGAGCCTTGTGTTTGCTAGGCAGGTCTCTATCATCATGCCTCTGATGCCCCCGGTCTTCTTTGCATTGGTTATTCCAAGAGTGTTTCTCTTTAGGCCCATTTAGGCCTCCTGTTTGTGTTTCTCTTTGTTACTAGGAGAGGTGGACAGCTCTGTGCCCAGCCCTGTTGCTTCCTCCATAACATAGGATGATACCTGTGCACCACTGACCCAACCATGGACTTCTCTTAACTCCCCCTACATTTCAGGCTGGCCTGTACCTCGGTGCTCACATCTCTAACTTCTAAGTACCTAGGATTACAGGCTTGAGCCACCCTCTCTGGCTAGAGCTACTGTTTTATTCAGGTGAAATGATAAGTTACTATTATTCCAGAGGTATTTATTCCCACAATACATTGAGGATCTCTTGATGGTACTTGGCAGGTCTCAGCTGGAAGAACAACGATGAAGATATTTAGGAGAAATTTATCCTGCTTGCAACTGAAAACTCACAAGTTAAGAAGTTGAAAACAAATGTGTATATTTTTAAAACTTCTCAAGTGCCAAATGGGAAATCAATCCACCCATCATAGTGGTTTATTGTAACTTTGAAGGTTCCTCCAAAAAGAAGACAGTAAGAGCAGGCTTAATTCTACTAGAATGATCAATATCCATCAATACACAACATTAAAATCAAGTTAATTAGCCTCACAAGTGTTTATCTGGAGAAGGCATGTGTTGTAGGCACTATCTCAGAAGCAAAGCACTTCTGGATATTCTCTTGCAAAGACGTTCTGCAGAGAGCCAGCATGCTTGGCAGGCACTTTGGAGAACAGCTTAGAGGAAGGATGACTAAGATGTTTTGTTCAATATAAAAAACCTATTATTTGGTACAACTAATTGAATTAAAAGTAGACATGAGGCTGACACAGAGCTGACACAGGAGTAGTGGCACACTGTAGAGAGAACTGGAATGTTCCTGTTCTGGGTGAAACCAGATCTTTCTATATACTGCTGAGATCTATAATTTCAAGTGCTGTTAGGGACTGTTAAAAGTTTGAAGGTTTTCCTGGGTCATTCTATAGTCATTCTTCAAATAACAAGAACAAAAACGGCTGTGTGCAGAAATCTTTGCACTCAATTTTGTTCTTTTATTATTTCTTCCACACAAAAAGAGGAAGGTTAACTGAATGCAATTGTTAGGTGTGATTGTTTCTTTATGCCAGGCAACTTTTGCATAATTCCAAGCAACCAAGTGCTTACAAAAAGATTCAGAAACACAAACAAAATGAGTTCCATGATAAGGAGAGTTAAAATGAGTATCTTGTTGCTGCTGGTGATGAATCGTGTAGAAGGGAGACAGTGTACAGAATTAGAAAATTGAGGACACAGAGGTAAAGGAGAGCAACTGGAAAAGGCCGCCAGATTTGGGGTCTAATTGACCCCCACAAATGAATACTATCAAGAAACCCAAAAGTTTGGAGCAATAAAAACACATCTAGGAACTCAAAAGCTAGTTTTCCCTCACTCTCCTTCATTTCAATCCTGTGTTAGTCTTCTCCAGAAATATTTACATCCCTGATGTGGCATGCAATATAAATGTACAATGACATTGCATATTTTAAACCAACTTCAGTTTCTTTTGATTGACAGCATTGAAAAAGAAGCAGAATATTATTTCAATGCAGTAGAGGGTCTGGTCCTTTAAGTTTTGGTAGATAAAGATTCATGGAATAAGAAGAGACATTTTTTTCCTTTTGGGTTTAAACCTGCAATAAAATGTTGCTGACAGACTAATTATAAATGTTTTATATATTTTGTGCAGATGGCTCCTCGCTAAACCAATTTAATTCCCATTAATGCTAATCTTGTTAATACCCACTCAGAGAGCAAAGGAAAACTCTTAATAAACTACTGATTTATTTAGGAGGTTTTAATGTGGGGAGGTGTGGGAGTTGATAGAAGAGGAAAAGCCACCATTTAACCACCACTGTATGTCTTAGAATATTTTCCAACTATTAATGAATATTCAGTAGTTGGCATGAGTGAGGGATGGGAGGAGTAAAGTGACAAGGTGACCATCCTCCACACATGAAAAATGAAGGTATTTCAAGTGAGTTGTCTACTGATAAGGTTTTAGTACTAGCTGAAGACAAGTGCAGTACTACAATCAATGTAGACACTCTTTCTGCAAAAAAAGTTTAAGGAAAGGTAAGATGCACACTTGTAAACTAGTTGAATGGGATTCTCCTTACTCTTTTATTTTTTGTGCCTATTCTGGGGCTTGAACTCAAGGCCTTATACTCTCACTTGGCTTTTTCACTCAAGTCTGCTGCTCTACCATTTGAGGCACACCTCCACTTATGGCTTTTTGGTGCTTAATTGGAGGCAAGAGTTTCACAGACTTTTCTACCCTGGCTGGCTTTTAATCACAATCCTCAGATCTCCAGCCTCCTGAGTAGCTAGGATGACAGGCATGAGCCCCATCACCAGCTGTGTTTCTCCTTGAAACACACAAGCACAAAACAGTCACACCAACAAACAGGTAATATTGCTGCATTCAGAGTGTGGCCTCTCTATTTTGCTCTCGGTGAAAGAATCCAGTAATTTTCTATTAAACTTAAATCGACCATCAACCTGTTAAATGTCCCTCTCTCAGAGAACTTTAATTGGCTAAGAGCCAAGATAGGCTCGTATAAGATACCAAGTCCTGGTCTTAATGGTTTTCTTAAAAACAATTATGGTATAAGAATTGGAGCTTAGACAGTAGTCATCACCTTGTCTCTTAAAAGACTCTAGCTTCCAAAAGCCCACATCTTATTCCCCATCCTTCCTTGCAAAACAGCATGAAATGAAATAGTGGAAGATGGGGAATATTTGTCCATGATCCACATCTGGCTTTATGGTATGTCACTGAACCTCCCCAAGGCTGATATTCCTCATTTGTGAAATGAGGTAATAATCTTTAGCTCTATGGTAGCATGTCTTAGCATAAGGATCAAAACCAGATCAGAAATCAGTGTGAACACAGGTGTGCAAATGTACAGTGGTAACTGGAGAAATGTTTCATTTAACAGGGTGACATGGGCCAAAGGGAGAGAAATGTAAGAATGTAAGAATAGATATTTTGTCAAAATGTCATATATAAATAGAAAGAGGAGAGATCAATGTTTACTCTTAAGGTTCTGTTTTATTGGTTATTTTTGTGCCTGTTTTGGGGCTTGAATGTCCTCCCTTCACATGTTTGCTCAAGACTGGCACTCTCTCACTTGAGCCATTCCTCCAGTCTTGCCTTTTTTGGTGGCTAAGTGGAGTTAGGACCTTCATGGCTTTTCCTGGCCAGGATGGCTTCAAACCTGGATCCTGAGATCTCAGCCTACTGAGTAGCTAGGACTATAGATGTGAGCCATGGCACCTACCTGGGCTTTCTAAAATGCTTAATGATACTTATACTTTATGACAGGGCATATGGGACATAAAAATGCAAACTGAAAGGTGAAAGTATTAAACTGAGTGCAGTTTTCCTTTTGTGTTCATCCCAAGTGTTGTGTACTGGTTATACATGAGGATGGAGCTGAGGCGCAAACATTCATTCTTTGAAGGAAGAAAAATACTGAAACAAATATTTTCAGCTCAAATATTAAACTTCCTTTTCTGTACCGATTGATAAAAAAAATATATTATATATTTGATATTTTTTTTCTTTTTAAATTATATTTGTTATCCATCCAGCCAAAGTCTGGCCGGTCATCTGGTAGAACTTGAGGTTGAAGGGCCTGTAGAACTCGCGCAGCCCGCTGCACCCACGCCCGGGTCGATTCGGGGTGGGTCCTGCCTTTGGTCTTGCCCAGGCAGTGCGGCTTGCTGCTGCCCTCGGCCTTCTTGAGGCAGGGGAAGCCCTTGGTCTTGTTGAAGTAGAAATGCTTGTCCGTGATGATGCGCTTGAGGCCCAGAAAGTCCTGCAACGCGGCCCAGCTCGCCGGCCGGGTCACGGATGAGGCGCTCGCCGCTCACGAAGAGCATCTGGCCGAGCGGGAAGTGGCGCAGCCAGTGCTCCAGGTGCTTGCGTAGATGCCGATCTGGATGGCGCTCCACGACGTGTCGATGAGCCCCGCGCTGCGGTTGCGGAACGTCAGGCTCTCGAAGCTGGGGATGTCGGGCCGCTTGGACAGCGTCTGCGTGTAGTCGGAGATGGCCCTGGGTCACCGGGTCGCGCACCACCACGATCAGCTTCGTGTCCTTGGACATGGCGAGATGCGCGCGGGCGCCTCCCGCGTCACAAAGTAGCTGGGCGTCTTCTCCATGGTGATCTGCCCGTCCAAGGTCCTGGGCATCAGCTCCCTGGGGGGGGGGGGGGGGGGAGACAGGGAAAAACGGAGAAAGAAAACAAGGCTTGTGAGAGTCGGAGGAGGAGGGAGGAAGGAGGAGGGCCTGGACCTGAGGGACAGAGAGAGGCTGGCACAGGGCCAGTGGAGCGGGGGTGCGCAATGCCCAGCGTGGCCAGTCTGGTTCTGCTGTGCAGAAGCCCCAGGACCACGCCTTACAGGGGCGCGCCTTTAGGTGACCAGTGTTATTAGTTAATATAAACTCGGTAGCTCAGAAAGGGGCCTGAGAGCTCCTATGCGTTATGTAAATTTCAATTTTTTTATTATTATTTGTATCATTCAGGACTCCTTTAATAACTTGGTCAAATTCTCTTCTTCTTAAAAAAATTCAGTAGTTGTACAAAGGGGCTTCAATCATCACATCAGTTTCTGAGTACAGTGCATCTTGACCAATGACACCTGTTCTATTCAACTTGGTCCATTTTTTAGATGAATCCTAAACACAATGATGTAGCTAAGAGATCGTATTTAACTGTCTACAGTCCTTCCTGTACACATGCTTGTACTATTTCTATTGTGGCCATCTATCTTTTTCCTAACAAGAATCATTTCTCTCAAAGAGTTTTCTAATAAAGAAATAATATACACTTTTTTGTGGGACTGAGGTTTGAACTCGGGATCTCCTTGCCTGGCTCCCTTGTTCAGCTGGTGCTCCACCATTCGAGCCATAGCTCCAGCCCAGCTTTGTTGCTAGTTATTTTGGAAATGGAATCTCACAGACTTTTCTGTCTAGGCTGGCCTGGAACCATCATCTTTTCAGTCCCAACCTCCTGAGAGCTAGAATGACAGGCATGAGCCACCGCCAGCTTGGAGATTATATTTAACACAATATCATAATGCACAGCTGTCCTCCTTCATCTCTGGTTTGACTTTGCCTGGTTTTAGTTACCTACCTTCAGCCATCGTCCAAAATATTTAATGGAATATTCTAGAAGTAAGTCATTTGTAAGTCTAAAATTATATGCCATTTTGAGTAGATGAATTCTGACACAGGTCAATTATCCTTCCCAGTGTCAATCATTTTTCATCCAATGTATTCATACTGTATACACAATCCATCTCTTAGTACATTCCCTCCAGTGAATCTACACTGAATACACTATTTGCCTGTTAGTGACTTGTCTTCATAATTCCTGAGGGAAGTTTTTTCGTGTGTGATAAACAGAACATTAAATAATCTACCTTTTATTTGATTATTTGAGATGGCCCCATTATCATATTCTAAATATTATAGTTCCTTTCTCCATTGACCTTCTTATAAGTTATTATCATACTGCAATATACTATTTCTAATTCTGATGATTTGTTTCAATAAATTCTGCAGCTAGTTTTTCTTTTGCATTTGTAATAAAAGACATATTTCATTGCATGAGATTGCCACTCTTAATATATTTCAAGTTTTGTCATTTATTCTATTTGCTTATATTATGTATTTAATGTCAAACATGAATGTAAAGAAGATTGCAAAAATGAACCTTATGTTCCCACTTCCACCTTCAAGAACTCACAGCTGGCCAGGCACTGGTACCTAACACTTGTAATTCTCACTATTCAAGAGGTCGTGATCTGAGGATCATGATTCAAAGCCAGCCTGGGCAGGAAAATCCATAAGATTCTTATCTCTGATGAGCCACAAAAAGCTGGAAGTGGAGGTGACAGTCTTGAGCAAGAAAGCTAAGTGAGAGTGTGAGGTCCTGAGTTCAAGCCTTTTACCAGTACAAAATCCGTAACTGATAAACAATTTCATTCATAAATCACCTGGTCTGCACTCCCACCGTGCCAAATGACTTAATTTAAAGTTAATCACAGGCATCCTGTCTGTTAGTTTGCAGGTTAAGTATTAGACACAAATTCCTCACCTGGTGAGGTATTTTTGTGGTGCTGATGTACTGCAATTTAATGCTGGAGGTTTTACCCTAGTTTTGTTTTCTGTGATAATTTCAACCAGGTTCGCTTCACTTCTATAATTTTTGGAAGGAAGAATAAAAATGATACACGATTTCTGTTGATGGATTTTAATTTTAAAAGAAATTTATAATTTGTTTTTTAAAAGAATTTCTAATCTACCTTACTAAAACTGAGCCTTTACATCTACTTCAGTGCCAGGTATAAGCAACCGAGCAAAGAGGAGGGTTCAGTGATATCGCAAGGAGACGCATGGTGTTCCACATTATCCCCCATCCAACTTCACAGTGTCAATTTCACAGCGCGACTCCTTCAGAGAACTGAGAGGTGACCAGGCCAACAAGCTCTGGGAGCTCAGTTTAGCTACCCATGTACGAGATAAGCTGGGAGATCTGCCCAGAGATGGTTCAAATTTCTCAGTGAAAGAAATTTGATCAAATGTGTGGGAATGTTTCAGTCTGTAAAAGCAAACACCAAATGCACCACAGTGATAAGAAAAAGTATTTGTTGATTTAAATACAAAAGGTCAACATTCCTGCCTCCTTTCCTATTATCTGTGGCTTTTAACTACTTTAAGTTTGGGCCTGCATCTCACACACAGGTATCAGACTTCAGTTGGGGAGCTCCCAGTTTGGCTTGCAGGGGGACAGGGGGAGACACCCAAGAGCCCTTCTCTGAGACTGAAAGCTGTAGACTGTGAAAACAGTTTTAAGACAACTGAAGAAGAAACTGAGTTTTAAATTACTTGAATAGAATGGGGGAAAATAACTATCCAAAGTAGGAGCTTAAAAAGGAAACTGCTGAAATAGGATTTCAGAAAAAAAAGCACATTAATTACAGACCGTTGTCGGCAGGATGAAAACTGACTGGGTGGCATGAAGGAAGGGCATCAGGCTTGACTATAAGCTTTCCCCATGCTTGCTTTTTTGCAGGAAAAAAAAAACCCAACCCAAACCAAAAAAGTGGTAGTCTAAATAAATTCTAACTTTGGATTGTAAAGAACAGATATTTTGTAAAAGGACTCACCTAAGACACTAACTTGCAATATTCTTTTACATTTTTCAAGTCATTTTCCCTATTGCAGGCTAGACTTGAATGTTCAAAATGGTGCTGATAGAAATGGTGGGACAAAGTATGAACAATTCATCAGTGAAACCCACTGGACACTATGTTGGAAATGATCTACATAACTTGCAGGGAGGGGGAGCAGGAGGGAAAAGCTGGGAGAATAAGGGAGGGGGTAACACTGTTCAAAAAGAAATGTCCTCATTACCTGTATTATGTAACTGTAACCCCGCTGTACATCACCTTTACAATAAAATGTTAAAATGAAAAAAAAAATGGTGCCGATCTTCCTTTGAAATGAAACGTACCTGTAAGGTAAAATATTGAATTTCCAGGGATCATGAAGACCTGGGAATTACCCTTCCTTACCCCTGTAAGACATGTGCTGAGACTGTACTCTATGTAAGCACATAGACCTTGTATAGACAGTGAAAGCCCCAACATCATGAAAGGTGTGAAGAAATCCCAGCCAGGTTCTGGGAAGTCCAGGGAATTTCCCTAAAGATGGAGCCGATGGAAACCATCAATTGGATGATAGAAGGGAAAGGTCCTAGAGAACTTTACTTCCAAGCTACATGAGTGTATTGTTCCAATTTCATCTCTACACTGTGAATAAAATTTGGAAGCTTTTCTAGTAGGTGTGGAGAATGGGGTAGAGACCAAATGATAAGGAGAAATTAAAGCATCCTAAAGGATATAAAAGTGAGAAAGGATTTCACTGGCCAATTATTATTACCAGGTGTGATTTATGCATTTAGTTCTTCTAAAGGACTCAGAATTCACAATAACTAAAAAATGGCAGCAATACAACTGTTCACCAATGAATGAGATGTAGGATATCCATACAAGGAACTATTATGGGGCTGCAACAGGGAAGGAAATTCTGTCATGTGATACAATATGACATTATACTAGGTGATACAACCCAATCCCAAAAGACAACTAGCTGCCTGGTCCCACTTCAGTGAGGTTATCTCTAGAGTCATACCATAGATACAAAAAGCCAACTGGTTTCTAGGGCTTGTTTGGGAAAGGAATGGGGAGAGTGATTCATGAAGTTACGGTTTTCCAAGATTAAGAGTTTTAGATACTGATCGCATAGCAATGCCTAACTAACACTATACTAAACCCATAGACACGTAGGGACATAAACTTGGTTACAACAATTCTTTTCTACAGAGGCATGCAGGAGACAGCAAAGGCATGCATGGTTAGGAGAGCATTTAGTTAGACAAAGGAGTCAATTGGCTTTGCAATTAATTAAGTATTGAAGCCAAGTATTGAAAGGGCTGTGGTTTTGTTTTCCTCTTGCTGGACCGAAGAGGAATGAAATAATTCATGATATTCCATGGAGCTGATCTGAAAGCAGGAACATGATCTCTTCTCACTGCTGGCTGGGTGACTTCAAGTCAGTCGTTTAATTTCACTAAGCTCAGTTTCTTCATCTCACCATGAAACTCAGTCCCAACATTCAGGAAATCTGGACCACAATGGTCGTGTCAGCATGGCCATTGTTATTGAGAACCTGCCAAGCTCTGTTTGTGGTGGTCATTGCTTGTTTTATTAGCAGTACTGTGGTTGAACTCAGTGGTTTGCTCTCGCCAGGCCCGTGCTCTGTTACTTGAGCTACAACTTCAGTTGTTTGCTTTTGCTAATTTTTAGATAGGGTCTTACACTTCTTTCCTAGGCTAGCCTCCAGCAGTTGATTGAGAAGCTGTTCATGGATGGCTGTGGGTCATGTAGGGCCTACCAGGGACCCCAAAAATAGACTGTTTTCCCACTGTCACACCGGCTATGGGTCAGATCTGCCTCTGTGGTGGGGCCTCAGGGATAATCAGAGAAACAGGACATCCCTTTGAGAAAACAGACTGTTCTCTGAGACTACTGTGATCACAACTCCATTGAGGGAGAGTCTGCCATGACACTCCGTGCGCATGTAATATGTGCAAGAAATGGGAAAATGAAGGAGCTCCTCTGGGCTTTACCTTTCTTCTCAGTCTTGGGCCATTTCCTCTCAATTCCCATTGCCTCATAGTCTCTGTTGGTAGTCTTGCTTTCCTTTAGTGTTACTACTGGAAGTAGCTTCTCCTAATAAATCTGTAAATACACCTGCCCCGGGATGTTTTGAATAGTTTTGGTTAGTTATTCACAAGGAAAAGTTAATCTTGCCTCTTGCCTCTGACTCTACCTAAAACCAATTACAGGTTGCTTGCAGACATATACAGGAAAGGTAAAACAAGCATTTTAAAGGAAACTTAGGAGAGCATCTTAGATATTTTGAAGGAGGACAAGATTTTGAAGCTATATTAAAGGAATAATGATAAGACTGAATTAAACTACACTAACAAAAATATTTTTTATCAAATGAGACAATTAAGTGAATAAAAAGGCAAACATTGGAATGGGAGAGAATATTTGAAATACATGCCTCTGACAAAAAATAGTCTTATCTGTCATATAAAGAGCCATTATGAGTCAATATATTTAAGAAAAACTACCAGCCTAAAACAAAAGAGCAAAAAGCTTAGATAACGACGATATACATAAGATAGTTTCAGGTATTTAATAGATTTATGAAAGTCATCAGAATTCTTTTGTTATCAGAGAAACAATAATTTAAACCCAATATCAGCCAAGCATTGGTAGCTCACTCTGGTAATTCTAGCAACTCAGGAGGTTGAGAACTGGAGGACTGAGATTTAAAGTCAGCTTAGTCACAGGAGTCTATAAGACTCCATCAAGTCAGTGTGTAGGTTTAGTTCAAATGGTAGCGTGCCAACTGAGAAAGCAAAGTGAGCAAGTGACAGGCTGTGAGTTTAAACCCTGGCACTAGAAAAAAAATAAAGGAAGAAAGACAGAAGAAATAAGAAAGGAAGGAAAGAGACAGATACAGAGAGAAAGAAAGGAAGGATGGAGGAAGGGAGGGAAATAAAAATAAAGAAAACATCATTATCAGGCTGTGACACATACGCTTGCTTCTGATGACTGACTAACCATTTCTAATAATGTTTTATGAGTTTATAAACCAGCTAGAATAAAGATCACTGAGAATTCTGGGTGTAAGTGAGGATAAGGGCTCTCTGGAACTTTGGTACTGGGAAGGAAGCTAGCACGATGAATCTAGGAAGCTGCTTGGCACTCTACTAAAGCAGAGCATGCACACACACTCTGCCCCTCTGCACTCAGTAGACATGCCAGACCTGTTCCAAAAGGCATGATCACTGCAGTTCACAGAGAATCTTCACAGTCTCAAATTCAAGGTACCCAACTGTCATATCAAACAGAAGTGTATAGTGTATACACACACACACACACACACACACACACACACACGTACATAATACCATTTAGCCACCAAAATAGAAGATTGCTGACATTGGTGCCTGATGGTGTGGCTTAATCTTGTGATGTTAACAAATGTAGCTAGTGAGAAGAATAGGCATGCATTCATTTATGAGAAGGCCAAAGACAGATAAACTCACCTGTTGCCTATTGCATTCAACGACCAATAGTGCCTGCCCTTAAGAAGAGTCAGTAACTGGGGACGGGCAGCAGGGCTCTGGAAGTGGGTGATCAGACAGATGCTGCTTGCTACATAAGTACATGCTCTTTGTGAAAGCTCACTGGGCTGTAATCTGGGATATGTGTCCTTTATTTTTGTAAAGTTATACATGAATAAATATTTTACGATGCTTATAAAAATACATAGCCCACTTTTTCCTAAGAAAATGTGAATTTTGTAAAATCCAAACAAAATAATGACAACCCCCAAAGGCATTTGCTAAACCAATTTTATCTCTAGTCTGTGGAAAAGTAATCACAAAGGAAGAGGCTTGGAGCTGACCCCCACACATAGGATTTGGGGGTCCTGTGCCTCCCCAGGCAAATTACCAGATCAGGAGCTGCTGAGACATCTGGCCACCTACCCTCCCCACCCAGCATGCACCATTATATCACAGAGGAGGGGATCTCCAACTGTGGCACAGATAAGTGATCTGACAAACTGGCCCTGTTTGCAAAACATTTCAGCAATTACTTTCTCATTTAAGCTTTTATACAGTTGTAAGAGAAATAACGTAGTTAATATGATTGCCCCAATTTCTTTCCTAATGAAGCCACTGCCATTCAAAGAGACCCAAGCAGCATACTTCAGTTTTTAAAACAGGAAGGAAGCGAGGTGGTCCTTCCAATGCATCCATTTTATGAGTCCAAGTCAGAAAAAGCAATACTTGGGCTGGGAATATGGCCTAGTGGCAAGAGTGCTTGCCTTGTATACATGAAGCCCTAGGTTAGATTCCTTAGCACCACATATATAGAAAACGGCCAAAAGTGGTGCTGCGGCTCAAGTGGCAGAGTGCTAGCCTTGAGCAAAAAGAAGCCAGGGTCAGTGCTCAGGCCTTGAGTCCAAGCCCCAGGACTGGCAAAAACAAAACAAAACAAAAGAAAAAGCCATACTTAATCCCTAACTTCCCAGGCAACAAATAGTACCAGAAAGTTCAGAACAGTTACATAACCTCCATCCTTTCATCTAGCAGGAGAAGAATTTAAGCAAGACGTGAACATAAAAGACAATAGGAGAGATCATTAGAGGAGAAATATAACATGGGAAAAAGAGGATATGGCATAAACCACAGAAACAGTAGTATCTCAGCTTCTCTCTCCCATCTTGGGTCATCTTCCTTCTTACAGAGATAGGCCTTCAGTTCAATGGAGAGAATTAAATGGCTTTATGGTGGATGGATCTCTTTTCTGTTTCCTGTAAGGTTGTGATGTCCAAATGTTTGGTCCTCATTCCTTTATCCTTTTAACTTCCTCAGTCTTTTGTGACCCTCCTGCCCTCATGTGATTCTCAGGAAGGTTTTGGTTTACCAATTTATCCTGCCAACTGAGAGCTGAAGTTCCCTGACCAACAGCTTTTCTATTAACCCCTTTATCACCAATTCCTGGTGCACAGTTCCCTGCATTGCATCCAATAAGAAACACTATAGGCTTATGCCTCTAATTCTAGCTGCTCAGGAGGCTGAGATCTGAGGTTCAAAGCCCAGAAAACCCCTAAGACTATTATCTCCATTGAACTACCAAAAAGAAGAAAGTAGAGATATGGCTCAAGGGGTAGAGCACTAGACTTGATCAAAAAACGGTCTGGGACAATGCTCAAGCCCTAAGTCCAAACCTCAGGACCACACACACACACACACACACACACACACACACACACACACACACACACACACACACACTCAGATTAGAAAAAGAATATATCAACCCCACCTTGGGTGGACATGTTCAACCGATATTAAATATGAGGACCTGGAGCTATCTAGAAGGTTCTTGGGAGACCCTGGAGACAGGATTCTGAATGGAATACAGTTCAGACAAAGGAATTGGTCTGCTGAAATCGGGAGCTGGGTCCAATCAGACAGAAATATCACAGTATGATTAATGTCATGGATCTAGAAAACTGAAGCCAATGTGCAGGAAAACAGTGCAAATGGCTGCACACTCTCAAACGCTCTTCCAATATAACCCAAATTAGAGAAGATAAAGCCCTCAATTAGGTGCTGAAAATGGAAAACTGAAGCTGGGAGGGTGGGGTAACATATTTAGGAGAGAGACCTATTTGAGAACTGAGGCTACCAGACAGCTCTCTGTAAACTTTTCAAAGATCTGAGTTGTAAAGGTGAAGTAGGCTCCAATCAGCAGTGCTAGATGTGTGGTTCAGGTGGTAGAGGACCAGCCAAGTATGAATGAGGTCTAAAATCCAAACTCCAGAACCAAAAATGAAAAAAAAAAGTCTTTCTCCATCACTAGTGAGAAGTATATTTCACTTCATTGAAGCTGAAACCAACTACTTTTTAAGTTAGTACTTAAGCCTTAGAACCCTAACAGAGACAGAATATTCTTAGTCTTTTTCTAAAAAAGGCTCAGATGAATCACACAACCCCTTGAGGGCAGTGTGGTTTTATGGAGAACTCAGAACTAGGGAAAGGAAGGTGATTTCAGTCGTTTCCCTGCTGTGGATAAGCTGTAAGATTTCAAGGCCATCACTCCCATTCCCTGGGCCTCAGTTTCTCCACAAGCAAAACAAAGCTAGAGTTTTCAGTGTCTATAGGACCTTTTCCTTCAGAGATTGCATGCACAGCTTGGGGACTATAATTCATTATCAACTTGTCTTAATATAAAGCTCTGCCCAACTTCATTTACAATCCCGTTCTGAAGTGTGACTAGGCCACCTGAATCCAGAGCTATGTATAATTAATCAGTCAGAGCAAGTATGCATCAACAGAACTGATTTCAAAAATCAATGAAGCCTCAAAGAATAAAATTCAAGTAACTGATGCTCAGAGAAGGTGCTGAGGTTGATTCTCAGGAAAGCTAAGCTTGTGTTCCTCTGGTGCTTTGGGGCAGCAGAGAGACCTGAGAGTTCGTAAGCCAAGTGGTCTTATTGCATTGGAAAGGACTGTGACAAAGACAACCCATATCTGTCCCTTTCTTCCTTTGTGTCTGAAACCGGACAATAAAATATCTCAACTAGAAAATAACAGAAGTTCAAGGACTGAACTACATTAAAATAATAGATCGGGGGCAGCCAGGCTCTCAAGTTGAGATACCTTAGCAAGAATAAGATGGAAGAAAATGAACACTCAGGAGAGATTTACCATAGTCCAAGTTCTGATGCTTTGTTCCCCAATTCTGCAACAAGGAAAAGCTAGAATTATTATCCTAATTTCACAGATGAGAACATAGTCTCAGAGATAATGTGGCTTGTCTAAAGACAAATGGCTATGAAGAAAATGGACCGAATGAGATTCCAGCCTCTCTCTAGTTTTGAAGTATGTGTTCTTTCAAGTTTCCCAAACACCAGATCTGTCTCTGACATCCTGAAAAATATATGTGAGTACAAGTACATTCCCTTCCTATTCATCTTGGAGTGCAACTCAAACCTTATCTAAGGAGAGTTCAGATATGCTGAATCTTGCAAATAGGCAATATATAAGACATGTTATTTCAAAGCTATCTTCTAGGATATTCAGCAACGGGAAGTCTCAAGTTGTCGAGAAAAGGCAATTTACCTCGAGGAATAAATAAATCTGGCCCATACCCACAGAGTTGTGTGGGTTTTTTTCCTTTTGTTTTTTGTTTGTTTTGGTTTGTATAATAAAATAGAATCTGTTTATGCAAACCTCCAGCAGCAGAAAATCCTAGAAAGAACATGTCATTTTCATGGCCACAGTGTGAGGGTATTTCCTCCAGGCCCCTCTGGCGTGTGCCTGGGAGCACAGAAAAGTGCTGTAAACTCGGGGCTGTCAGCGGGCTGTCTCTTAGGCCAAGCCTGACTCATATTCATCATTCTTTCCCTGCTGCTGTTGCAAGAAACCCCACTCCAAACGTGACTTGTAGGCCTGGAAAGGAGACTCCCTTTAGATAATGTTTGAGTTGGCTTCCGAGTGAGAGCAAGACCAACGTTTCCGCTCTGCCTCCCCCACTGACCCAATCTGGATATGTAATTCTGAGCAATCAAACCCTCAGCAAGACATAGAAAATATCAGACTTCGAGGCTGGGATACGTTCTGGTCTTTGTGAATTGCAGACCCCTCCCTCCAAATCTCAGAATGATGAAGTCACAGAAGAGAGCACCAACCATTCTGACGTTCCCCAGGATTTATGATGCAATATGCACCAAAATTTATTTCAAGGAAGCCAAACACCATTCCATGAACTTCAGGGGAGGCAGAAAAGCCAAGGACTCTTCATTGTTAGTGTGGGGAAACTTTACCAAAAGGACAGAAGATATATTTGTGGTTAGGTCAGATGGAAGAGCCATTCTAAAAGGGAAGGACTGAGATTTTTCTTGAATCACAGATGCAAGGTATGATTGTGTGTGTGTGTGTGTGTGTGTGTGTGTGTGTGTGTGTAGGCGCGCGCATGTGTGGGATCTTGACGCTCCCAAGCAATACCTCACACCTCATTATCTTATTTACTGACTCCGAGGTATAGTAATTACAGAGAGATGAGTATTTTCCAAGGCTCAGAATGTCACCTTCTTCTTCCCATCTAAGTTTACTTCATTGGGGAACTCTGGTATTCACAAATTTAAGGCATTCAGAGCTTAAGAAATCACTAGATGGATAGCAACACCTCCTCAAGCTCTCCCACAGCAGAAGGTCTCTGGATTGAGTGTCCCAAACAAATAGTAACAGGGCTTTTGCTTTTGACCCCTTGCCCTATTCTGAGAACTTCTTATACCTTTTTTCTTAAGTACAATCTTCACCCACTTATTCAGATCCCTGGCATTGATCCACACTGTAAAAGTGGGGTAAATGTTTCAACATTTGAGAATAAAGAATTTCAAGGGCATGCATAGAAAAAGGGAAACAAAATAATGTAACCAGTTTACAGAGAAGTTAGGAAGGAGAGACATGTGGTTCTAGACTTCATTATGAGAGCCAAAGGTAGCAAAAATCTAAATGTGTGTGTGTGAGGGGGAAGGGAGCCTTTATATGCAGCAAAGTTGGATTTGATGTGAAGTAATATCAGAATGACATTTTCAGATATGCAACAGTTAAAAGAAGAAATAACACCTGTGTAAACTTCAGAAATGAACAAACGTACTTGTGTGTCCATTTTTAGCTGATGAACAGGGGAGTAAAAAGTGCAAAAAGCCATGATGAAGGAAATCTGTGTATTTAAATGCAAAAAGAGGGAGGGGCCATCTAAAACCAGTGTGTAGAAGTAAGCCTTAAAAAAACATTCTTAGTATAGCTAGGAAATAACAACCAACAACAGAAATAAAAATCTAACTGTGATCTAGAATCCAAGGGCTGACACTGATAAGCTCTTAGAAGTGTATATGGGGAGGGCTGGGAGAGGGAGAGTGAGAAGGTAAGAAAGAAAGAAAGGGAGAGGTGGCTGGGAATGTGGCTTAGTGATAGAGTGCTTACCTAGCATGCACAAAGCCCTGGGTTCAATTCCTCAGCACCACATATACAGAAAATGGCCAGAAGTGGCACTGTGGCTCAAGAGGTAGAGTGCTATCCTTGAGCAAAAAGAAGCCAGGGACAGTGCTCAGGCCCTGAGTCTAAGCCCCAGAACTGGCAAAAAAAGGGAGGGAGAGAAATGGAATGAGGTGGATAGAGACAGAGGAACTTAGCAATCACAGGCAGACAGAACAGAGATGAACATCAAGAGGCAGGACTGTGGGGGATGGCTGTGCCTTTAAGAGGGGATGGCCCAGTTAGCCAGTCCCCCCTCCTTCTGGCTTCAACCTGAAGAGAAGTCATGCCAGCCCCCGCCCCTCAGCGGTGAGCACGTGTGTCAGGAATGGCCACTGCTGGCCCAGGAGGCAGAGGCAAGAGGTCCTGCCTCTGCGGTGATATCACTGTGATGGACACACTCATAGCCTATCATTGGCTCCTGGCCAGTCCCTCTCCTTCCCACATCTCTGCTGGTATAAAGACTGTTATTCTCTCCCTTATTAAACTCAGAACATCCCTTGAGAGTTCTCCGGGACCCTACGCACAGTGTCTTCCTTGGCAGGTATGGGGCATCCCGAGGCTACCCGAGGCTACACGTGGTCTTTGCTCCCGCAGTCAATCCCTACTGGCCAGGGGATGCATGAGAGCAAGAGAGGACCACACAGGAAGAGGCAGAGAGGCCCAAGACCTCCACGCGGATGGGAGGTAGAGCAAAGCCCAGAACAGGACTAAAAAGAGACTAGCTTGCAAACTGCAAGCAGTTATAACTAGAAAGGAACCTTAGCCCCAGACTCCTCCAGCCCAGGCCTGCATTCCCAAAATCTCTTGCAGCCAAACAGACAGGGTGCTGGGCTTAGATTCTGTGCTTCCTGGCCCTTGGTCCACATGTTTTTCTATGGTGCTTCATTCTGTCTTAATTGAAGTTAATTGAAGAAATATAATGTGCCCAGAACCTTATTATCATCAGTCTCTGAAAAAGAAAATTAATCTATGTGTTTGTGGCAGTGGAAGTGTGTGTGTGTGTGTGTGTGTGTGTGTGTGTACAAGTGTGATGTAATGCTTCTAAACCCAGGTAGTTACATTACACAAGGGTCTTCATTAAAGGGAGAAGGGTTTTCTTCAGCCTATCTGGTACCTTCAACTACCTACCTTATAGTCAGTCATCTAGAAGAGGAAAGTAGAATTCTTAATGGAAGTGCAGAGACCACAGGCCAACAGGGAGGGGTGTGCTTGCTCCCATGGTGGCTGCCACAGCAAACCCCCCTTCTAGGCTCATCATGGCTCCTGACAGGAGTTTATAAATGATGAGTTTGAGAGCCCTGCTATCAGCTTTTTGCGTTACTGTGGACAGCTGCTTCAGAACAGCACTCTCTCATCAGCCCGGAATTATCAGGTCTTTGCATATGGGTGGATGCAGATAAGAGGGGAGGGGTACTTGCATGGCTGGGCTTAGAAATCAACAATCAAAGGACATCCAGGTTAGAAGGCTGAGAGAAGAGCACCCTGAGGACCCCAGGAGGATAAATATGCAATTTCAGAAACGTTTTTTGTTGTACTTTGGCAATGGGGGTGGAGGTGGGGGGGTGCTTTGATTTGTTCACTCCTCTTCTGCCATTATCTTCATCTCTTTTTCCTGTTTGCATTAGATTCTAATTATTAAGTTCTGGATACAGAGCAGATAGTAAATAAATAGCTCTTTTCAGTTTAGGATGGGAAAAGCATCCAAGGCTCTAGTGTTGAGAGTCTTTCTGAAATAAGTCATCAACACCCTGAACAGAAAGATGTCTTGCTTCCTTGGTTTTGAACAATGGAAAAAGACATACATTGTGTCACAATGAATCAGAACAGAGCTTCTAGCATCACCTCACCCATATGCTATAAAAGATATTTGCAAAATAATGGCATCATGGTGTCAGAGAAGGTAAGCTGACAGAACAATCTTGAGTTACAAAACCAGTGAGGGCATGTCCCACACCAGCAGTCAGTGGGGGAACCATCCCAGAAGCAACCACAAAGTTTCAAGTCATCTAAAGAAACACAAAAAGAAAGGCTTTGGCTTTGAAAGATGCCCATCCCCCAATAGTCACAAATATGCAACAGAAACTGTCTTAGTTAGAAAAAAAATTGTGTGTGTGTTTGTGTGCACACACATGTGTGTACATAATGGTATTTGAGCTTGAACTCTGGGCTGATAATTGTCCATTAGCTTTTTTCTCAAGGTTGGCACTGTATCCCTTGAGCCACAGCTCTACTTCTGACTTTATAGTAGTTAATTGGAAATAAGAGTCTCACATACTTTCCTACCTGGGCTGGCTCTGAACCAGGATTCTCTGATCTCAGCCTCCATAAGTAGCTGGGGTTACAGATAATGAGCCAGAATCTGTCACACAAGCACTGACACCTGTAACTTGTACCCCTGAACCTTAGGGGCACGGCAGGGGGGGGGGGAGGTGTGTCACTGAACTATGACCCACAAGTTAAATATGGCTATTTTTCTTTCATTTTATATTCTACTTATATTAAATATTTGGCACAAGCAAGCCCCTGCTGACAGTAAGCAGGTAGTCCTTGCCAGGGTCTGAGGAGAGGGGAGAATGTGGAGGGGCTTGCTTAGCACATGTCGGGTACTTTCTTTGGAAAAGATACAAATGTTCTGGAATGAGGTAATGCTGATCAGCTATTTGTATCAATAAAGTTTCATTGAAACAAAGCCATACTTGTTTGTTTAGATATTGTGTATGTGGCTTTGGAACAGCAATAGCAGCAGCAACAGGACTGAGGAGTTGTGACAGAAAACATACGGCCTGCAGAGTCTAAAATATTTATTGTCTGAATCTATGGAGAAAAGAATTCTCCACCCCTCATGTACACTGTCACTGTCAAGCTTAAAATTAACGTGAACATCTTGACTGTCACATAATAGGTTATTTTGTTGAAACTAAGGAATGAAAAATAAATTGCATTGTGTAAGTATATAATAGATGATGATTTGTGTACATCTTTATGACTCATCCAAACATCCCTGGCCCATCACAAGATTACCCAAATGACCAATAATAATTAAATTGAGTCATCTTTGGAAATTTGCCAACTTCCAGACATATTAAAACAATAGACTTAAACCTTTTTTTCTGTTTTGTGGTTACAAAAGAGCGTATGTCAGAAGAGGAGACTAGAACATATTTCACTTAATCATTTATTAGCTTGATTTATAACTTTTTAAATGTTTAGACATATGGTATGTAAGCCCTCATTTGTATTCTTGTCCAGGGACTTGAAAATACTAAGGGTGTGCCTGAAAAAGTGCACCAGAATTCAGCAACATCAACATCATTATAAAGAAAAGTGAGGCAGACAGACAGGACTCTTGATTCAAAGGGAGCTGGGGGGGGGGGGGGCTGTGAGGGTCTGAAACTTCCAGAGAAGCAATTCCCATGTACTAGGTATTTCCACCGTGGTGGAGATGCTACTGCTCTCTCACATCTGTATGACTGAACAAGATCTTTCCTTCAATACAAGGAAATAAAGCATTCTAGGTTCCAGGGGAGATCACGGAGAATATAGCTGCTTGCTAGACGGGCTATATGTCTGCCTGCCTGCCTGCCTGTCTGCCTGCCTGTCTGTCTGTCTATGGATCTGCCTGTTTGCCTATTGATGTGTCAGTCTATCTATCCATCCATCCATCCATCCATCCATCCATCCATCCATCCATTTATTTTGCTGTACTGGGGACTAAACTCAGGCTTTCTATTAGCTGGTGCTCTGCCACTAGAAACATGCTTCTAGCCCAGATTTTTTCTGGTTAATTAGCAATGGAGTTTTATAGTCTTTCCTGTCCAGGCTGGCTTTGAACTCAGATCCTCCAGAACTCAGTATCTTAAGTAGCTAGTATTATAGACATGGGCCATTAGCACCTGGCTAATTACTGAAAAAAGAACAAAACAAAACAAAACAAAATACTGGCTGTTGTAATATAAGAGGATTGGAAATCCTCCTGTTCCTTCATGGTCAGACTGTGGGAGCATGTCTGGACAAACCTTTTGGAGGGTAAAAGATACATGAAGCAAAAGTATCTCATTGTTGGTATCTCAGCAAAAGCCTCCATAGACCTGCTTGCAGTAGCAGATTCCCTAGACAAAACCAAATTATCCAGCCAATATCAGCAGAGACAACTGGTTGACCCACAACTGCATACATTACTCAGAGCTGCCTGCCTATCTGAGTTCAACCCTGCAGACTTACAAGACAAGTCATTGTTGAACATCTCTGAGGTTTTCTGATAATGTTATGAAGCATTCTTTTAGCCATAAATAACTGATATCCATATGATAGAAGCTTACCAAAATGTAGACAAATGCATACCAGGCTATTAATAATGGTTACCATAGGGAATAACATGCACAACGAAAGTACTGATGTACTCCAAGAAAGTAAACCATTCCTTCTGACTTGGTTCACTTTCCATCCTTGACTTGTTTTTAAAATGCCAGAACAATTGATAAAATAAGAAAATCATAATAATCTTGGTAGCTCCGTAGGGCTTTAAGATTGTTTGAATGAACAGAGTTCTGACATTGTCTACTGTTTTAGAATAATCAGCTTTTGTTTCTGTTTACAACATGGATAGCAGTGAATGAGCCCCATAAGTTCTCTTTTAGCCCATTTTTCCTTTGTAAAGAGGAAAGTGGTTCTTACTGGGGGTAGGAGTCACTGAATTCATGATAATAGTGACCATGAATAGGAAAAGTCATGGGGAGAAACAGTTGAAAGAACCTGAAATGCTGTCCAATTGTATATACACTGAAAGTACTTAGGATAGGGATTGTGATGTGGATAGTGGGGATGGCGATGATGGAGACGATGACTCCATACTCATAGCAGACAGCCCCAAGAATCTGTTAAATGCCTCAAAGTTGATCAAATTTGGCCTTTAAATGGTGCAGATACTTGGGCTATTCTACCAAAAACTAGATACCAATGTATACAGTTATTTTATCCATTCATGCCAACGGTATCAGAGGTGGAATAAATACTGCCTAAACTTTACCAAGCCAAGAAGACAAAAAGAATAGTTACAAAACATTATTGAGGGCTGGGGATATAGCCTAGTGGCAAGAGTGCCTGCCTCGGATACACGAGGCCCTAGGTTCGATTCCCCAGCACCACATATACAGAAAACGGCCAGAAGCGGCGCTGTGGCTCAAGTGGCAGAGTGCTAGCCTTGAGCGGGAAGAAGCCAGGGACAGTGCTCAGGCCCTGAGTCCAAGGCCCAGGACTGGCCAAAAAAAAAAAAAAACAAAAAAACATTATTGATTTGATTGGGTTGTTCATCCTACATTAAAATTCAACAAATACTGTTAGCTACCTAAAAGGCACTGAAAATAATGGTAGATGTTAAAATATCAGAGAATCATCTCCTGTGTGAATCATAACATCCATGACAGAAGAGGGGACAGAGAGAGGACAGAGGGAGGGGGATTGGAAAATGGCATGGAAGTAGCTTTGGTTGATCTACATGGATTAGGTAGAGAGTTAGAAAAAAAAACTGATGGCTGAAAGCCACAGTTTGGGTGTTGATAAAGAATCACATTCTGGACTGCTGACATGAACAAAATGGCTTATGCCTCACAATGGGTCTTGCTGGCCCACAATCCCTGGAGCCTACAGAAAATATCAGCCCCTGTCTGACCATCTAAAGCCCAAAACTCCCCTTGCCCCAGTCTAACTGCAAGGTGTGCACAGAATTAGAAGTTTTTTCTTTTATTTCTTCAACTCTCCTGTGTCTAGAAAGACCAAATGTTTTCCCTCAGATTGCCGTTTCAATCTTACATTGTAACTAAAGGGTTAACATGTAAGGACTGAGGGTTCTGTTTTCTCTGCCTTCTGCCTTTTTCTTCCTTACAGGAAGATAGTTTTGTTGTTCAAGGCCATTTGGCTATTTGATATCTTATCCAGCCCCCACAATGTAACATTTTGTAACTCTTTAGTCTCAGGTAAGACCAAAGTGGGGGAAAACTGTTTAAAAAGACCTTTTAGAAAATTCAAGCCATGGTAAAATTTACATAATATGTGCAACTGTTGTGTAGTCAGAGGGCAGCGAACAAGGGAACTAGTATACAGGAGATAAAAAAAAATGTTAAAAATGTGAAGAGAGCATTTTTGGAATAAAAATGGCTTTTACATATAAGTAAGGTTTTGTCTACAAGCAAAGGATTATTCTAAAATAAAAACAAGCAGGTTAGAGCAGAACAAGAAGGCTAAAAGGGAATCACAGAAGGATAAAATTGATAAGACTCAATGCTATCTTGATAAACCAATGAAAGGCTCTCTCGAAACTTCCTCTTACACCCCAGTAAATCAAACACAAAGACTGGGTGGTGGGTGATGGGTTACTTCTCTGAGATGAACTGCTCTCCTCCATACAAGTTGGAGCACTCAGTCTTAATAAACTTTGTTATTGCTTTTATTATAATGTATGCCTTGCTATAAATATCTCCAAAGAATGAAAATACTGAGGATCCTAACCAAAACTCCTGTAACCAGTTTTGAGGATAACAAATATCTCAATAACTGTATGGTTCATAGTGCCTTAGTTTCTTTTTGTCTAACTCTCCTTAGTTATTTAATGGACATAAAAAAGTACTTTTGCTGTAGAAATCAAATTCAGCCACCTGCACTTCCTAACTTGATACTCAAATTAGTTAATAATCTGGCAATAGGCATTTGGTGTTCCATTGCTATGAACATCATATCTCTTTGACCCAGAAAGTTATGACCCACTAATAATTTCCTTCTTCCTAACTCACTTGTGTTTCTTTCCTAAAATTTGCCTAAGTGGTGATACAAAATGAGATTCACTTGATTTGGAAATTCTGTGACCAGCCAGTCTTCTTAAACCTACAATATGTTGAAGGCCAAACTAATTTTTAGCAATGACATCAGACCTACCATGTCCTTATAAAAACAACCCTGTCCAGGAAAACTGAAGTAACTTACCCATGATGACACCAATCAAACAGTAACAACAACACAAAAAGCTAAGACCCTTCCTTCCAGGAGAGTTTTCCCCAACCATGGTATGACAGAGCCAGGCCATCCCTGGTGATTTTGTCAGACAATGCTGAAAAAAAATATACTGATATTTCCATTTGGATTCTGAAGAATAGACACTGCTTCTCATAAGAAAACTAGAATGGCATCCCACCCAGTCAAGGCTGGTTTGCATGTTCTATAACAGCCTCACACCTTCCAACCACACACCACTTCATCTACGCCATTCAAAGTGCCTCTTCCTTTATGAGGGCTCTCTATTGGGCTTCCTGGACCCGCTGTGACCCTTCCGTCCTGCACGGCAGTAACTGTCTCTGGTGGCCCGTGTCCTACACTCCTGCTTCTGGGCTTTAGTCATCACTTGCCTCTTGGTTGGGTTGGTTGACAGGCTACATGAGAAATCCCTTCACTTTGTGTTCTGCTTTTAGATTTTATTTTTGCTAACAACTCATTTCTTTTAAGGGACACAAAAACTGCCTGAACTTTGCTGCCCCAGTAAGCAGGATGTTCTTCTGTTCAGATGCCTCAGCCCTTCCCAATATAGTCTTGATCTTGGGAAAAAAAGTAATTAGCCTGATGGGGAATAAATGGCCATTTCAGCAGTTTTCTCACCACTGGGTTTTAAAGTCACAGAGGCCCACGAGGTCAGAGAGAAGTTGAGTGCTCTCAAGTCTCAATGCCCCACTAAGCTCAAATACCAACTACTGGCACTGGAAGCTCATTAGCTCTAACCCGGCACAGCTAATCACCCAAGTGATAAATCAGCTTTCATGGACACTTAAAGAAGCATTCACTGATGTTTTAACCTCCAAGTGCCCTGGATGGCCTCAAGGACCTCTGTCTCTCACATGGACAGAAACTTTAAGAAAGTAGAACAGTTCCTTGAAGTAAGGGAAAATGGGCTTACCTGGTGAGGTCCTCACAAAGACAGATATTTCTGTCCTAATGATTCACTTTGGAAGAACCTAGACATGCCATTATGGGCAATGTCCTCCTTCTTGGTAACTTTAGCACTGAGAGAACATCATTTAGATCTGGGTTTCTCAACCTTAACCCCACTGGCATTGTTAAGACAGATCATTCTTGGTTGTGAGGTTGTCATGGGTACAGGATTTGTTCAATAGATGCCAATAATACCCTCAATCAGCTCCCATTTTTCCTCTAGGGCAAACAGAAGAACCAGAAATGACTCCAGTCATGACTGAATGTCTTCTGGGGGGAAGGGGAAATTATGCCTTTGGTTGAGAAATACTACTTCAAAAGGTTGCAACAAACATTAAACAGAATAAAACTGCTAGGTTGCTCAGTGGCTCACACCTCTAATCCTAGCTACTCAGGAGGTTAAGATCTGAGGATTGTGATTCAAAGCCATCCCGGGTGGGAAAGTTCCTGAGATTCTATCTCAAATTAATTGACATAAAATGAAGCTATGGCACAAGTGGTAAAATGCTAGCCTTGAGTGAAAAAGTTTACAGATAGTCAGACTCTAAGTTAAAGGCCTGGGACTGGCACAAAAAGAAAAACAGAATAAAACAAAATATGGTAAGATAGAAAGTATAAGACATATTGTACAATAAAAGAAAACAATCCTTCCTAAGTGAATTTCTTATCTATTTGGATATACTTCTATGTAAATAATATGGATCATAGCAAAATAAAAGATCAAAATGCTCAAGAGAGTATCTTGAGTTCCCTGTGCTATTGCTAAGAGGTGGATTTTTCTGTTTTTCTTTTCTTCTTTTTTGTCAATCCTAAGGCTTGAACTTGGGGCCTGGGCACTGTCCCTGGGCTCCTTTCACTCAAGCTAACACTCTACCACTTGAGCCACTGGAAGTGGTGACTTCCAGGTTTTTCTGTGATTAATTGGAGATAAGACTCTCACAGTCTTTCCTGCTGGGGCTGGTTTTTAAGTGCAATCCTCAGATCGCAGCCTCCTGATTATCTAGGATTACAGGCATGAGCTGCTGGCATCCAGTTTAGGAGGTAGATTTTATCTTTCACTTCAAATTTTCTCTTTGTCCTAGTTTTTAATTTAATATAGTTTCCTTTTAATATGATCAGGATATTAAACCTTAGTTAGAAAAGTTTCTGGTTTATTTCTACCTTAATAATAATAATTACAGTAATTAATAATAATTATTATTATCATCATCATCATCATAAAACAAGACATTGTGGGCCATGCAGGAGACTGGTGTGTGTTTACTACATGATGAAAAAAAGTAACAGAAATGTGTGAAGTCACCCAACCCTGCCATCCCAGTAGTAGTAGACAGTAGTGCCGAGTAAGATCTATCTAGACATTACTATCTATTAGACAATGTGTACTCAAATGTTATTTTGTCAGCCAATGACACATGGCTGGTTGAATATCAAGTCTAATTACAAGAGATATGGCAACTGCAATCAACCGGGAACAAGTGACATGAAGGCATCAAAACTCAAATAAGCAACTACAAACAACTGAGTTTTCTATCACTGTGACAAAGTACTTTAGATAATAAAATTGAAAGGAAGAAAGACTTATTTTAAAAAGCTCACAATCTTGGTGGTGTCAAGCTATCATCCATTAGCCTATCGTCACTTTGGGGCCTAGGTCAAGGCAGACTAACCATGGTGGTGCAGCAATGTTATCCACCTCATGTTCACCAGGAAGTGAATGAGAAAGAGAGGAAAATCTGGGATCCCAGTACCCATTCAAGTCCACACTCCCCATAACCTAACTTCCTCCCTCTGAGCCCACCACCTAAAGGTTCCACCACTGCCCCAATAACCTTACCACTGTGTTGAACAATACCAAAATTATTTCAGATCACACATTAAAAACAAACCAGGACAACAATTAAAAAAAATGTTCAGAAGAAGAGGAGGCTCCTGCTTTGGGTCTATACTGCCCTAAGTCTTGGACTACACAGCTACCGCATGGTTGCTGGTGATCATGTACCCTAATGTAGCTTTGTAGGCTGTGGTAGATCAGATACTCAAGCTAAAACAGACAACCACAGTGACTTAGACATGCTACATATTTTGAAATAAAATGAAAATGGGTTAAGATCAGACCCAACAGCACGGGGTACAATCAGAAGAGAGAAGTCATATAAGCCAGACAATTCACAAAAGAAAGAGAAAAGAAACGAGATCTCAAGGAGTTCAACATCCATGGCTCAAAAATCCATGAAAAGATCAGGCAAAGTTGTGTCCATTATCTTGTTACCTATTTCCTTTCTAAAAACAATGTAAAGGTGGACTACCTTCTCATGTTGTTGTGTGGAACATATGGGAAATGGAAACGAAGACAGAAAATGTGATGGGTAGGGTTTTATTTCTTCTGAAACTGGATCAGTTAAGAGATGCAAAGGGGGCTGGGAATATGGCCTAGTAGCAAGAGTGCTTGTGTCATATACATGAGGCCTTGGGTTCGATTCCTCAGCACCACATATACAGAAAATGGCCAGAAGTGGCACTGTGGCTCAAGTGGCAGAGTGCTAGCCTTGAGCAAAAAAGAAGCCAGGGACAGTGCTCAGGCCCTGAGTTCACGGCCTAGGACTGGCAAAAAAAAAAAAAAAAAAAAAAAAAAAAAACAGAACAAAACAAAGAGATGCAAAGGACACAACAATAGAAGTGAAAAAGGCCACACCTTTGGGGACCCTCACAGGAGGAAAACTTAGAAAGAAAAGGCAGGGAAGAAATAGAGTACTATGGCAACAAACCAAATGAATTCAGGGAATGATTTTTAAGAACTGCTAGGATTATAGGCATGAGCTACTAAGTTTCTTCTTCTACTTCATCCTCTTTTGGGTCATCTAGCTAATTGTCAAGTTTGGGAGGTTTTCTTGTTCTGGGTATATTTTTGTTTCCATATATATATTCATATATACATACATATATATATACATATATACATATATGTATATATACATACACACATATGAAATAAGGATATCTTTAGGCCATTTGTGTCATTTTTTGCATGGTACTCAGTGAACCTTTTAAAACTGCAGGCTGAAATCTTGATGAAACAATGTATTTTCTCAAATTTTCTCCCAGTTTTTGCTGAAACTGTGTATTACAGGAGATGGGAGGAGGACATTCACTTTCCTTCATTCAATAGTTTTGTGTTCTCTTAAATGACTCAGACTTGTGACACACAACACCAGAGGTGAATGTCTATCTGTCCATATTTAGGACTGAAACAAATTCATTATTTTTCCTGAATTCATGTGGAAATCTATCAGGGTCAGGGAAGAGAAAAGAGAAATGCTACCTATTTTTTTCCCTCCTACTATGATTTCCTTTGTCAAATCAAAAGTCAAATAAATATCCCATGGTGTACAGAAGGACTCTAAGCCCCGGTGAAGACAAGCCGGGCCTGTCCTGATTCTCAGGGGTCCCTCACATGACCTCTGATAGTGGGGAGGGGGAATAGGCATGCTCAAGGTCAGGCAGTAGGCCCTGGCCTTGCCCCTGCAGGCTGGAATAATCGCATCCTGGCTCTTCCTGGCTCTCCAGGGAGATCTCTGGCCCTGGTGTCTGAGCTTCTGCTGGTCCCTTCACCATTCTCCTCAGGACTCTCCCTTGCTGATGGCTGGCTTAAGTGCTCACTTCTTGACCCGCAGTTCTCTTGCATCCTATCCCAGAGAAGCCTATCAATTTCTAAGCATGTGGAGGCCGATTATTCATACCCTGTAACTAAAGTGCATTTTTGCTTGCTGTGACTATTTCTTTGACCATATACACAAAAGTTCATATCATCAGATGGATCTATGATGCACCTTTAAGTTTCTTATTTCTCTTCTTTCCAGGTTGGCCTGTGATAGGTTTGGAGGTAGTTTGCTCTGAGAGTTTCAGGCTGGGAGGCTTGGACCTCCAGGTAGTCGACCTTTGAACAGGTGTGGCATAGTGAAAAAGAGTTTAGTTTGTGGGTCAGGGTTGGTCTCACAGAGTAGGTTAGCTCTTGCAGGAGTGAATTAATTGTCCTAAGAGGAGTTATAATAAAGCAAAGCCACATCACACACTTGGTTCTTTCAGTGGAGGGCAATTTATCTTTCTTCTTCCCTGCCATGCTAGGAGCCAGGCTGCCATGTGTCTGGACCATCAGGCCGCCAGAATCTTCTGCTCATATCCAGCCTGGGGAATTTTGTTATAGCAACACAAACTCATGCAGCATAGCCCATGGTTGATTTCTCTAGCTCATTCCTTGAGTTAGGAAAACAACACTGGGTTCCTCCCCACCTGAAAGCACCATACAGATGACGGGAAACAAACAAACAAAAAAAAAATAAGTGGGACAATCTTGCAGAGGACACTTGCACTGCTGGGATGTGAACTATACAAACACTGCAGCCTGGATTCATTCTGGGGGTGGAAACTGTGTGCCTGACACCCTAGGCCAGCAACCTCCCACCCAACTGCAGGCACAGCCTCAAATAACCTCCTCCTGAAGCCCTAGGAGTTGAGACAATCAGAATGTCAGAAACCACATGCCCCAGGATGGAAACCAGACAGGCCAAGTCTGTGCTTACCTTCCACTCCTCACGTCATCCTCTTAAATTGATTTCCCCCCCCCCCACACACACACTTTTTTCCTGCCTAGGCTTTAAAGAACCAGAACAGAGGCCTGCTATATCCACCAAATGATACTTTAGGGAAAGAGGAGGGAGGGCATGGAGCATAAAGAAGAAAAAGAGATAGAAAGCTCAAGGGACGCGGCGTTGATTCTGTCTAATTATACTTTTTAAATTCCCCTAATTGCTCTGTTTAATTATTGATGTGGAAAGTGTTTCCTTTTAGGGAGGGAGTGGAGTAATCAAGCATCCTTAGGACCAAGCAGACAGACATCACCTGCTTTGGGTTTGGTAATTAGGGCAGTAACAGTCAGAGCCCCTGGGGGGTGGGAAGTGGAGTCTATGCCCACCCTAGCCCTACCCCACCGCTACCACCACACACCACACAGCACCCAGAGACAATGGCCAAAGTCTTTAAAAAGGCATCTAAGATGACTGTGCAGGCAAGGTTCCTCTTTGAAGAACAGTTGACCCACATAAACACAAATTCTGCTGCGATGTACTTCCATTCTGTTTATTGACTTTCTTCCATTTATAAAAAGGAAGCTGCAGCTGATCTGGCTTGTTGGGTTTCAATTCCTTTCACTATCTGTAATTGTTTGGGGACTTCAAACTACAAAAGTCTAATATGTAGTGTTAATAAATACCATGGTGGTGTTTCTTTTTTAATGTATAACTGAACTACAATGGCATGTACAAATACCACTGAGAGTTTTCTTGTTTCCTTACTAAATCTATCAGCACTTATTGCTGTTGGTCCCTGGGTGAACAGATACCTGTATGCAGGTGCCTGGTACTGCAATGGGCAGCAGAGAGAGTGGTCAAAATGACCTCTTAGATTCTGACTTGGGATCTACCTCACACTGACTGTACAGTAGGTTCAATAAATGTCGAGTTCTTCATCTATAAAATATGGAGCCCGGGCTTTATGACACTCCAAGTCCTTCTCCATCTAATATTTGAAATAAAAACTCTGGTAAACCACTAAAAAGAAATGTGACAGACACCAAGACAATACCCCCTGAAGAAAGAGTCTGCCATCTTGCTCTGTGAACAGTCATTGGCTGTCAGAATCCAGCTGTTATTAGAACTGTTCATTTCTATCACAGCCTATGCTTTGCTCCAAGTGAGTAAGTGAGAGAGGAAGGTGGTGACATGAAGTCTTAATCCAGAACTGGGACTCTGAGAATGAGCCATCTCTTACTCTAGAGCAACCTCTGGATTGGCAGAAACTGTCAGGTCCATCAGGGGTCTGCCCAGCAAGCCTTTCCCCTTTATTAAGGTGCTTCAAGAAGTTACCAGCTGTCCTGGTTCCTGGAAGTCCCTGTAAGTCTCCTGGAGAACTGAAATGTTGACATACAAGGAAATGAAAATGAGAGGACATGTGACTAAGACTGTACGATAAATCCAAACCCTGGGGAACTGAGAAATGCCAAGGAATAAAGAAGTCTACATGAGTGTAAAAAGAACACAGGTATTTCAAGTCAGTGGGTGAACATGTGAAGAAAGATATGATAAAGTAATGGGGTAGGATATGGGCCCTGGGAAGAGGGTGGAAATGTAGTGTGGACATAAGCAGGGCTGCGGTGGGCTAGGGAAGAAAGCTGGGTAGTATGGGATCCAAAGTAAACAGTCATCATAAATGGCTGATATGTGCGCGCGCGCGCGCGCACACACACACACACACACACACACACACACACACACACACACACACACACACCCATTGGCTTGGCAAGCCTGATAAAGGAAATTGGTAATCCTGGGAGAATGATGATCTACCCAAAGCAATAAAATACAGAGAATTCCACTGAATCTTACTTTTGACAGCCCTAAAAACAGATATTTTACTTCTATGTAGGTGGTTTCCTTGAATGAACAGCACCTGCTATTTGTTAGGGAGACAATGAATTGCTTGTCCCATGGTACAGTAAAATCAATCATATCATAACATCAATCTATCACGTAGCAATTCGCTCTTCAGGCTTACATTTTCCAAAAAAAGAAAGAGAGAAAAATTGGCAAAGTACTTATTCATGATAAGGAGAGATTGCTCTTGGTGTCCTAAAAGTAATTTCCTTAAGACTAAATTGTGACAATAAAGACCATTTTTCCTAGATGAACTTTCATATTTTTTTAAATATTTTGCTCCAAACCCTATGACTAACAACAAAAAAGTTGCTTTCATTAACAAGAGCATCCTTTCCCAAACTGTGTGCCAAGGAACACAGAGACCTATGAGGTTTTAATGATAGATACTCTCAGTGATGTGAAAAACACTGTATATGATAAATCCCATTCTATTTCTCACTGTGAACCCTAGAAACATAGCCCACAAAGAAAAAGCTGCAAAAGAACATCCATGTACAGTTGATGAATTCATTTCCTATTTATATTCAGCTACAACATTCTCCTACTTTCCCCACTGATATTTCTTATAGAATAACAATACAAGAAATGCATTTTTTGGATGACTTTGAGGAATTCAAAAGCATCTCCTTCCTGATAAGGTAGATGAATGGTCCTTCCAAACTGATCCCTCAGTGGAAATTCTCAACTGTGGGGCTTGAAAATATTCAACTTGATGTTTGTGAAGGGAACATACCTTTGAATATATATGTAAGAATTTCAAGGCTTTTAGGTGGCTGGATTCCCAACCAATGTACACAGAAGAAGAGCTCCCTTTTGCAAAAGGGAGAAATATTAATAGAAAATTGTCTTACTGCTTGTGATCATAATATTACATTCTTATGCTTCTTGTACATTTTAGTGATGAGATGAAAATTCATATTACTAAATCAGTGATGAAATCCATTCAATATAGCTAGAGAAAATATAGCACAATGGTGTTTGCATTCAAACTAGGATGAACACAGCCTAGAGCTCCTTCAGAAATGGTTGAGGGACTCCTTACAAGGTGAGAAGGTGGCTAAACAGGTGGGTCCCACTAATCTTTAGTCATCATAGTTTATATGCCAAGAGTTAGCATTATGCTTTTTCCTTTGAAGAGTATGAATTCTAATGGTATAAACATTTGAAACTATAACCATTGTCTGTCTCTTCATCCATCATCCATCTATCAACCCATCATTCATCTACTACAAAATTGTCTATCCATCCACACACAATGCATCCATCCATCATTATCTCACTGTAAACACTATATAATCATTCATAGAGGGAAATCAATTGGCTATCAGCAAAAAGAATATGAGCAAGGGCTTGATCACAGGAAAGAAATACTTTTCTTTCCATTGCTCAGAATAGATACAACAACCAGTTCGCTAAAGATTAGGCATACAAAATCCCTTTTGACATCTAATTCTTAATTTTAACTTTGAAGGAATCGAGAAGAAGGAGCATGGCCCAATGTCTCCAGTTTCTTTTTTTTTAAGGCATACAAATCATAGATCTAAACAGGATAGGACTTGTGGTCAAAAATTAATGAAAATAACAAGAAGACAGATGATGTAGTCTCTAATTCTCACAAAAAACAAACAAGATAGGTACTTTTATCTCTACTTTGTAGATAAAAAAAAGGTATAGCATCCCAAATTACTAGGTGATAAGGAAGAATCTTGGAACTTGAGCCCAAAATAGGTAGGTAGCGAAGGCAACCCTGCTACAGAGGCAATAGGTCATAATAACTTCTTTTTCTATATAAGTGGTACTCAGGAATCAAACCCAGGGCTTCATGAATGCTAGGCAAGCACTCTACCACCAGGCCACATTCCCAGCCCCATACTAACTTCTAAAAACTACTCACAAACAAAATTTGGGGTTAGGTACAAAATAGATTAGTCTCAGTGCTTCTCAGAGTTCAGTCTCTGGAAATTGAGGGAACCTTTCAGCACCCAAAATTTAACTCAAGTTGTATTGAGGACTTAATGAAGCCATTCCCTGCTGCTTTCTCTTGGGGACCACAAAGCAGCACAACATCAATTAGAAAAAGTGCAAACAACTCACTATTTCCATTTCTGCATGTGGCTTTTCATTCTGTGATTGACACATAAGAATGAAGCTGGTACTTCCTCTCTTCCACCCAGTGGTTTAGGGACCATGACTCAATTCTCTCCTCTTTTCCCTTGAGACTTTCTTGGGCTGGTCCATCAAGGGCTCTGATTATTCTAGAAATGAACGCAATGGTTTTCTTCCCATTCTGACAAAATTAAATCAAGGTGCTATTAACTGTTTCCACACGATCAGGGTCACCTTAATATCCTCTAGAATCAAGAGAATCCATCTAATAAGTTTGATCAATTCAACCCAAAATCAAGAAACTAAAATACAATGATGATGGCTACAAAAATGTGCTACAAAACTCCTCTTGCAAATAAATTCACAGCAAAACTTACATTGAGGTTTTTTTCAGAGGCCAACTCCTTAGACATACTCATTAATAAACCACTCACTCCTCAGTATCAAGAACACAGGGTCTGGGTTTCATCCATGTTTATACATGTTTATACAGATACTATTCTGGAATGCCTATATTACCCCCCTTCTCTTCAATATAGAGGTTGTAATGGCAGCTGTATTTGCTGGGGGTGGTTGGAAACTGATCCAAACCACATCCCAGCATCTAAGAATGGATAACTAAGTAAGTTTTGTCCCCTTTAAAAGTGGCTCAGACAGGAAAGACCTCAGTGAATGTTATAAAGTTGAATAGGAAAAATGTTCATTCTCCCCTTCCCCAGCCCCTGCCTTGTTCCCAGCATCTTTGTTTGAACCAAGTCTCAAACCCCATGTAAATCTTGGCCCAGACTAAGCAAATCACCTTAAAAAGGAAGGTTAGAGAACTGTTTATTATTTGAAATGTCTCTCCCCAGACCTTATTTTTGATAAATTGGCTTCAGCTTCATTACTTCATGATATATCTCCCTTGACATTTAATTATACTTACTCCAAACACATTAAGTGAATCAGTCTGAACAGCTTCTTATTAATATGCAAATTTCTCCTTTGAAAACCCATGAATCTGTGAAAAATCTCTTTAGGCTTCCCATTAAACCCACTCAGGAAGTTGTATACCTCACACAGACTTTGTCTCATTCACAGACTCAATGATTCAGCATTTACTAATTGTCCAAGTTCACTATGCTGGCCACATCAAGGGGAGGAGGTAGGGAAAGGGAAAGAGGACAGGGTAGCAAATGGAATTCAGCAGCCCAACACTTACAAGATGAATGATCAGGAGGCCAAGCTTGAATTAGTGGCTGGTAATTAGAGTTGAAAATCAAGCTGCTTTAGAAACATAATCAGTAAGACGAGTTAAAAGCAGCCTCCTCTGAGGCAGAAAAGCTGAGGACTGGGGCTCGCCAGTGACTTCTTAGGTAATTACTAGCACAGATGCAAAAGGGGCTGTTCAACTCAGACTTAGGGTCTCCTGCACACCTAGATCATTTATTCACTTATGACCTCATTTGTAACCAGAAGGCCACCATTTCACAGGAGAGAATGCTGAGTGGTTCTGGTTAGCAAAGGAACACAAGGAAGAACCGAAGAACCAAGAGATGCCCAGGAAAAGCTCCTGATTCATACTGACAGAGTATGGTCTGAAGCCTGGAGAAGGTGAAAAGTTAGTTCTAAAGAGGAAATCAAAGTTCCAGAAACTACGCAACCAAGCTTTTAACACTTCAGCAGCAAGCTGAAGACTTAAGTCACAAAGGAGACTGAATCTATAGGCTGAGTTTTCCTGGAGAATTCAAGGTGTGAGGGGGTCAGAAAGAAAACAAACCAGAAATCCACACAGAGAAGGAATAGGAGTACCTGGAGTGTGGGAGAAAAGAAGCCGTCTGTTAGTACCTATTGACAGGATGTCAGAAGTGAGGAAGGATTATCACAACCTGCAAGATGCCAATCTGGACCCGAGAACTTCGGGACAGCAGTGGTGGCCACCCTAAGCAGCACGCAGCAGTCAGGCGCTGATATTTTGGGTTTAGTGTACGTTTTTCAGTCATCTCTGCTAAATATTTCCAAGAAATATTTGCAACTAGTAAATGGGATAGTGTTTTACATGTGTGCATGTGCGCACACACACACACACACACACACACACACCCTTATCCACGACGTAATATAGAATTTCTACATGCTATTCTATCACTGAAAATAACCTGCTTTATTTCTTCCTTTTTTGTCATAAGTCAAAACACACATAATAGGCTGGCTGCTGGTGGCTCACACCAGTAATCCTAGCTACCAGTAATCCTAGAGCTAAGGATTATGGCAGGAAAGTTTATGAGACCCTTATCTCTAATTAACTGCAAAGGAAAGTGGAGCTGTGGCTCAAGTGGTAGAGCACTAGCCTTGAGCACAAAAGCTCAGGGACAATACCCAGACCCTGAGTTCAAGCCTCAGGACCAGCACATAAAGAAAATAAAACTATCAAAAATGATCTATTTTACTTTCTTTTTCAATTCAGTACTCATAAATACTAATTTTGTGATAAAATGGCAGCATATAAATTTCCTTCTAGGCTACCTAGATAGAACATTATGATATGAACAGTGAATGGGCCCAGTTCAGATTCTACTATGCCACTTACTAGCTGCATGAAGTGAGCCTTTGTTTCTATTAGTGGACCAAATGTCTAAAGTACAGAACTAGAGAATTAGAGCAAATAGACTCTGTGAAGTACCTAAAATAAATTCAACAGTCAAGTACTGATACTAACCCTTTGATAATAGGGGACATTGTATCTTCCTTTGTATCCTTCAGGGTATTTGAGCAGTGGGACTCTGAACATTTACAATCAGGGCTACTTATTCCAAGTAGTTAAGCTCTCTAAAGCCATTGCAAATATTTACTTATTGGACATTGAACCAGTTCTTCCTGGGAGAAATACAGGGTTAGGTCCCTGACAGGCCCTAGTCATACGTTTTGCTTAGCTATTCAGTTTGTAACTTCACTGATTTGCTACCATGGAACTTACAGCTATTATATATGCCTTCAGGCTATTTATTGAATACCTGTTTTCTCCATAAATACATCTCAAGGCTTTCTAGTGCTCAGAAACAGCCAGCATTTCAGGACCATGATATGTGAAGAGCAAGTTAACTACCTAGGACTCATAAGGAGACAATTTGTAGTGTAAGATCTGCGAGAAGAGAAGGCAGAGTTTTCAACTTTGTTCTATCGCAGCTGTGTATCTCCAGTTTTTCACAGCTTTATGGACGTTTGCATATGGCTTGGAAAGCACAGCTTTGCATTGATTCTGGAGTTGCAACGACACTTTAGTGCTTATACAAATTTGCAAACACGTGAATAACAAGAATAAACTGTATATATTAAGTGCATGAATTAAAAAAAAGTAAAATGTGAACCTCATAAGCACTAGCCAAATGCCATGTGGTAAATGTCTGTGGTCCCAAATCAGCTTTCTCCCTCTTTCAAAAGAAAGCAAAGTTCTATTCCATTGGTCCTCAGGCCTGTTCTTGTGCCAGTACCAAGCTGTTTTTATTATTATCCCTTAGTAATAGAGTTTGAAGTTTGGCATTGATAGTCCTCCAGCACTGTTTTCCTGCTAATGATTGTTTTTGCTATTCATGATCTTTTATTGTTCCATATGAATTTTTGGATTGCTCTGTCTATTTCATTAAAGAATGGTGTTGGACTATTGATGGGCAAAGCCTTGAATTTGTAGATAGCTTTTGACAGTTTTGCCATTTTTATTATGTTAATCCTCCCAATTGAGGTGCATCAGAGGTATTTCCATTTCCTTAGTTCTGCTTTAATTTCCTTTTTCAGGTTTTTAAAGTTTTCATCGTTATAAATGGGTGCTAGATTTTGTCAAATGCTTTCCCCCATCTAAACAATCATGTGATTCTTGACCTTGCTTGTAGTGATGTGGTGAATTACGTTAATTGACTTGCATCAAGAAAGTGTGGTACATATGCACAATGGAATTCTATGCTTCTATCAAAAAGAATGACATTGTCCCATTCGCAAAGAAACAGAAAGACTTGGAAGAATTGTACTAAGTGAAGTGAGCCAGACCCAAAATAAAACATGGATTCTATGGTTTCCCTCACTGGTAATAATTAGTACACATCTAGGGTAATCCTAGCAGATCACAATATCTCAATACATATGAATACATAAGATGATGCTAAGCAAAATGAATTCCAAGTTATGGAAACAAGTGATTTATCATTGTTGTTGTTGTTATGTCCAATGTACCTTATGAAATTATGCCATTTTCTTTTGTCTTTCTTTCCCATGGTTTTACCCCTGGTGTCACTATTTTAGTACGCTGGGTATTGTGCATACGTTTATTGGAACTAGGGAAGAGAAAGGGAACATCAAAATGGAGAGACAAAGGATAAAAGACAAACCAATGCAACAGCAATACTTACAAAACTATATGCTATAAACCAACTGTACAACTCGGGAGAGGAGAAGGGAAATGGGGGAGGGGCAGGTGGGGAAATAAATGAGGGAAGAGGTAACAAGTTTGATAAGAAATGTACTCACTGGGGCTGGGGATATGGCCTAGTGGCAAGAGAGCTTGCCTCGTATATATGAGGCCCTGGGTTCAATTCCCCAGCATCACATATACAGAAAATGGCCACAAGTGGCGCTGTGGCTCAGGTGGCAGAGTGCTAGCCTTGAGCAAAAAGAAGCCAGGTACAGTGCTCAGGCCCTGAGTCCAAGGCCCAGGACTGGCCAAAAAAAAAAAAAGAAATGTACTCACTGCCTTACATATGAAAGTGTAACCCCTCTGTACATCACTTTTACAATAAATAAACCATTAAAACAAAAAGAAAGCAAAGGTCCAAAGCACACCCAGATTGGTTTTTCTATGTTAAAAGATGGGTTTTGGAGTTTTCCTGACACTACATCATAAAAGGGGAGAAGGGAGAACAAATCCACAGAATTATATCAGATTTTCTCATTTAGACTAAAATAACTGAGGGATGAATTTTATTAGAGCAAATTCTAAGCATTAGGGACATATCACAATAAAATAATCCTTGTTGAGTTAGTACATACTTTTTTAAGGTCCAGGAAGCAAAATATCAATGTTTCTGGCAACTCCAGATCTTTCCTGAAGTGAGTGAGGGATCCATTGAGTGAAATTTCTCAGCACTCAAGATGTGTAGGTGAAAGAATTCCATGATGCATTTATTATTCCTACAAGGAAAATTAGACTCACTGAATTCTCACTGGTTCTCTGAAAAGTATAACTTCAGAGTTCAGCATTAATGCAGGCATTTAACTTTCAAGATCTCTCTTCAAGTGTATACACCTGTCAGCTTTGTCTGCAATGCTAGGTCATAAACAAATGAGCTTATTCTATTAAACAAAATCTACTTGGGGACAAAAGGAAGTATATGTTGTTTTAGAAGTGTGGTAAGTACTCAGATTTTTGTACTCAGAGCTTCGAAGCCCACTAGACTTGCTTGTTTAGCTGGTTGTCCTACCACTTGAAGTCATTCCTCAAGTGCAAATTTTTGTTGGTTATTTTTAAGATGACGTTTATTTTGGACTTTTTGTGCTCAGGATGATTTCAAACTGTGATCTTCCAGAGCCCAGCCTCTGATTAGCCATCAGCATTTGGCTAAGTATCCATTGCAAATGCACATTTTAGAAGTAGGGACAAATACACTCTTTGTTAGAATAAACTTTCTTTTGCTCCATGAAACAATGCCAACTAGTTTTCTTCTCCTCACATCCTTGATCCACAAGAAGGTCCTTGGCCCATTATGCACACATGTGTGGTTCTCAGGAAGAGCAGATAGTCCTTGGAATTATGACTGGTTCAAATGTACCAATAGATAACATTCTTTACCAAGTATACCCATATATTAGGCTGATCTCTTCTCTTTGCTTGATCTTAACACATGGAAAGTTGTCATGAAATGATGAAGTCAGAATGGGCTATAGGACAAACTTGTGCTGTCAGACGGGCCCTAGTCAGGAGCCCTTGCTCCCATGCTTAGAAGGGCTCAACCTTGGCTTAATGTTAGAGTTAGATCTCCCAGTTTTTTCTTAACAAAAACCTCTGGATTTCCTTTTTGTAGAAGAAAAAGAAACCATTTGATGAGCATATATTAGTTGTGCAAGAGGTTTCATTGCTACCTTCCCATTGCTTTCATTGCTTTCATACACTTGATTAAACTTACCCCTTCTATCTCTTTCTGTCATCTTCTTCCCCCTGCTTAAAACAATTTCAACTGGTTTCATTGTTCTATTTTCAAATATGCAAATATAATACTTTAACCATATTCTCCTCATTCACCTTCTCTGTTATCCTCTCCGTTCACACCCATATTATTCTCCCAACAGAGTCTCTCTTGCTTTCCTGTCATTTTTAAAGTATATATTAACTGTAAAAAGGTGTTTCATTATGGCATTTCATGCAGGCATGTCATATGGTATAGTAGTAGATTACATATATAGTATATATAATAGTAGTAGATACAGTAATATATAACATATAATATATACATACACATATAAATTAATCCCCTCCTTTTTTCTTTCTTCCCGTCACTCTTTCCTTATCAACAGCTTTCAATACATTTCCTTAAGCCACCTTGAGAAATAGACACATTGCATTTTTATGTAATTCATCCTCCATTTTTCTTTCCCCACCTCCTCATTCTCTCAGATCCACCAGTACAAAAACAGCATGTACATATGTATGTATATATGTATGTATGATATTTACTTATGTATGCATGCAGGCAGGTATGCATGCATGTTTAAGTCTAGTTTACCAATGAGTGAAAACCCGTGGTATTTTGACCTTGGCTTATCTCCATTTGATGTGATGGTCTCTAGTTTCACCCAGGTTCTAACAAATGACATAATTTCATTTCTCTCTATGACAGAATATTCTATGATATAGGTGTGCCACATTTTCTTTATCCATTCATAGGGTGTTGGGCACCTCGGCAGAGTATATACTGGCGATTGTGACAGAATCATTGCAGTAAATAAGTGCATGCAGGTATCTCTCCTCTACAACCATTTATTCTCCTTGGAATATATGCGCAATGGTGGTGTTGCAGAGTCATAAGGTATATCTATTTTTAGTTTCTTGAGAATCTTCCATACCAACTTCCATTATGTTGCACTAGTTTACATTCCCACTGACAGTATATGAGGGTTCCTTTCCCCCTACATCTTCACCAGTATTTGTTGTTGGTTGTAATTTTGATGGCCATTCCTTCCTAATAGAGATGAGAAGAAATCTTAGTGTCATTTTTTATGTTTATTTCCTTTGTGGCTAAGAAAGTGAAATATCTCTCCCTGTATCTATTTGTCACTTGTACTTTGGAGAACTGTTTAATTCATTTGTCCATTCCTTGAGTTATTTATTCCTTTATTATTTGACTTTTTGAGTTCTTTAGATAGTCTAGACATTAATTCTTTACCTTTCCAAGAGCTGGTAAAAGTTTTTCTCCCATTCTGTGGATTGTTTCTCGCTTCTGTTATTGTTTCATTTGCTTGTGAAACTTTTTAATTTGTGGCAGTCACACTTGTGAATTCCTGTGCTTGTTTTCTGAGAAAGTGGGCTTTTATTCATGCCATAATTACCTACGCCTGTTTTCTGCTAGGGTTTTCCTCAGGTTTCCCTGTAGTAGTTTCAGATCATACATTAAGATCTTTGGTACATTTGGAGTTGATTTTTATATAAGGTGAGAGACAGGAGTCTAGTTTCAGTGACCAGCATGTACGCAGCCAGTTTTCCAAGCACCATTTGTTGAGGAGCATGTCCTTTTCCCACTGCATGGTTTTAAAGCATCCCATATGTTAATAGAGTGCTGGGACTTAGAAATTATGACCTTGGTCCTGCGAGGAGCTCATTAATTATTGTCTGAGAGAAGACTACACACGTTCCTGGTCTTCTGCCTTTCCCACACACACTAACAACCAATCTGACACTGGGTCTGCAAGACAGGACCTCCCTTGGAACTATGATAGCTCACACACTGTGCTTCTGGACTCATCCATCTGTCTAGGTGGGCCGCGAGCCAATCTCTCACGCAGTACCAGAACCAAACACATTGAAATCACTGCTCCAGCTTCACTATGCGCAGGCTCAGTTTATCATGACGTAAGGAATGAGCTAATGGACAAGCCAGTTAGAAATACAAACCTCTCCTAGATAAACAGAACAGAGCTCTTCACTAACTCCAGCTGCATCTCCAGGCATATTTTATGCATATGTATTTTTATAAAGCAGCTAGAGAAATAAAGCAATCTTATATCATCTAAGAACAACAATCTGACTCTGCATCTGGCAAGCCACCCGCAATCCTTCCTTCTGTAGCTCCCCATCGCTCTTCCAGGCTCCTGAGGCAGTCCCCGTGCTGTCTCTGATACTTAACACAAAGGTAAATAAATCAACATGAAGCGCTTATTATCTTATTTTCCCTCTGCTCCCTCCTACTCTGTCCTCCAAATCTTGATTGGTTTGAGAGAAATTAATGCTTATGTCTCTGGCAAATGAATTGCACCTATAACTCAGTTTTTAAACAAGCACCCTAAAGATGGCCAAATGCTGGGTCAGAGGTTCGTTTTTCACATGAGTAATTGAATCCTTCCATTCCATTTTCTTTCAGGTATTAGAAAGAACTGATGTCACCCAGAGAGCTCTTAGAAGGTGTTTGTCAGTGGAGGGTAAAGCTGCTTCTGGTAGGGTAGGGAGCGGGAGGCTGGGGCAGTGCCAAAGTCTTTCCCTAGAATTCACAGCTAGAAGGCTATGCCAAAGTACCAGAAACCTTTGCCTCATTCACCCATACTTGGTGCCATCACATGGGAGTAAAGTTAAAATCCAAGCTTAGATGAATTTATGTGGGTTTTGTACTTACACCATAATTATTACCAACATTTTAAAAAAGTGTTTTCTATTAAGAACTATTTAAGCCTATCACTGGTGGCTTACACTCGCAATCCTACTCAGGAGAATGAAATCTGGGGATCATGGATTGAAGCCAACCCTGTCAAAAAAGTCTGTGAGAATTTTACCTCCAATTAACCAGCAAAAAGCCAGAAGAGGAGATGTGACTCAAGAGGGAGAATACCATCCTTGAGAGGAAAAAGCTAAGCTAGTGTGGGAAGCCCTGAGTTCAAACACCTGTACATGGTACAAAAAAAAAAAACAAAACAGAAAAAAGAAGGAAGGAAGGAAAGAAGGAAGGAAGGAAGGAAGGAAGGAAGGAAGGAAGGAAGGAAGGAAGGAAGGAAGGAAGAGACACATGTGTTTTCTGTCCATGAGTGCTACACTGTATTATAAATAATACAAGTAGATCTTACTGCTTAATAGTCATGGCATGGCTTAATCCAGCCACAGTATTTCAGGAAATGAATGTCATGATGATATTGGATGGATAAGATGCTATCTGTTTCTACATAGTTATTTTAATTTTTTTCCAGAGAAATTTATTTTGTAATTTGTAGAAAGCTTAGTTAAATTCAATGGCTGAAATGGCTCAATGACTGACAGAATGCCATCCATCCAGATCTGCTTAAGCAATAGATGCACGTAGACACTGCATCTTGCTATTTTCTCATGGTAGTATTTTCTTTTCCCAGATTAACCTATAATTGCCTTATTTCCCACTTCAGATCCTTGTCACTCCCATTCTGTCTGCAATTTCTGAAGCCTTTTGAACATAATTGCCACCTGCCACTGTCTTTTTTATAATGAACCCAAGACCCAAGCACCAGTAAAATAATCAAAATGTGAAATTTATGAATGTACCCCCTGCATTGGTGACCACTCATACAAAGCCAAGAACCACATCAAGGGATTCTGGGCTAGATCCTACAGTCCCATCATCTGTTTGGGCTGAAGGGAAGTCTATACAGGTTCCACCCCTAAGAAAGACTCTGCTGTTTATTTTTAATTATTTCCCTTGCCAAGATACTACACAATAGCAGGGAATTCCAAAGCACAAGAGCCTCTCTGAAAGGGGGGAAGGAAGGGATGGAGGGAGGGAGGGAGGGAGGGAGGGAGGAAGGGAGGATGGGAAAGAGGGAGGAAGGGAAGGAGGTGGGGAATGAATTAGAGAAGAGTATGAAACAAAATCAATCAGAATTTCATGATCAATTATACGTAAGTTATTTCTATATACCAAAGTAGCCTAAAATTAAATGCTCAAAATAATGCAAAGCATTTCTCTGCCCCAGTTCTGAAATGCAAGGGAGAACTTAGCTCCTTGTTCTTGTACTTCCTGTCATGGGAGATGGTTGAGAATGCTGAGGAAGGCTCCATTCACATGCCAGGGGCCTGCGCAGTGGCCAAGAACTGGGGACTGGGTGGGCCTCTCTCTTGCAGGGTTGTTTCCCTCCTTATTCAGAGGCCGAGGACTCCAAGCAAACCTAAGCAGAAGCTGCCAGGCTTCTGAAAGACTCAGTCACAGGTTCATATGGGCCACCTGCAGCTGGTCAATGAGAATCATCAGATCTGCTTGAGGGAAAGTAAGCAGGTCCTGAATCTCGATTGGAGAAGTGGAATGAGCAAATGTGCATGAGAGGAACTGTTGGTCGATCTTGGAAAACAATCATTCACCCTACCCCTATTGTTCCTCTAATTTCGGATCCCAGCCTATTACAAATGTATTGAGTCTCAAGTCCCATTGGTGGATTAAACAGTAAACTGGAACATGATATCTGATGACATGCAATTCCTCAACACAGTCAACCAACTACTCAACAACCCTTCCTTTATTTATGCACCTTCCCTGGGTTCAAAATAGGCCATGGCTTCTAATATCACAGGAAAAGGAAGATGTCAGCTAAATTTCCATGGACAAAAATATATACTATTCTTCACTGAGCTTCCAGGAATCTAAAGGCTTCTCAGGGCCAATTCTGATTTTATACACTCTTTAGCTTCTACCCTCATTATAAAAGCTGACCATGCCAGACACTGGTGGCTCACACTTGTTATCCTAGCTACTCAAGAGGCTGAGATCTGAGTATCATGGTTCAAATCCAGCCCAAGCAGGAAAGCCAATGAGACTCTTCTCTCCAATTAACCACCCAAAAAAGCAAGAAGTACAGCTATGGCTCAAGTGGTCGGGCACCAGTCTTGAACAAAAGAGCTTAGAGAACAGCATCCAGGACTGAGTTCAAGCCTCAGGCCTAGAATAGGCAACAACAAACAAAACACTACCAACCATGTCGGATATGATTCTATTCCAGAATATTCCAAATTTTCCAATGTAGAATAATAGAGAATACTCTGCTTCCCAGTATGGCCTTAGTAATCAAACCAAAATTATCTCTGTGTGAAATGTTTTCAAATTGCAGACCAAGACTGAAAAACTCGCTCTTTGTTTTCTGATCAGAAGTAGTTCTATGGGATGAAGCTTAGGTATATTTGAAATATGCTGTTAAACAAGGGAAAGTATATATTTATCCTTGGTTTCTAATTGACAGGTGATTACCAAAGCTTCTAGGATTGACCATAATCTCCTCAAGCAACAATGCTATAATGTTCTAATGTGATATGTGTCACTAACAGCTGGATACTGACCAGGATAGCTTTCCCTTTTTCATGTCCTATTGATGGGTCCCAGATCGATGAGTAGAAGCAAATTAAGAAAATGTTTCATAATTTGGGAGGTGCTTTGAGGCAATTATTGCCCTTAATGACAGAAGTTTCCTTCTATTTATCACATTTTCTGGCTTGATGGATTAATTGATTTTTTAAAAAGAAAATATGCCTTTTGGGGCAACTTCCTTTACACAGTCAGTTTTCAATGTTCTTGCTGATAGAAAAACCTCTGCGTTGCAGGAATTTAATTTTTTTAGTTCTGCATATATTTTAGACATGAGGCCTTTGTCCGTTGTACGGCCAGTAAAGATCTCTTCCCAATCTGGGGGCTTTCTGTTTATCTTGCAAGCTATGTCCTTTGCCATGCAGAAGCTCTGCAGTTTGATGCAGTCCCATTTGTCCAACCTTTCTTTGATTTGTTGCAATTCTGGGCCTTTATTAAGGAAGTTTCATCCTGTGCCAAGGAGCCCAAGTGTTCCTTCTACTCCTTCTTGAAGTGTTTTCAGGGTATCTGTTTTTATTTCAAGGTCTTTGATCCATTTGGAATTGATTTTGGTGCAGGGTGATATATAAAGATCTAGTTTTAGTTTGTTGCAGGTGTTGAACCAGTTCTTCCAACACCATTTGTTAAAGAGGCTATCTTTCTTCCGTCCTAAAAGAACCAACAGCCCCCTCAACAAGTGGGCTAAAGACTTAAAAAGAGACTTCTCTGATGAGGAAATAAGAATGGCCAAGAGACACATGGAGAAGTGCTCTACATCACTGGGCATAAAAGAAATGCAAATCAAAACAACATTGAGATTCCATCTCACCCATGTAAGAATGTCCATTATCAAGAAAACTAACAATAACAAATGTTGGAGGGGATGTGGCCAAAAGGGAACCCTACTTCATTGTTGGTGGGAAAGTCAACTGGTTCAACTACTCTGCTGGAAAGCGGTATGGAGATTCTTCAAAGGCTAACATAGAGCTCCCCTATGACCCAGAAGCCCCACTTTTGGGCACCTACCCAAAAGACTACAAACAAGAACACACTAAAGCCACCAGCACAACAATGTTCATCGCAGCACAATTTGTCATAGCTAAAACATGAAACCGACCCAGATGCCCCTCAGTAGATGAATGGATCAGGAAAATGTGGTACATATACAAAATGGAATTTTATGCCTCTATCAGAAAGAATAACATTGCCCCATTCATAAGGAAATGGAAGAACTTGGAAAAAAATTATACTAAGTGAAGTGAGTCAGACCCAAAGAAACATGGATTCTATGGTCTCCCTCATAGGGAATAATTAGCTCAGGTTTAGGCTAGTCACAGCAGAGGATCACAAGAGCCCGATAGCACCCTTATGAACACATAAGATGATGCTACGTGAAATGAACTCCATGTTATGGAAACAACTGTTATATCACTGTTGTAATTACTTTCAACATGCCATGTGAAATCGTAAACAAAAAAAAAGAAAGAAAGAAAAGAGAAACCTCTGCATTTACATTTGAAAACAACCCAGCATTTTCAAAACTTAAGGAAAGTGTGTCTTCCTACTTTGTGATCATTTTTCCTTCATATATTTTCTAGGGCTTATAGACAGGTTACTCACTCTGGATGGACATTATATTGTCTAGAAAAAGTATGCAGTGCATGGTCTTGGAAGGTTCTAGCATTCACACCCTCAGTAGCTACTCAAAGTATTGAAGGGACCCCACATTCATATTTAAACAGAAAAAAAATTTTCTGAATCAGTTTTGCTTATTTTCTCTTGGTGTAAAACTGCACTTGACAAAACAATAGTTCTAACGAAAGGCCTCAAATGTTTGAAATCAACTGCTGATGGAAATGCATGTGGATTTGGAAATCCTGCTAAATCAATTTGTATGTTGTGATACAATTGTCCCCCTAAAGACTTTTTTAAACTGAAAACTATAGTAAAAGCTATTCACGTCTGACCCCTTAGATCCTCAAAGGCTGGCTGCAAGGACCTACCCTGTGGCTTCAATGAGTTTTGAATGGCTGCCAAAGATTTACTATCTCCTCCACTAAAAGATGCTACAAAGCCAAGCCAGGGGAGTGGAAAATCCCAGCCATAAAGGTTCAAAGACTTCTCAGATGTTAATTCTGACCCAATTGCCAGAATGATTCACTAGAGGTAATGCTGAGTAATTTTACTTTGGATTTCTTAATCTGTGTTCTATTAATGGATTTTAGCCTTAGCTCCAAAGGTTAGGAATTAAAGACCCCATTTCCACCTCTTTTTGATTAAATTATTCTAACCTCATCCCCACTAATTCATCACTGTCTCACTCACTCTTAGTACACATGTTGGAAAAAGAAGGGCCAGTTTATGTAATCACCCACTTTATCTTCCCAATATATTCTATGAAAACAAGCTCCCAGCCCAGTTGCTCTGAAACATGAAAGGGGAGTTACTCAGATCTTACATCTCAGGCAGCCACATAGTCTGTTCCACGAGGCCCACTGCCCCTGGAGAACTCTTTCTTCTATATAATCTTAGCCCTGGTGTCTATCTTGACAACTTTCAATGTTTTTCAAGGTTTTGAGACTTTGGACTTCTTGGTCAGAAGATCGATCATCTGCTGGCCATTTTGTTATACAACATTCATTCTGTGCACACAATCCCTGATTGGCCACTTGGAGAAAGAAAATGGAGGTCAGGGATCTCATGCAGTCCCCTTCTTCCCCTCCCCAATCGTCCCTGCCTGTGAATGCACCTGGCTTTCTCTGGTTTCTGTATAAATGTAAGTATGGAAATTCTGTCAGGTATATCAAAGAAATAGAGATAATCCAGGGTCTCCATCATATCCCTGACAATGTGACACATTTAAGCACCAACTCCCAATAGCTTCAAAGGAATTGAGTGTGTAAATGAAAGCCTAAGAGTGAGATCTCAATCCAATAAATCTGATAACCTGACAGAAGAGGAAGAGATATCAGGAGCATGCCTATATAGGGGGAAGGCCATCTGTATACCATGTACAAAGGGGGACTCAGGAGACACCAGGCCTCCATCTTGAACCTCCCATATACAGACTGGTAACAACATAACTTCCTGCTATTTAAGCCATCCAGCCTGTGTTACTGTATTATCGGAACACCTATGGGGTCTTCTTCCTAGAATATAGTTCTTTCTTTTTTCTTTACTTTTTTTTCTTCTTTCTTTTTTTTCCTTCTTTCTTTTATTATCAAGGTGACTTAGAGAGGGGTTACAGTTACATACATAAGGTAGTGAGTATATTTCTTGTCAAACTTGTTACCTCCTCCCTCATTTTTCTACCACCTTTCCTCCTCCTCAATCCCCTCTCCCTAAGTTGTACAGTTAGTTTATGGTATACTTTCTTGTAAGTATTGCAATTGCATTGGTTCACTTTTTACCCTTTGTCTCACCATTTTGATGTTCCTCTTCCCTTCCCTGATCCAGACAAACATATATACAATACCCAGGGTACCAAAATCAAATACAGTAACAACAGGGGCTAGACCACAGGGAAGATAAACAAAAGAAAGAAAATAATTTCACATAGTGCATTAAAAATAATAGCAACAATGATAAACCGACTGCTTCCATAACTTGTTCATTTCACTTACCATCATCTTATGTGCTCATTTGTACATAGCTATTGAACTATTGTGATCATCTGCTAAGATTATCCTAGACATCTACTAGTTATTACCAATGATGGAAAACATAGAGGCTATGTTTCTTTGGGTCTGGCTCACTTCACTTAGTATGATTTTTTCCCCCAAGTCTTCCCATTTCCTTATGAATGGGGTAATGTCATTCTTTCTGATAGAAGCATAGAATTCCATTGTATACATATACAACAATTTCTTGACCCATTCATCTACTGAGGGGCATCAAGGGTTGGTTCTATATTTTAGCTACAGTAAATAATGCTTCATTGAACATGGTTGTGCTGGTAGATTTAGTATAGTCTTGTTTGTGATCCTTTGGGTAAATTCCCAGAAGTGAAGTTGCTGAATCATAGGGGAGCTCTATGTTTAGCTTTTTGAGGAACCTCCATACTGCTTTCCAGAGTGGTTGAACAAATTTACACTTCCACCAACAGTGCAGTAGGGTTCCCTTTTGGCCACATCCCTGCCAGCATCTATTGTTATTAGTTTTCTTGATAATGGACATTCTTACTGGAGTGAGAAGGAATTTCAATGTTGTTTTGATTTGTACTTCTTTTATGGCCAGGGATGTTGAGCATTGTGAAAATGGCAATACTGAAAAAGGCTATATACAAATTCAGTGCAATATCCACCAATATCCCAACACCATTCTTCAATGAAATAGAAGAAGCAATAAAAAAATTCATAGGGAACAATAAAAGACCTTGAATATCAAAAACAATCCTTAGCATGAAGAACAGTGCTGGAGGAATACCAATACCAAACTTCAAACTCTATTACAAAATGAAAGTAATAAAAACAGCTTGTTATTGGCAAAAGTACAGGCCTGAGGATCAATGGAATAGAAATGAAGACTCAGAAATGAACCAGCAGACCTATGGCCACCTAATCTTTGATAAGGAAGCTAAAAAAATTAGGATTGAAGAAAGACTGCCTTATCAACAAATGGTGCTGGCAAAAATTGGTTAAATACCTGTAAAAGTCTAAAGCTAGATCCATGTGTGTTTGTGTATGTATATACATATATATATATATCACCCATTTCACCAATAATACACACACACACACACACACACACACACACACACACACACACACACACATATATCACCCTGCACCAGAATAAATTCCAAATGGATCAAAAAGACCTCAAGGGCTGGGGATATAGCCTAGTGGCAAGAGTGCCTGCCTCGGATACAGGAGGCCCTAGGTTCGATTCCCCAGCACCACATATACAGAAAACGGCCAGAAGCGGCGCTGTGGCTCAAGTGGCAGAGTGCTAGCCTTGAGCGGGAAGAAGCCAGGGACAGTGCTCAGGCCCTGAGTCCAAGGCCCAGGACTGGCCAAAAAAAAAAAAGACCTCAAGGTAAAATTATATACCTTGAAAATATTGCAGGAAGGATTAGGAGAAACACTAGGGCTCCTTAGCATGGGTCGAAGCTTTCTTAATAAAGGCCCAGAAACACAGCAAATCAAAGTAAGGTTGGACAAATGGGATTGCATCAAACTGCAGAGCTTCTGCATGCAAAAAAACATAGCTTGCATGATAAGTAGAAATCCCACAGATTGGGAGAAAATCTTCACTGTCTATACAACAGACAAGGGCCTCATATCTAAAATATACTTAGGGCTCAAAAAATTAAGTTCACCAAAAACAAATTCTCAAAGAAACAACTGCCCCATTAATAAGTGGGCTAAAGACTTAAAGACAGACTTCTCTGAAAAGGAAATGAGAATGGCTATGAAGCACATGAAACACAGTTCTTAAAACACTGGGCATTTATTAAGTAATGTGTCTTTTTTTAAGGACTGATGGCTGGAGCTTCCAGATAACCTGCGATGAGTCTGACTGACAGTCAAGGGAGACAATCATGAGATCCCAGGGCTGGAATTTCCACCCTCTTACCACCACTCTCCCACCACCAAGAAAGGGAGAAGTGTTGAATTCATCTCCACTTGCCAGTGTTGTAACCAATCACGCATTCATGATGAGGCCTCTATCAAATCCTAGAAAGACAGGGTTTGAGGAACTTTGAGATAACTGAGCACATGGAGGTGAATGGAGAAGGGACAGAAGCTTCAAGCCCCTCCCCACAGGCCATGGCCTATGCACCTCTTCCATCTGACTGTTTGCTTTGTCCTCTGTGATATGGTTTGTAATAATGAGTCGAGGGTAGGGCTGTGGGAACCTCTATGTACATGCCACAACCTGCTATAGAAACTGGCACTTGAAGTGGGTGGCAGTTTGGAGGAGCGAGCCCTTGACCGGTGTCCTCTGAAGGCATCTTCAGTGGGCAGTGCCAGAATTGAGTTGGGTAAGAAAACACTCCACTGGGGTCTGCTAGAGAACCTACTATGGAAACTGTTGCGTTGAGTAGTATATGTGTGAATAGACAGAAAAATCAGTTTGATTTCCCCTCCATTGTTGCCAACTAACTTAGACACCTGAAATTAGCTTTCAGGAGAGACACAATGGCTATCTTTAACTATCTGAAGTGAGCTTGGAGGGTGCTTGGAAATAGTCACAATTTGAGGTCAATGATAAAAATCATAATTTGTAACTGTTAAAGTCACTCACTAGGAGAATAACAATGAACTATAATACCCAAAGGAATCAACCATTTTTCCAGGCTTTCAGTTATCGCAAAGAATGTTAGGCTACTGTGGCTTAATGCTGCTTTAAGGTGGGAAAAGTAAGAACAGGGAGACATCTCTTCAAAGGGTGCCACAAACTAGCTCCTGATCTTGAATAACTCCCACAGGGTCTTTTACTACCTCAAATCATTTTACAAAAACTCATTTACATTTTGTGAACATCAGAAATGAATATAGTAGTGATGCGTATGAATAGAAAGTATAATTATTACCATGACCAACAGTAGTAGTGTTATTGCCAACACCATCATGATTGCCCTCATCACCATCACCATTACCATTACCATTACACTGTATGTGCTGTAAGATGAAAATACTTTCAGGAAAAGAATAATATATTTTCAAAAGTATAATCCTTTCCATTCATACAATTAGAATATATAAGCAATACTTTTCTTACTCATGCTTGATTTTTGAAAAAAAATACCAAGGTAAAATCTGTGTCCACTGAAAAGGCCATCATACAGAAATAGTAAAAAAAAAAAAAATGCACTCGTGGAGTTTGCATTACAACAGAAACACGATGACAAAAAAGCCAAGGTGAAGCTGAACACAAGAGTCTCTTTTCCAAAGTGGGTTGAGATGGGGAAATGCTGTTAGAAAAACTTTGAGTATAAAAGGACACAAACCAGTCCTACACCTGGAAGGTCACGGGATACCCTTGACAGCTTAGGTAAAACTTCTTGTCCATGAGTCTCTATTTGGAGAGAGGGCTGTCTTCCCGAGAACAGGTTTTTGTTTGTTTGTTTGCTTGTTTTTCAGTGTTTCTCATTTCTCTCGTGCATCACTTTCCAGGCCCTGTGTGTGGTACAGCCCAGCATCTCTGTGTTCTCCATTTGGCTCACAAAGAAGTAACGTCAGAGAGGAGGCTGAGCCTCAGGTGAGCAATGAGGACCAGATGGTACTTCTACCAATGCTGAGCCTCTGCCACTCTCTGCTTGTTGGCACAGGAGTAATTATTATAAATGGATCGGGTGATAGAATAAGCAGAGACCCAGGTTTTCTAAGAGGAGCTGCAAAGCGGTATCCTATAGAAAGACAGGCAGCCATTGCCTCCGACAACACAAAGGCACCTGATAGGTTATTGTTTATGAACATGGTGCCCGCTCTATGGGTCATTGTCCTGGACTGATTAATGAAACACTGATGCTTACACAAGTGTTCCGCTTGCTGCATCCTGTGACCCACTCGAGTTGGGCAATTCCCCCCAGGACATCAATTCTCAGGGTCCTTGTCACATGATTGTTTATGGAGAGACGAATGCATGTGGCAGTCTCAAGTGAAGGAGGCTGATGTATGTGTTCTTAATGATTGAAATAATCAGGTTGGGAATAATGGGCATGTGTGCTGGGTGGAGTGGCAGGCTGAAGAACATTAGCATTCCTCGGGTGCTGTGCTTGCATCTCCAGGCTGGTGTCTGATAACTACCAAAGATTGCCATGAATAAACACCAAGCCCTACCCAGACATAATTAAACTGCAATGCAGATATCCTTAAGTGAAATTGATATCTTAATGACACCAGATAGTGTGCAAGTAATGAGCCTTGTGAGAGGATATGCACAATGCACGGCCATCAGCGTGTGCTCCAGAGGGAGCCTCTTCCCAAACAGCTCCTGCAGGATTTGCTTCTCATCATGGTAGAGCTTTGATTTCTGTTTCCTCTTCTGTTGAGTGGCCCTTGCTATTCGGGAAGACGAGATTCTTCTTTCTCCCTGGCACTACACTCTGAGTATAAGAGGGTTTGGTTTTGGTTTAGTTATCTTTTCTTTTGCCAGTCTCCATTGGACTCCACCTTAGTTTATGGCCCTGTGACCTCTTGAAGTAACTCCCTTGAGCTTAGGGAAATGAATGACTGCAGCTGCTGCAGCTTAGATGGCATCAACTCTTCCAATGAGGTCTTGAAGACCTTCTATTACTTGTGCCTACATCTGCTAAAGTAACCGACCTAAAATTCAAGACTAGCAGGTGAAGAGACCTTTCCAACATCTCACTAGCTTCAGGGGTTGCTTGAGTACAGGAGATGCATGTGCATTTCTCTGCATCATCTCCACCCATGTTATCTCTCCAACTTCACCACATTAAGAATAGACTAAGGTTAGACTCTTCATCACCCATGAGGTGTATGCATATGCATCTTGTCTGGACTTTGATATTTACATGACTCCCCTAAAAGAAGTAACCCATATATCATTACAGCCAGCTCTATCTGGCTCTTCATTTCCTCCTTTCTAAATTCTTTCTTGGACTTTTGCTTTTTACTAAAACCTTATTGATTCGTAAGCTTCATCTCCTCACTTGCGAAGAATAGAAGTTGAAAAAGGCCAGCATTTCTTAAAGGGTGTTCTCTAGAATACCAACATTTCTTCGAATGTGTGCTCAAGATTGAATATTCAATGCATATGTGTTGAATGAGCCAGACACTTACATCTGGAATCCTTGCTACTCAGAAGGCTGAGACTTGGAGAACTGTGGTTCAAAGCCAACCCAGGCAGAAAGTCTGTGAGACTCCATCTCCAATGAACCAAGAAAATATCAGTCAGGAGGCATGGCTCAAATGGTAAAGCAAGGAAGGTAAGCATATGTCCCAGAGATCAAACCCCAACAGGAACATAAACCGACATATGTACAGGCACACACCCACAGACATGCATACATGCAAAGATATTTGTTGAATTAATAAAATATATAAAATATAAAATAGATTGTGTAGACAAATAACTTTAAGGAGCATTGAGACAAGTGTGCTTAGTCTTTTCTCTGGAACTCTGATCTTCTCATGTGCTAATAATAATAAGCCCTATGAAGCTCCGAGATGATAAGGTATGAGACAGTGACCAGACTCATTAAACCACGGAATGTATGTTTTGCAGGTTGCCTAGGAATGTCCACAGGACATACGTTAGACATAATGATTTCCAAATTTCCTCCCAGTTATTAAATTCGATATTCACATTGTTTACACAGAGATCCACCCTGCCTCACTCCTATTCATCTCAGGCAAAGAAAAGGAATCTTCAGTTTTATATCGGCCCCTAGTATCTAACATTGTCTTCCCTTTTAAGTATAATCACCATGAAAGAAAGCAAAGAAGGAAGAAAGGAAGAAGGAAAGAAGGAGGAAGGAAGGAGGAAGGAGGGAAGGAGGGAATATGTCTTTGTGCCCTTGCTCCTGGCATATGGCTACTAAAGCCCTTGAGATTTCTGAAGGAACAGGAGAATATTTTCTGCACTCAGGAGATGATGGGGGCTGTGACCTCCTGGATGACTTCAGAATGATAGAGAGGCCAGAGAGGGTGGGGGGGGGCGGGGCTTGACTGACAGACTAAATCAGGATTAGGGGACTGAAGCAGTCAGTCCCACCTTTCCACCTCTGGGTGGAAGAACAGGAATGCTGGAGAGCTAGACATCAATTGAGCTAGGCACCAATGCCTGGACAATGAAATCTCAGGGCCTGGGCATTGGGGTGCTGTCTCTGAGCTATTTTGCTCAAGGCCAGTGCTCTGCCACTTTGGGTCACAACTCTACTTTCAGTTTTCTGGTGGTTAATTGGAGAAAAAAAGAATTACAGACTCAGGGCTGACTGTAAATTATGATCCTCAGATCTCAGCCTCCTCAGTAGCTCAGGAACAGCACCTCAATGCCCAGGCCCTGAGTTCAAGCCCCACAACTGATAAGAAAAAGAAAAACCCTAGGCCAGGGTCTCAGAGATGAGTAGTTGTACCCCAAGAAGGCATAGCATCCCCCCGCCCTCCGTATCTTGTGGGAAGCATCTCTTCCATTTTTCCATTTATCTGCTGTTCTTGAGTTACATCCTTTCAAATAAAGCCATATCCATCAACAAAAGGCTTTCCTGAGTTCCAGGAGCTATTCTGGAATGTTGCTGGGCCTGGGGATGTCATCACAGGTGCTCCATCACATGTGAGCACACTGCTCTGCAGGAGTAACCAGTGAGTAACGAGTACGGGAGACTGGGAGTTGTGGGTGGTGCTCTTGGATGGAACCTTCACTCCTGGCATCTGACACTAACCTCAGGTGGGAAATATCAAAGCAGAATTAAGTGGTAGGACACTGGGGGTGTCCAAAATGTAGGAAAATTGGTTGCTGTGAGGGGCCAGAGGTAATGTGGGTGAACCCAGAATGTATGGCCAAAGCTGGCCTGGACAATAGAGCAAGACTGTAAACTAAACTAAAAACAAAAAACACACACACACACACACACAAAACAACACATAAACAAAAGTAGAAGAAAGGGGCTGGGGGGTATGACTCAGGTGGTAGAACACTTGCCTAGGACACACTGAGTTCATACCCACCTGCCAAGAAATAAAAAATACGAAGAATTTTCTCTACTCCTGGGGACCTCAACAAAAGTGTCTATCAGATTAGACTATAAAAGCTCACACACTAAAACTCTAAGTGTTACTGCAAGTCCCCCGTGATTTCTTAAATGTGATTTCTTACCTGTCAAATACTTATATCCTATGTTTTATGTGAAGGCTTTTCTTCTGATATGCCTTCAGCTAGCGAACTGACTCCTTTCTGACTACTCAAGAGTTTTTTCCTGGACACATGAAATAATACTAATCTCTCAGAATATCTGCTTCTAAAAAAATTGTTCTTAACTCCCATTTCCTCACTCTTTTTCCCACTCAGAAACTTCCTTTAGAAATTGTAAGTAGCTTACAATAAGAGCAGTGGCATAACCCTGTAATACTAGCTACTTGGGAGGCAGAGATCAGGGCATCATGGCTCTAGGGCCGCCTCTGCTAAAAAGGGCACAAGATTCTATCACATGCAACGATTGAGGCCTATGGTGATAAACACCATATAGCTCAGCCACACAGGGAAGCAGAAATAGGAGGATTACAGTCCAGGCTGGATCAAGTATGAAGCAAGACCCTTCCTCAAAAATAAGCAATGGATTGGACTCCTATTTCAAGTGGTCCAGTGTTTGCCTAGCAAGCATGAGGCTCTGAGTTCAACCGTCAATCACACACACACACACACACACACACACACACACACACACACACACACACACACAGTAAGTAGGATCAGGGCTGAGCTCTTAATATATTTTTAATCAAACTTTCCCCCAAATAGTATCCAGAAAGAATTCCATGCTTTTTGATAATCCTTACAGAGAGGAGCTTTAGGAAAATGGATGATGTAATAATATTACTATGTAAATTCTAGTAAATTCAGACCATAAGATAAGGAAACAGGATCATCACTCTTGCCAGAATTCAAGGAAGTTCAAACCAATGTCACGGATATAAAAGGTAAAAGGACATTCCTGGTGACTTTCTGTCTCATAAACAACACATTGTGCATGACCACTAGACTGCAAGACTGTTTCTTTCTTTTTTTTTTTTTTGGCCAGTCCTGGGGCTTGGACTCTGGGCCTGAGCACTGTCCCTGGCTTCTTTTTGCTCAAGGCTAGCACTCTGCCACTTGAGCCACAGCGCCACTTCTGGCCATTTTCTGTATATGTGGTGCTGGGGAATTGAACCTAGGGCCTCATGTATATGAGGCAGGCACTCTTTGCCACTAGGCCATATCCCCAGCCCAAGACTGTTTCTTTCTTTTCTTCTTTTTTCTGGCAGTTTTTCTTTTCTTCTGAGTGGTCAACCACTGCTCCCAGAATGACAGAGGCTGCTCAACTCAACCAGTCCCATGGCAAAGCCTAAATAGCCAGTCTGGTTACTTTAGGCAGCTCTGAGATTTCCACCTGTTCCAGAAAAGTAGCAGAGGTAATTGTGGGTTATTGCTCTACTGGTCCCAATTTTATTAGCAAATGAGCAATGCATAATATATCAAGCTTATTTAAAAAATTGAAGAAAAAAATAAGAGCACTCACAAGGGGAATTGGAAAATTTTGTGAAGTTTTGCAAGAGCCAGTCGTTACCAAAGCTGCCATCTGACAGCTACTTGCCCCTGTGTGGTGCTGCGACCTCTGGGATGCTACTGTGGGCAGCGGGCTCACAGGGACTTGGTTAAGTGCCGAGGACAGAATGGGGTCCAGACAATTCAGCCTTCCCTGTGTGGGAGAGGTACCTTAGGACTGTCCCTGAAGCTTCCAGAGCAGTCTACTTAGAAGCAACCCAAGACTTCCTCTGAAATAGAGATAAGGTTTGGGGTTTTTTGCTTTGTTTTTGCTTTATATTCAGGAAAAACTCATCCAGATGTTCACAACCTGCTGGAATGAGATAAAATGCCCCTCTGAACTTCTTTTTTTTAAAAAGTCACTTATCTTCCCGCCATCCATCCCTTCAATGGTCATTTCTATACCTTGTTATCTTAGAACTTCCTTTCTTTCTTTACGTAGTACTGGTGTCTTAATTCAGGGCCTGTGTTTGCTAGGGAAGTACTCTACTGTTTGAACCAAGCCTCCAGCCCATTTTTCCTTAGTTTACTTTTCAGGTGAGAGTTTGTGCTTTTTGCTTGGGGCTGACTTTGGGCTGTCATCCCCTTATACTTCTACCTCCCACCTAGTTAGTATTGCAAGTACACCCCACTGTGCCCAGCCCAGCTTCTATTTGCTATAAATGATCTAACCTCAGACACGTACTTATTGCTACAGAAGATGGACTAAGTCATAGAATTTAACACTGAACAACTAAAGAAGAAATGATTTCCTACAGAATAAACGTGGTGCTTTTCCATGAAAGAATGAAAACTGTAAAGATATTTACCTTTGGCAAAAAAATGCTGGAATATCAACCTATAAAAGTCAATTTCAGGTGCTCTAAGTGTCCATTCAAATTGGAGACAAATACACAATCATTCCTAGAGAGACATTTTCCAAACATAAGGGCCAAGAGTCAAATTTTGAAGTAGAAGATTCCTTTGGCTTTTGTTAAACTTCCTTTTTCTCAGATCCTTTCCGCTCTCTCAGACAAAACAATTGAAGGAGAATGCAAACCGGCGAATAATTGCTCAAGATTGAACCCAAGTTGAAAGGAAGCCCTCACAGGTACCTGCCAGGTACAGGTGGAGATAAGGGATAACACCTATGGCCCCGGGCCCAGGGCTAAAACAGTACAATGCTAAAAACAGTACAATGAACATAATCAGATGAAACATGAGCGAGAGCTAACCCAGGAAAACATAAATCTCCCCAGATCCAGGGAGGGTTGTAAAGCAAGGAGAAATTATAGAACACTTAGAAACTTGGATACAAAATGGCAGCAATGCTTGAAGCCGGAAGGAAACCCTTGGGTTGGATAGAAAACATTCTTAGAGAAATTTCAGGCCAGAGCATGAACCTTCTATCAGATCATACACCAAGACAGGGCACAGCTTGCCCCCAATAAAAAGAAACAAAAGTAATAAACTCCCAACAAACAGACCCACCTGGCAGAAAGCCCCCACCCAGTCCAGGAGACTGGCCAGCAGGAGCCAGGGAGGGAGGCGGCCTGACAGGACCTCTCACCCCCATCCTGGCTGAAGTTGTTTAAACACTTAATTACAATGGATTTTTCATTAGATGGTTCTCCTGTTTGTCCAAAGTGAATCATGCACTCTATTTTTGGAGCAAATTAAAAGCTGGACTAAAACCTTGACTATTCAAGCATGAGTCAACAGGTAACAAACAACATCAGGTTGAGAATCAGAAGCCACAAAATTAGAGGAAAGGAATCACCTCTTAAGTAGGAAGAGAGGGTCAAGGAGAATAAATAGGACAAACAAAGCCCTAAGTAAGTTTTAAGTTATGCTTGTCTACTACTCTTACAAAATCAACATGTGTAGCACATATATATGAGCAGAATTGGAAATACTAAGAGTAAGACTAGGAAATGAGAAGGGAACAGGACATCTGGAAAAGCAACTAGAAATACAAAAGCACAAAGATTCATTATTTTGGTAGTACCTGTACTTGAAAGACGTTCTTCTCAGCCCACAGAGAAAAGCTAGCAAGAAACAAGGGCAAGAAGAAAGTAGGCAGAAAATCAAGACTGTGTTCTGGAGAAAGCTCTTAAGAAAGGGCAGGGAGGGGAGGAAGGATGGAAGGGAGGGAGTGAGGGAGGGAGTGAGGGAGAAAGGGAGGGAGGGAGGGGAGAATGAGGGAGGGAAGGAAAGAAATGGAGGGAGAGAAAGGAAGGGAGGGAAATACTTCTTTCAGGACCCTCGGTATCCTTTGTCCCTGAGTCCTTGGGTGGGCCTGGCCAGCAGGACAAATCCCAGCATGTCATTCTTTCCATTAAAGAATATCGCCTCCTCAGGTCATCTAGTATCCAACTTGTTCTTGGCCACAAAACTCAAGATCAGATTTTAAAAATCATACATAAAGAGTTTGTATTATATATTTAATTGAATATGTTGGTATTATATAGAATATATGTAGATACATAAATAACTTCATATTATACCTACTTTTAAGTTGTATTATGTAATTTATTCTTTATTAAGGTTGTAAGCAGAGGCTATCTGGATATCTTCAAGGTATTCTCTCATAAAATTCAAAAATGAGCTTGGTATCTGTGACTCACACCTGTAACCCTAGCTACTCGGGAGGCTAAGATCTGAGGATCATCATATGAAGCCAACCCAGGCAGAAAAGTTCCCATGAGACTCATCACCAATTAACCACCAGAAACAATGGAAGTGATGCTATGACACAAGGTGGTAGAGTGCCAGCCTTGCGCAAAAGAGCTCAGGGACAGTGCCAGGCCCTGAATTAAAAAATAAAAATGTAGAGATGTAGGCACTTCAGTGCTGAGCTCACAGTTGCTAGCATTTTCTTCCCCAATCTTGCAAATTTTTCTTAAAGTAACTAAAGACACTGAACATCAACATGCAAGTACACATTCTTCTTTTTAATTTCACTTTTATGTTGCATAATCAAGAATATTGTTTTTAATAGTTAATTTAGATTACAACTTTCTGGTTTTGTTCTTGTTGTTTTTATTTTTTACAGGTAGGCCAGAAGATTTTTTCTGAACAATTCTGAGTTCACCCATTTTCATCTTGAGAGATTTCAATTGCAGGGGAGTCCCAGTGGTAATAGTAAAGTCTTCACCCAGAAGCGTTTAATGAACATCTCCCTCCTCTGGCTGAATATAATAATGGGAGAAAGAGCATCATGATTTTTCACACTAGACACTTCCATATATATTTCCATAGAACAAACACGCTCTCCTAAGTAGTCATTCTGCCATTCTCACACTCAAGGTATTTCACAATGAGAAAAAATCATTTAATTCTTTTTACGACCTGTATCTGGATTCTTGGTTTGGAGTCCAGGACTTCCCTTTGTCTGACTGCTCTCCTAGTTCATGGTTATGATAAATGAGTTCACATCTCCCTAGGCAAAGCCATGGCACTCAATCACTAACCATACTGCCTACAGATCACCACAGCATCCAGCATTAGAACGCTGTTTTACTCAGAATACAAATGTAGTAAGAGGGCCTTAATATAGAATCCAGTTTTGTAACTGAAAAAATATTTCAAAAAAAACCTTAAAAAAAACGTTTGTCAGCCTGCAATCCTAGCTACTTAGGAGGATGAGATCTGAGGATTTCTGTTCAAACCCAGCCTAGGCAGGAAAGTCCATGAGATTCTTATCTCCAATTAATCACAGGAAAACTCGGGAAAAAGCATGATGGTTCAAGTGCTAGCCTTGAGCAAAAGAAGCGCAGGGACAGTGCCCAGGCCTGGACCAGGACCAGGAAAAAAAGCATGTGAGAAATGAAATCAAAGTGGCCATTGTCAAGCACCTACACTGAGGAAAGAAAGGTTGGAGAACCTGGAAGTTCAGTTCCAGCCACAGAGCCCAGCTAAATCACAAAACCTTAAAATGCTTAATGTCTGGGGAATGTGAGTATTAAAAAAAATCCAGTGAGAAAGACTAGAAGCCAATAGCCTCTCTCCCCTGGTTCTGTTTATAACACATCGTGGGCAGAGGTCTCCGGTCCTCTAGGCACCACACAATCATCTTAGGAGCTTTTACATAATGCACAGATGCCTCGAAGCCCACCTTAGGCCAATAAAATCCAAAGACTCTCAGGACCAATTGGGGACAGTGGTATTTACAAGCTCCTCAGGGGATTCTGGTAAGCAGCCAGCAACTGGGACCCTTGGCCCTTATGCCAAGGACACTCCAACCTTGATTGCAGCTGTGTAGTTTGTCCTGCGCCACCCTGTGTGCTTTAGTCTTGGGAAGTCACTCAAGCATGCATCTTATCACCTAGCAAGATGCTGCCAGGACAGAATCATTCATAAATGCACTGCTAGATTGTAGTGGGTCTCCCTGTAGGCTGGAGACATTTGGGCAATTCCAACAACAAATAAAAGTCACCACCACCACCACCACCCCCACAGCAGACAATTTGAGGCATCAAAGAGACAGAGCTGTGTGGGGGTTTTGCCAGTACCACTGTCCCAGCACAAAGGCACTACACAGCAGCTTCCTGAAAAGTACTCAGGACAGGCTTGTTCTGTGCCAGGAAGCTCAGCTGCAGGACAGACACCAGCAAACGAAGTTGCTCTGCAAATGTCCCTTGCAAACTCCCTGACCAGAACCCAGCATCTGAACCCTTACAGATGATAGATTTCTTTATGCTCCTTCTTTCTTTTCCATCTGCCATTCTTCCTACTCTATCTTTTTGGGGGGAATATGCTAGATGTTCAGTTTGGCTCTGTCTCTAGTCAAAAGTTGCTGGGGCAGACGGCAAGCATTTATGAAATGCATACCATATGCCAGGAGATGGGGAAGACAAGAGAGGTTGTGACAAACGTATCAGCATGGACACACATCCCAGACCAAGGGGCCAACATTTCACATCCTGTCACCACTGTGGCTGCCAGGGCACACAGGAGGGACAGGCCGGTGGGTGGAGGGGGGCTGTAACCCTATCCAATTCCTGACATGGCAGCCCCCTCCCACCCAGCTCTGATCTCCACTACATCCTGGGATTGAATGGCCCTATAAAACTGTCCAGCGTGAAAGAAAGACAGATTCAAAAACTGAAGAAACATTATCCTGATGGAAGCCCCTTAACATCTTTTACCCTCTGTCTTCTGATACTACCCTCCCCCCCCTCCCCACCCCACCCTCAGCTCAGCCTACCCCCAACCCCTGGCTAGGCAGTGAATTTATGGGCTGTAAGTCCTGTTTTTCTATACTGATGGAAACCACTGGCAAACATTTCCACCAGGCCAAGAGTCAGATATCCAGGCACCCAGCAGAGCTCTAGCAGCCTGCATTTATGAAGCCAGTGGAAGTGCACTGTGACTGCAAACCATCCTGTATTTACTATGACAGAACTGTGTTTGAGTTCATAAAAAAAGATCATTTTTGCTTAACTTCCCTTGCCTGCAAAGTCCTTCCTAGTTCTTTAAAAAAAAAAAAAAACAAGAGGATTGTGTATCAGGTGCAGAAGACACTGAGCCTGAAATGCTAAGTCAGCCAGCTGTTGTTAGATCACTATTTGGGAGTAAAGAAATTAAGTAAGACCTATAGGGGCGCTAAGCAAGATTCCATAAGCTCTCATGAAAAGGTGAGAAAATATGTCCCTGTTGGGTCCTGTGTCACAGATGGAAGAAGGAAAGAGGAAAACCCTGTATTTTATCATCCCATCATGGTACCTTGTGGGATAAATGGATCCCATGATTTATTTTGCGGTGTGTGTGTGTGTGTGTGTGTGTGCACGCGCGCACGCATGCACATGCACACTCAGGCCTGGATGCTGTCTCTTAGCTTTTTTGCTCAAGGTTGTTGTTGTTCCACCACTTCACAACCAGCTTTGTGCTAGAGAATTGGAGATAAGCACCTCACAGACTTTGCTTCACAAACTTGCTTAGCACCACTGTCCTCTGATCTCCGCCTCTAGAGTGGCTAGGATTACAGGTGTGAGCGCCACCAGTGCCTGGCTGTGAATATCATCATAAAGGAGGGAAAGTGTTGGGTCTCAGAAACATTCCAGAAGAACCCTGGGGAAAGGCAGAGTCACATCTCCTTCATAGCTTGAAGAAAACTAAAGTTGGAGTGCCAGATGCCTACCAATCACAAAGTCAGGGGGGAAGGACACGGCCTCTGTCTTTCAAGTACTAGGAGAGGTCCTGAGTGGGTTGGTATCCAAGTTTCTGTTCATTCAAATCATCATGCACGCAGACCTTTGGTTGGCTGGGATAAGAGGCAAGACTAGGACGTTTTTTAGTTAATCTAGGAGTAGAACTATAGGAAAGTTTTTTTAAAATGTGGGCCATATCCAGCTACTGTGAAATACACACACACACACACACACACACACACACACACACACACACACACACACACACACACACACACACACACACACACCACCCCACTGGCCAGATATGTCTGGAACATTTAAGTGGTCTCATCTCTATGGCAATTTGATGGGCTGGAAATCCAACAGATTCTTTGGATTCTAATGTTCTTTGACTCCAGGAATCACTAAGTCGATGGGGCACTGAAAATAGAGAAAAGTGCAACAGAACATTACAGTGTGCCCCTGGCACATGGAGCTCCATCGCTGGCCCCAAGGCTGTTGTTCCTTTCCTTTCCGGCTCTGGGAATTTGTCCCTGAAGGAGAACATGGCTACAGCTCTTCCCTTTCTTGAATATGTTTATGAAACATCCTTTTTTTTTCTTGAGATAGGGTCTTGCTATGTACTAAATTTCCCAGGCTAGTACTAAACTTCTACTCTAAAGCAATCCTCCTGTCTCTGAGTAGGTGGAACCACAAGCACTGAACCCAGCACTCTGCTCTTTTTCAGTACGGTTACATAACTGTGAGAGGGTGTTTTAAGAAAAATCACAAGATTGCCACTGGGAGCACTGATACCAGATGTAGAGCTTTCTTCCTGCCTTCCTGGTATACCAGTCCTAGGGCATGAAATCAGGTATAGAGCACTGTTACTTTGCATTTTTGCGAGAGGCTATCAATCTATCACTTGAGCCACACCTCTACTTCTGCCTGTAATTGGAGATTAAGAGTCTAATGGGCTTCTCTGACTATGCTGGCTTCGGAGGGTAATCCTCAAACCTCAATCTCCTGAGTAACTAGGATTATAGGCACGAGCCATTGGCACTCAGCTTGGTTTTCTTTCTTTTTTTTTTCCTTTATTGTCAAAGTGAAGTACAAAAGGGTTACAGTTTCATATGTAAGTACATTTCTTGTTCAACTTGTTACCTCCTCCCTCATTTTTCCTCCACCTCCCCACTTCCCATTTCCTTCTCCCCTTCATGAGTTTTACAGCTGGTTTACACCAAGTGGTTTTGTAAGTATTGCTTTTGGAATCATTTGTCTTTTTATCCTTTGTTTCTAGATTTTGGTATTCCCTTTCCTTTCCCTAGTTCTAATACACGTATATATAGTATCCAGGGTACTAAGACAAGATACAGTGATCATGGGGGTAAAACCACAGGAAGGGAGTATGAGAGGGAAAAAAAGGTATGGTTTCACATGCATGTTGAAAATAATTACAACAATGATACAACACTTGTTTCTATAACATGGAGTTCATTTCACTTAGCATCATCTTATGTGTTCATACATAGCTATTGGGCTATTACGATCTTCTTCCATGATTAGCCTAAACATGTACTAATTATTTCCTATGAGGGAAACCATAGAGTCCATGTTTCTTTGGGTCTGGCTCACTTCACTTAGTGTAATTTTTTCCAAGTCCTTCCATTTCCTTACGAATGGGGGCAATGTCATTCTTTCTGATAGAGGCATAGAATTCCATTGTGTATATGTGCCACATTTTCCTGATCTACTGGTTTACTTGAGGGGCATCTGAGTTGGTTCCATATTTTAGCAATGACAAATTGTTCATCTTAGTTTTCTTTCACTAACTATTGTTGAATAATTAGATCAATCTTTATTTCACAGTAAGGTATCTAGATTTGTCCCATGGATTGCTCTTGAGGAGTCTAAAGATTTTACATCACTTTTAGGGAACTTTTACTCCAAATCCAAAGACAGCAATGCTACTTCTATCAGTAGGACTACTAATAATGATTAAAAACATCTTTTTTTTCTTTTATGGGGGGCATGAACTCAGGGCCATGACCTTGCTTTCTAGCATTCTTCCAGTTGAGTCATACCACCAGCCTGGCTTTTTGCTGATTAACTAGAGATGGAATCTTGAGGACTTTTTTGCCAGGGCTGGCTTTGTGCCATGAGCCTCTAGATCTCAGCCTCCTGAGTAATTAGGATTGCAGGTATGAGCCTCCCGCAGCTAGCATGCTAATGGTATTTCTTAATTTATTTTTTAAATGAATTCTTTTATTGCAAACAATGTTGAAATTGATTTCTCCACCTACTTTCTTTAGAAAGAAGAAGAAATCATCAGGCTAAGGTGATATCCCTTCAATAACGAACATGATTAGAAATTAAAATATAAATGGGTGACTCACAATTTCATTAGACTACAAAGATGGTAGAGTTAACTACTCCGAGCAAACTAATTACACAATGTTTAATGGGAGAAGGGCATATAGACATAGCTAACTTCAACTAGATTCCATTAGACAACTGGATTTACAGCAGGGTTGTTGTTTTTTTTGTTTGTATGTTTGTTTTTTGGGGGGTGTTTTTTCTTAAGAAATTGGCTAAGTCAGCTTTCTTCCAGAATCAAAATTGCAAAACAAATGGAAAAATGATGGCATTTAACCTTCACAAGCTTAAGCCTCCACAAGTAAAGCAACCAAATTTTACATTGTTTAACAGGCCTTCTATATACACTACATCTTTTCCACCTTGCCTCCAATTTTCACCTTCATTCTCAACTATACCCATTCCATTGTTATTTAAACAGCAACGGCCTTTCCCGTTTTCATCAGAAGTTACTATTTAGCTTACTCCCTCCAGTACGACCCAGTAAACTAGGAAGAGAACGGAGTAGAATATGAGTAGTACAGAGTCTTATGAAATTCACAAGGCCAACTAATGCTAATATACCAAATTTTCTTCTGCCTAATGATAACCCTAATATAGAAGATACCAGAACTTGAGTGTCTTGAAGAGAGTTGAAAGCAGGTTCTCAGACTGTTCAAGATCTTTGGGGTAGAGATTTATTTACTTTCAGAGGAACATATCAGAGAATACCTTAATATGTTATTTTAATCCATTTTTTGATTACTTACAATTTTAGAAATTCTTTCTATCATCTCAATCATTGCTTCCTGTTTTTGTTTTTTGTCTTCTCTTGGGGTTGTTAACTTCTTTTTTTCATTTCAAGCTATCGACTCCTCCAGTTTAGAAATCACTCAATTTGTGCTAACATTGACATTTCTTTTGCAAAGTAATTAATTTGAACAAGTCAAATGTTAACATTGCAAGCCTTCTATTAATGTAAAGGTTAAAATATTTCAACCTTGCCCTCTGTTTCACCTTTCTCTCCTGATTTTCACCACCAGTAAAACTGGTGTTAATCCAGCTAATGTACTACTTTTATTAATTTGACAGTCAGTCATTGATCATTGAAATGTCTGAGTATGTTTACTCCTTGCTTGGCTCAACATATATATTTTTTTCATGGTGCTTTTCTTCTGGATTACCCTCTCCTACTCCAAAAGGGAATTTTATGGCTGCTTTGACAAAGGTCTGTTCACATTTAATTCTTTGTTTTTCTGAAACAACTTCTCATTCTGTCCTCTAGAAGTCTTATTAAATGCATCTGCCACCCCCTGTCAGCTGACTCTGTGTTTCCAAACCACGCTTTCAGTGCCCACCTCTTCTTTTAAATTTTTTTTATTGTTTACTTTTTGTTTATGTGGTACTGAGGAATCGAACCCAGGGCCTCATGCGTGCTAGGCAAGCACTCTACCACTAAGTCATAATCCCAGCCCCCAGCACCACCTCTTTTAAGTTTTTCTGTTTTATCCATTATGGATGTCTCCTACTGCTTGAGAAGTTCAGCATTTATCTTTCAGTTCTCCATAGGTTCTTCTATTTTTACCTGCCTCTTATTATAGCCATTTTTATGTTGACATTCTGTCCTGTGCTTTCTTAAACTTCTTATGCTGTCCTGCGACTTATGAGTTTGTAGTTTATTCCTGTAATGATCTGAAACAAGCACCAAGTACGTTTTGAAGAGTTGTTTCTGGGGCTTGTCTTGGGACTTAGCTAGGTGTCCTGATCCGCCCCCATAGCTGCCTTCTTTCTTCACATGACTATGGTTTCTAATTGGGCAACTCATGCTCAAATGGAGCATGGTTCTGAGGAATTCTCCTGAGGTCCAAGTTGAGATGATCATCTACTGCAGTTCCTGTCATCCTTCTGCTAGCCAGCAAGAACTTCAGTGGTGCAGTGACCAGTTCTTACATCTCTTGCTCATTCCTGGTTTTCACACTAGCGAGGAAGCACGAATGCACCCCACATACAGACCCAAAGCTCAGCCCTGTGGTTTGAATTTCTTGTCAGGGATTTATATTTTGTTCTGTTTTAAAGCCCACAGAAAAGGTGAGCTTCCTTGCAGTCATTTTCTTTCTTTCTTTGGTAGGACTGGCATTTGAACTCTGAGCTTTGTGCTCACTGCTAAGAGACAGTACCACATGAGAAGCCTGCAAACTTTAGTGCTCTGGTTATTTCTCACATATGATCTTGCTTTCTTGCCCAGTCTGGCCTAGACCATCATCTCCTATTTATGCTTCCCACATAGCTGAAGTGAGAGGCACATACCACCATGCCCAGTTGTTATTGTTTTAGTTAAGATATGAACCTTTTCCCCTAGACTAACTCAGATCTAAGATCCAATCTCAGTTACATGCATAGCTGGGAAGTCAGGTATGATCCATTGCATCCACTCTTGACATTGTATTCCAAAACAAGAAAAAGGACTTCTCTAATCTACAAAAATCCAGGAACATGGGGTTTATCAACGCATTTGGCTTCACAAAAGGGGCCCAATTTTGTCTCTTTAGGTAAGTCCAATCTATTGCCAAACACTGCCTCTTCCCCTAGGTTCTCTCTACCATTCAGCAGCTCAGCTCCTGCAGCCTCCACCTAGGGCCTTGGCCCTCTCCTTTTAATTTTTTCTAGGTGTGTTTGCTCTGGTTGTGCCAGTCGCTTTATTTTACACAGCATTCTCATGTGTTTATCGTGGGTGGAGAAAGTGGAAGCAGATCTCATCTTCCCTGAGCTTGGTCTGTCTCCTTGCTGTAGGTGTTCCCAAGAACACTAATAATTTTTAATTAGGAAGCTCCATTTGTGCCACAGTGCCATGTGAAGAGAAAGTAACTACCCAATACCCTCGGGCAACGTTGTAAGACATGGCAGACACCATGAGAGCATGCTATCTGGGAGGGCTGTGGAACTTTCAGGTAGGACACAAACTCTGCACAAATAAGGGGATTTCACTACCTGCCAGCCCCATCCATATCCATCTCTCCATACAACCAGTGAGGCTTCTTAGGATGTTCCGTTTCCATAACAATCAACCTCTGAAACTTTAATGTAAGAGACAGAGCCCAGAAGTCAGATTCTGATGTGAATTTAATCCATTTGGGAAAGGTTGGTGTATTTGTGTGTGTGTGCACAAGCGCACACACATGTGGGGACAAGGAGGGAGTAAAAGGTAGTATATGTGCCTTAGGAACAAATAACAGCCGAATAATCCCCAAGTTATGTCCTCTTTGGAGCTGGCTTGTCATCATCAGTGCTGGCTGTAACCTCTGCCACATTCCCATTCATCTCCATCTAAAATGGGTCTTCAGTCATTCCACATGCCGCCCACCTTCCTGCTCCCAGAAGCTGTGGCCTAAATGTATAAATGGTAAAGTTCTATTCTGGGAGTCACCATTAATCCCACTTGAAGAGTGTGTCACCATGCGGAAGACTGGAGTCACAGGTTAACTGTTATCTTCAATCCTTCCTCCCTCCCTCCCCTCAAAACCAAAATCCTCTCACAGCTCAAACGTGATAAGATCTTCAAGAACCACTGATGTTCAGATGTTCTCACCCCATCTGAGAAACTCCAGCTGTTAGCCTGGATTGCCAAGTAAAGGAAGGATGTGGGGATGTGGAGGTAATAAATCAGCCACCAGGGCTACCGTTAAGACACAACGTCTTCTCTTTGTGATAGTTCAGTTTCTCTTCCAAGTAGCTGGCTATGCCCGGGCTTTTTGTCCCAAGATGGTACGAATGCTAAGGTGTCCTAAGATGCTTGGTTCTGATTCCAGATAATTTATTTTTTCATTACCAAGATTACCTTGTTCCAATTACTTTGGAAACAAAAAGAATCATTCATCTATACTGCTATTATGCTGTAATTTTATATATTTATTTCAATTTCCATTCTTGTCTTATAACTTTAAACACAATTTATAATTATAAGGCGCGTGTATATTCCATATTTTATAGGGGTTCTAATTTCATAAATCTCTGTGTGTGTGTGTGTGTGTGTGTGTGTGTGTGTGTGTGTGCCAGTCCTGGGGCTTGAACTTAGGACCTGGATGCTGTCCTTGAGTCTCTTTGGCTCAAGGCTAGCACTCTACCACTTGAGCCACAATGTCACTTCTGGCTTTTTCTGAGAAGTTCACTGGACATAAAAGTCCCATGGACTTTCTTCCTTGGGCTGGCTTCTCACTGCCATCCTCAGATCTCAGCTTCCTGAGCGCCTGAGATTACAGAAGTGAGCTAACAGTGCCCAGCCTCTTTCTTTTCTCTCTTACAGTGACACTGGAGTTTGAACTGTTCTCCTTGCTGGATTGACATTCTACCACCTGAGCCATGCCTATAGCACAGCTCTTAGCTGGTTATTTTAGAGATAAGAGTCACCCAGACTTTTCTCCCCAGGGTGGCTTCAAATTTTATTCCACCGGATCTCAGTATGATCAGAGGCTCTCCTGGGAGTGGAGACACTGGCACCTGGCAGAGCATCACTTAAAAAACAAGCAAACAAACAAAAAACCCTTGAATTGGAGCAAGGTAAAATGCTTGGCCATATTTTACAGAAGAGGAAACTGAGTCACTCACCAACACCAGCACCACAGAGAGATAGAAAAGGCTTCTTGTTGCTCACACTGCCTTCTTAGATGTGTCTGAAGCCAGGGAATCCACACCTGCTACTCCAGCCCACACAAGCTCCAAGGTGTTGAAATTAGACCACAGATGGAGCTAAAGACAGAAGAGGGAGTCTGGGGTGGCTCAGAGAAGTAGTGATTATGAGGCCCAGCTGTGTGCAGCTTATCTAGAAACAGTAAGTCCATTTTCTCACTACATATGGTTCCAAGGGAGAATTCCAGAAAAAAATGCCACCCTTAAAACACTTCATAATGGCAATAGTGAAGAGAATTTACAACCCTTGCTAGAGGTTGCATATCCAGATGAACACTGTTTATTTGCATTTCCAAATTTTAGGAGTTTGATTTGGTTGTCTTTTTAATGAAACAACTCCATATTTTTTACGTAGTATTCCATACTGATCAGTTAATCTTTTTCTTCTTTTTGACACTGGTTCTGGGGCTTGAATTTAGGGTTTGGGCAAAGTCCCTGAGCTTTTCTTTTTCTCAAGGCTGGTGCTCTACCACTTGATCCACAGCTCCACTTCCAGCTCCATACATTCTTTTAGTGAGTGTTGGCCTTGCAAGATTCCAGGAAGGAAACATCCAAGACAGTATGGGTTACTAATTTGCTACCTCCAGTTTAGATGAATGGCTGGCTGACAACATCCCCTGACTTTCTTACAGATCACATACCCAAAGGGACAAAGACAACACGAGGATCCACAGCAGACAGAAAATAAGGAGATTGGAAAGTATGTGGTATAGCAGGCAAAATGTTATGAATAGGATCTAGGCAGTGTAGCATTCACATAAAATTCCTTTAGTTCTGAGACAAAAATCAAAGAGACAGAGACAGACAGGTAGATGGATAGAGAGAGATAGATAGTCATAGATGATGGATTAGAACAAGATCAAGATAAAACTTTTTACAACCCTATCTCTTGTGGGAGGAATTCCCTCAAATACTACAGCATTTTCCCCATCAGTTTGAAAATTCCATGATAATTACATTCTCCCTGGCACTGTACACACTACCCAATACTGAGAGTCTTTCCTGATTCTTTCATAAATTTCATGTTCGTGTACTATGAAAAAAACAACAACCATTCACCATATGTAACATATGTGTTATTTTTGTCAGTCGTGAACACAAGGCCTGGGTGCTGTCCCTGACCTCTTTGGCTCAAGGCTAATAGGCTACCACTTTGAGCCACAGCTCAATGGAGGTAAGAGTCTCACAGACTTTCCTATGGGATGGAATTCTCAAATCTCAGCCTCCTTAGTAGTTAGGATTATAGGTATGAGCCACCCAGCATCATTCCTGATATTTTGCTTTTGTAATTTCCTGCTGCTCACAGGATGGTCCCCAAACTAGCAGCTTCAGCATCACTTGAGACTTTGTATACAAGGCGAGCACTCTACCACTAGGCCACATTCCCAGCCCTACTTGAGACTTTGTTAGGGATGTAGCTCTCCCTTTGAGTCTACTGTATGAGTAACTCCCAGCACAAAACCCAGAAACTTCCATTCTAATGAGTCCTTCAGTAAAAGTGGTACCCAGCACTGGCAATGATGTCCTAACAATTGATGCCCAATAAGGAATTCTAGGTCTTCATAACTGAAAACAATAAGCATTTATTTTCTCACCTCACCTAGAAGGTCAGGGATCCTGCAGGTGCTGCTGTGGGTAGTTCTGGCTCTGGATAGCTCTTGAGATTCCAGCTGTTAGCAGGGACAGAGTCGTACGGAGCCCAGCTAAGCTAGATCTCCACCCCAGCTCATACACATGGCTTTGAGGGACATGTGGCCCTCTCCACCACAGACCTGTTCATAAAATAGAGCAACTACTTCCTCGTCTCTCCCCCCCTCCAACTTCAATCTTGGAAGCATCAGAATCATGCCAAATCAATCATCGGAAACATACCCAAATCTCAAAGCACAGTCCAGGCTAAAGTAAACTCCCCATCAGTTCGGCTACATTCTGTTTGTTCCAAGTGTATCACTAGTTCCAGCCCACATGTAAAAGGAGGACCCTTAAGGTCCACCTCTTGAAAGAAAGAATATCAGAGAATTTATAGGCACATCATCAAAACTCCACAGCAGAGCCATGAGTTTCCAAGCATCTCACACACTTTGCATGGAAATCATTCCATGTAAATTAACATCTCCTCCATGAGAAATCCAAAGATATCTAAATGATTTTAACCCCTAGTAAATTGCTGCAATTAATTGGAGTCTTCCTATATAGCATTACCAGTGAAGAAGGTGTTTTGTAGGATGACTGATCAGCATATTCCTCATTCATAAATTCTGATTCTGCCTGGCCAGGATGGGGGTAAGGCGTGATCAGTTCCCAGCCCTCCTAAGCTGCCTTCCTCTCCTCATTAGAGATGGCTGCCTCCCTCACTGCCTCCGGTCTGGAAAGAAAGCCAGCAAAGCTAATTGTCGCTCCTGGGAAGAGGAAGAATGAGAGATGAACTCAGAACCCCTCCCACGATGCCACAGTGTTCCTGTGACACAGAACACGACAGTTTCATGCTTGGAGAAGACCAACAGGAATCATAAGAAGATGAAAAACCTTCCTCCCAGAAAAATCAAGTCATCTCAGCAAGTTAGGGAAAGCCAGGCTAGATCTTTCTAGAAAGTACCTTATCATCTTTATCTCAGTGCAACTGCCATTTGTGTCATGTTTCAGATATGTCTCATCTTTTATGTCTGATGACCTGCCTGAGGAGGGCAAGATGCCCTGGGGCTTAAACTCAGGACTTCACACATTCTCCTTTTTTTTTTTTTCTCATAGCTGGTGCTCAGTCACTTGAACAGTACCTCCAGGCCAGCATTTAACTGGTTAGTTGGAGATGAAAGAATCTCACAGAGTTTTTACCATGGGCTGTCCTTGAATCTAGGTCTCAGCCACTTGGAGCGGACATTCCATTCTCCAAAATAACCAGCAAAAAGCCCAGCTGGAAGCATGGCTTAAGAGTAAAGTCATGAGCTAGAACTGAGCTAGAAGAGCTCAAGGCCCTGATTTAAAGCCTGGTATACGTACACACACACACACACACACACACACACACACACACACACACACACCCAAAGTACTATGTATGGTACCAATGCATATAAAAGTGCACAACAAAACATAACCTAAGAGTAGTAGCAGAGTTGAATAAATCTATAAATATTCTAATACAAATAACACATTACTTTTGAAAGACCCCTAAGATTTCCTTGTGGAAATGGACATTAGACAAAGGGTGTCAGTTTACCATGAACTGGTAGATGGACAAGCATGAAAAGCCACTCACCCATTGTGGAAGGGTGAGTCTGGTCTCCACACAGTAAAGTAGGCAGCTAGATGGCTGGGGCCCATGGCTATGGACTTGTATTGCTGTGTTCATCTGGGTGCCATTCTTTCATCCATGTTTTCTTGAGAACAATCATGTTCATAAGATAAATGCAAACTAAAGCCAGTGCCATTGGCTTAGGAGATCTGACCGAAGACAGATTCATAATCAGATGTGTTAAGAAAGTCTATGAGACTCACCTCTAATTACCCAGACTGGACCAATGGCCCAAGTGGAAGAGCACCAACCCTGAGCAAAGATGTGAAGGGACAGTGCCCAGACCCTGAGTTCAAACCCTAGTACTAGCACACACAATACACACACACTGCATATGTATATATACATACATGCATTATATATACATATTCACACACAAACTTCACTTTACATTCCAATGGCTCCTTAACATACTAATCATAATGGAAAAAATTAACAATTTCTCAGTAAGCATTATAGGAGACTTGCCTTACTATCCCCTCCTAATAAATAAATAAAGTCTAATATGAGCTAATAAAATAACACTTCTAAAGTTGCCTACATGTGCTATATTATCAAAATCTCTAGTCACATGAGTAAAAAAATCTGCTTGACAAGAATCAGGTAAGATAGCAAAGGACTAAATAAATATTTTACTTTCCAAAAAATTATATTAGTATTTTGACAACTTATCTCAAAAACTTTATCAATGGCTGGTATAGCTGCAGAACTGTTTTAATAAACTCAGATCCATCAGATAAATAGGGGACAAAAGGACCTCAAGGTCATTCCCTATGCAATTAGTAAGATTTAATGATAGTGTACTTTTTTCTTAATAATAAGGAATTTTATTTTTAGATAAGAATAAATGAGCTTAGTTCCCAAAGGGTCAAGGTTTAGTATCAACTGTATGATTTTCAAGTAGGAATTGACTGGAAATCCAATCACATTCTTCTGAGCCTACTGAGTTCTAAGTCACATGAAAAAGTTCAAAATATACTTTACAATTCATTGTGGTTGTTTTCAAAAAATCATTTCTACTATTCTAATGAGACTAAATTAATAGTGCAATTACTCTCTTTGGAGTATGGAAGATACCTACTTCTTTTTTAAAAATTATATTTTGTTATCTTCAAATAATCAGAAAAAGGATTTCAAATCAACATTCTCCTTTATGACACCTATTTCCTTGAACTTCTATCTCGGCATGACTGTGCCAGGAAACACAGACAGCACAAAGTCCCGTGCTTCACTGTGGTCTCAATGTTACCTGAGAACAGTGTGAAAATTTCTTCCCATTTAAATAATTATCTTGCCTTAAAATAAACAAATACTCAAAGGCCCTTCTCTGGGAAACAGTTTGTCCAACTAAACACTTCCTTTTTTTCCTGATGGATGTTATAAAGGGGAAACAACTCGCTTGGCAAAGTATCATACATCATCGCTCAAATCTGAGTTCAATAGTTCACATATCTTTGAGCCCTTGGGGAGGAAGAAAAAGAACTTTCTGTTTTCAAGGAAAATGATTTTGCTTGAGCTTTCAAAACTGAGCTGGCCTGTTATATAAAATCCTGATAATAGGCATATATAAAAGTCAGATGTCTGAATCAATATATTGAAGTTGCTTAAATAGCCAACTGTTAATTTGTTTTTTACAACTTCCTGCCTGCCTCAAAGGGCAATGAATTTTGCCTGAACCTTCAATAAAATTCTGTTGCAATAAGTATGTTTTGTATCTTCATATTTTATTTTCTATATTTTATATAAGATATCTAACTGAATGTATAAATAATGCTCTCTGGATTAACTATTGTTTATTTGCTCTTTTTTCCCTTGGTACAAGGGTTTGAACTTAGGGCTTCCCACTTGCTTAGCTTACTTGCTCTCTCAGCCAGCACTCTACCAAATTGAGCCATGCCTCCAGACTGGCTTTTTGCTGGTTAATTGTAAATCAGTCTTTTTGCCCAGGCTGCCTTTGACTCTTGATCCTCTAGGTCCCAGCCTCTGGAGTAGTTAGGATTACAGGCAGAGTCCAATATTTACTTTATTAAAATAAAGAAGAAGCATGTTTGCCAGAAAGTCAAAGTACAATCAATCTATTGATATCATTTGATAAATAGCTAAAGAGAAAGAAGTACATTTAAAATGCAATAGGGTTCTAACCCTTTTATTATATTCCACCATTTTGCATTGGCAGAGCAATTCTTGCTCCTTCCATATAATATTCAAGTCATGTTGTTCCTTCTTCCTTCCCTTAACAAAGCAACTTATTGGAAATTGTATTTGAAGTACACAGGGTCATGTCCTTAGTGCTCAGCACTGTACCACAGATTCATACTTGCACTTTGGTGACACGTAAGGAGCCCACCCTGTGTGTGAGACTTGGCTGCTTGCTTCTTGGATAGAGACAATCACTTAAGTGTCTGTTGAGATGCTGCCATGTGTTGCTTACTCTTCAGAAGTGAGAGCAAGTGCTAAGGGACCAAAATGACAGTCCAACTTGGAAAGGCAATCAGTGAGGGTATATGGGAGATTCTTATAGAACACTGAGTTTTCTTTCCACATGCAAAATGGGATATTAGCTCGGGCTGGCACTTTGCTGCTCTGGAAAGGACTCCATTCTTCTACCAAAATATTCAAGAAAATTAAGCAGGCCTTTCAGATGCTATGCATGTTCAGTGATGCTGAAAACCATATGCATCGATCCAAAGATCACAGCACCCACTTACAACCCTCTGATAAAGAAAACATCGATGATGTCATCATTTATAAGTGAACTATAACAGCACGAAGCAGCACAAAAACAATAAGCACATCTTACTTAGTTTTTAAAGAATAATGCAAAACTTGTATTACATTTGATTCAGTAATATGTGGTACCTTTTGGTTTGGAAAGCAGGGTTCTGAGTGTCTATGTATATCAAAATGGTATGTGGAAACAGGACTTGAACCCTGTGTTTACACTTAGTTGAATATGATCAGGCCTTTTCCTGAATCTGAACCTGCCATTCTCTAAGTAGGCAACCTGGAAAAAGTTGAATAAACTTACACATTACATACCCTCTTGCATCATGGGAGATTCATTTATATGAAGCATTAGCCACAGAAGTTAACAGTAAACCCAAGTACAGGACAGAGGAGGGGGGAGATGTCTCAGAGGTGAGATACATAGGCAGGTGACGTTCATCCCATTCCTTGTTTCTTCTGATGAACTCCTACCTACTCAACTTACTTGTCCAGCTTTTGTACACCAGCAAAGTTTACCTGGTCTCCTGATCACTAGTGGCTCTCTACCCCAAGACAAGAACACTCACAAACTTCTACTCAACTTTTCCCAAGCATCTAGAGCTAAGGAACTCGAAACTCTCCCTCCTCCAGCCACAAACATTTTATGCAAAATGTCAATGTAGCAAAAACTTAGAGACAACTGCACTATAAACAATCATCTATCCACCAAATCAATTCTAAACACACCTTTTTACCTATATTGAAATATAGCTATCATCCTTCATAACAAAATTTTTTAAAAATCCATCCACCTATAAACCCACTTTTAAAAACAGGTTTCAAAGTAAATCATAGACATCAGAGCAGTAAACATGTGTGTAACTGCCTTGAACTAAAGAAGCCTTCTTCTTTTGAGGTAAGCATTGGAATGACTCTGTCTCTGGGTTCTGCCACACATCTCTGCATCTTACCTGACTAGCATGATCTTAATTAATGCCATGTGCAATGGATGGTTTCCAAATTTGATCTTACTCATGAGCATCAAGGTACCTGGAGCACTTTCCATTCCCCATGTCTAAATAAAACTGCTCATTCCAGTTGGAACCTGATATTCCTCCACTATGCCCAGGGTAAACAGCTTCCAATACTATTTCTCTTCTGTTCTCCTTGCAAAGTTTTGCAATTTCTGCTAATGAAACACTTAGATCATTCTCTTCTCCCTGTGCCTATGGAATGGTTCTAGACATATATCCATCTCTAGGGTTCTAGATTTCCCAACAGCTACCTACCTGACCTACATCCTTTTGTCTCCCTGTGAGAATCAGGCTTCCACAGAAGAGCTATGGCTGCAAAGTTGAACCTCCTCCAATTCAGTCCTCCTAGACTACAGTCCCCTTCTTCGGTCAGTCCCCCTCCTCCTTGTAAAGACAGCCTTCAGTTCCCCCTCCCCCAACCCTGGCTCTACAGTGGCAGGTAACCAACATGGCAGCCACCAGCTTTCTGGCACTACTCAACTCTGGAATTGCAGCTAAGAAGAAGTGAAATGTGCTACAAGTATTCAATGCATACAAGCTCTCCCAATAACTGTGTTTTACCTTGATTACATGTTGAATTAGATGTTAGCCATATGAGAAGACAGAAGGGAGGGAGGGAAAGAGGGAAGGGAGCGGGAGGGAGGGAGGGAGGGAGGGAGGTTCTTATTACTTAGCTCTGGTCTTCACCAGAGAGCACTATTCTGAAATTCTCGTGGACACTCACAGGATACAGAAGTGAATCTACTTTTCTACAAACCAACAGTCAGTTGGAGCTTAGAAGTATCTTCTGCACATTTGCTATAGCTACCCTTCACTATAGGGCAAAGGTACCTGAAAATCCCAAAAGCATCAGTTGATAACAAGTGTTGGCTCCCCTTGGACTTCTCACACACAAACAGAAAACAGATCCAATTTGTTTTCTTTCCATCATTAAACCACTGCAGGCCATTCTAGCAGACCCTCTGACTTCACAGAAAGCCTTTCAACTGATACTGTTGGAATTTCAAGGTCTCCTACACCAAGAAGAATGCTTAAGGCTCATTAGGAAGAAAAATAAATTGCTTTTATTTCTCTTTTGAAAAAAGAGAAACCCACAACATATGATGAAAGAAACTACAAGAATAATTAATCTACCTTCAACCAGGAAATTGAGAGAGAGGGGAGGGAAGGAAGGGAGGGAGATCGTGAAGGGGAAGGGAAAGAAGAAAGGAAAGGAAGGGAAGGGAAGGGGGAAGGGGGAAGGGGGAAGGGGAAAGGGGAAAGGGGAAAGGGGAAGGGGAAAGGGGAAGGGGAAAGGGGAAAGGGGAAAGGGGAAGGGGAAAGGGGAAAGGGGAAAGGGGAAGGGGAAAGGGGAAAGGGGAAAGGGGAAGGGGAAAGGGGAAGGGGAAAGGGGAAAGGGGAAAGGGGAAAGGGGAAGGAGAAGGGAAGGAAAATAGAGAGAAAGAACATGCAAGCTTTTGTTCCTTAAAAGCTTTGTTTGTGGCATAAGATCACTGCCCTGCAGCTCCATTTCCCTCCCTCTTTCACAAGTCTTCTAAAGGTGAAGTTCCAGCAAACCAGACTTCAGTGAAGAAAGGTGATGAGGGGTGTGGTGAGTTGTGGAAATGTAACTGGTTTCAGTTTAATCTGGGTCCCTTTGTTAAATACATGAACCTAATGAGAATCTGCAGAGATTTATGACCGTAACAAACATATCATTTTGACTTTGCCATTCAATCCAGCCTGGCAACTTTGATATTTCCTGGTGAAAGGAGAGATCTAAATCCAAGTAAGAACTCTTAAAAGGAGAGGGAAGGAAATTTTATTCCACTCATGTGATTGATTACTTCCTACTCCGTACACTCATGAGAGAAAAAGCAAACTTTTTTTCCTGTCCTGGCTGGGCTAGAATTTTCCCCACTCATCTTTTACAATCAGGCAACAACCATAAAACACAAATTACTTAGCAAAGATCCAAAGGCCAGTCGTTCTAGCTGTATTCCAAAACCTGCATGCACCAAAATATTGACCAAAACATCTGGGAGGAAGCACAAAGATGCCAAAGAGAACAGAGACCCCCAGATTCAACTGAACTGATCTAATGTTTCAATGAACCAGCTTCAGAAGAAAAAAAGATAACATTCTGACTACTCCAATATATGGAAGTCTGGTGTCAGTGTTGTAAATCCTCCAAAATCAAGTGCATGTCTCTCAGGGCACTGCATTCTTTGGAGTTGGTCTCTTAGTAGAGAGAGAGAGAGAGAGTGTATGCATGCACACATGCACCAATATTAGAACTTGAACTCAAGGCTTTGGTGCTGTCCTTTAACTCCTTTGCTCAAGGCTGGCACTCTACCACTTGAACCACAGCTCTGGTTTGGGGGTGGTTAATTGAAGAGTCTCATAGACTTTCCTGGCTTCAAACTGAGCTCCTCAGATCTCATCCTCCTGAGTAGCCAGGATCATAGGGATGAGTCGCTGAAGTCTTTAAAGTTGGGCTTTGAGTCTTGGGCAAGGCATCTCTGCTTCGATGTACACAAAAGTCAATATTCATCTGGAAGATACGCCTTCCAATATCATCTGTTCATATTTCTGCCTCACTGGATTTAAACAAAGCTCAAATCAACAGCTATGTGTTTAAGGGCCTAAGCACTCCTGCTAAAGGTGTAATGCTGATAATGACCAGCTGGCAGAAAATCACTTAGATAAGCCTTATTTTTTTTCTTCATCTCCTACTTCTTTTTATTAGCTTATTTTAGTCATACACAGGGGGATTTCACTGCTACATTTCAACACATTTGCTGCATCTTCCAATCAGTCTCACCCTTTCCATCACTCTCCATTTCCCTTTCCCGAAACACTCCCAGCAGGTTCCCCGTTCTATCTTTATAGTGCAATCTACTTTGTGTCTATTCTCTTCCAAAATGTCTTTTGAAATGTCTTTTGTCACCTATTTTTCTTTTTCTCTTCCCCCTGCCCTGTCTCTAAGTAGTTAGTCCCTTTCTTAGATGTGTTTATAACATAACATATATGTTTATTCACATATACATTATGGATACACATAGATAGGTACACATGGTTATGTAGGCACGCATGTTTATGTATGTCTTTTACATCTAAATTCCACAAGTTTTGTTTTTTTGTGCTTGGTTTTTCTTGCTTAGTATATCCTCCAGTTACATCCATTCTTCTGCCAATGATACTTCATTTTTCTTTAAGGCTCTGTAATATTACATCGTGAAAAAAAAGAAAGTTTATAATATTCCATTGTGTGTGTGTATCACATTTTCATCACATTGTATTTATTCATTCATCTATTGTTGGGCTTCTTAGTGACCCATCACTTAGCTCTTGTGAATGGCCTTACAATAAACATGGATCTATGGTGTCTGTCTGCTGTATTTTCTCTCCTTTGGCTATATGGCCAATAATGGTCCTGAAAGGGTCACAACAAAACTCTACTTCTAGTTTTTTGAGGAGCCTCCTTACACTTCCTTTGTGGTTGAAGACATGGAAGAGTTCTTCATCTGTCTTTAACCATTAACCATTTGTGTTTCTTAACCATTTGTATTTCTTCTTCTTGTGAGAATTGTCTGTTAAGTGGCCCATTAATTAATTGAGTTACTGAATCTCTTGCTGTTTAATTTTCCGTGTTCTTGGTATATTCTGGATGTTACTCTTTTTATCTGTTGAACAGCTGGAGAAGGTGGTTTTCCCATTTCATAAGAAGTCTCTTGGTGCTGGTGATAGTTTCTTTTCCTGTTAGGAAACTTTTTCTTAAATTCTATATAGTCTTGTATGTCAGTTCTTTTGATGAGTCTTATTAGCAAAAGTAAGGGAGATAAACTGTGCCTAGCTTTACAATTAGGCTATGCTTTGACTGGTGGTCCTAACATAACTGAAGAATACAAGATTAAAATGCCAATCCAAAGGTGGAGGTACAGAAGAACAAGAAGATATCATGAACACTCATTGAGAATGTGCCTGCAAAGTGCTTGGCTGAAGAGTCCATGACTTGGGGCCTGCAGGACCACTGGACCCAGCCAACGGCCACAGGCCACCAACGCACCTGCCCTTACTGCTTGAACCAGAACTTCCTTTCCTTTGTATTCCTGATGAGATTTAGGCTTTTCCATAAAGGGATTTAAAAGTCATTGACTTGGTCCACTTAAGAATTTTTTGTAAATGGTCATTTTTTTTTAACAAATAGGGGAGAAAAATCAGTTGAATGGCTCAGATTTCTGATATGCTCAGGAGGATGAAATCTCTGGTCATATTCTAGAGAGAAAATGAGCAGGAGAAAGAAAGAAAGGGGAAGGGAGTGAGGAGGGAGGAGTGAGGAGGGAGAGGGAGAGGTGAGAGAGGGTGGGGGAAATAAAAAAGAGAGCTAGCTCTAGTTATCCCATCACAGACCAAGAAAAATAGACTAACATGATTATTTAAATGTTTTTAATTATTTTTTTCAACTGGATTTTAATGTGTCCCTTTTTTCTCACTCAAGATCCAACACCTGAACCAAAGAGGTCTAAGTCACCTCCCTAGGCACCATCTTAGGAACTATGAGTGGGCGATCGATTCAGAAGTTATCATTGACACTTTTAAGGGAAGCACTCTTGTGCTAGACCTGGTGATTCTGGGGCCAACAATGCACCTCAGCTACTATTTGCTTAATTCTATGACACGTTCTATGCAAGTTCTCTCACCTTCCCAAGCCTCTATTTTCCAATATGTACAATGCAGGAAATAACAGGGCCTATGCTATGCATGACACTATTCAGGTCACCATGTGCCCCAGGTCATTGAACATCATAGTTTTCAGCAAAGGCTCCACATGTTAGTTATTATCCCTTCATATCTAAAAAGATGGCTTCCATCATCTCAATAGTTCAAATAGTCTGCCATGTTAATGTGACTCAAAAGACACAGAGTAAAGTGCTTAGCCACGAAAATGGACATGACAGCAACAGGTGGCGAACGCTTAATCACAGAAATTGGGTTTTGTCTATGTAAGCATTCACAGGCTATGCCTTGCAGGAAGAAGGGTTTTCACAGATCCCACAAATATAAATAAATTGACAAATAAAAGGAAATACAGTTCACTCCAGGGAATCTTAGGATGGCGTGGGTGTAGTGTTGTTTTGTTTAAGTAAAAGTGAAACAGGGATAAATCTAGTTTTATAGTTGCTATAAATATCAAAGTTTTTTAATTATCTCTAAGTAGTTGTAACAAAGGAATTGCCATTCTACAAAGCAGTTTATGAATATAACGTGTCTTGATCAATGTCACCCACTTTAACATTCTCACCTGTCCCTCCCAATACCCCCTTTCCTTCATTTTTTCTCATTTTCTTGGATATTTGTTGAATTCTTGGTTGCATTATCCCCCTCTATCCCTCTCAAAGGAGAATGTTTTTTAATTTTGAATCTACTTTTTAAAATTCTTTTATTTTTTTGTTTATGTGGAACCAAGGAATCGAATCCAGGGCCTCATGCATGCTAGGCAAGAACTCTACCACTAAGCCACATTCCCGGCCCTCAAAGGAAAAATAAATTTTGAAGTTTTTCATTGCTTTGTTAAGCCAGCAGTCCAGATACACAACTATGTGTTTAAAAACAGATAGAAGAATGCCAACACGTTGTCTACACAGGAACTTTGACTCTGCTAATACTGGTAGTGAGGACTCAACAGATATTATAGGCCTAACCCCTTGGTGTTAGAGCGTGCACCATCCTGGCTCTCCCAGGCTCTGGGAGTCGGGCATTCTCTCTTCCTTCTCCACAGCTTCTTCACTCCCACCAGCCAGCATCTATACCATAGGTTAGGAACTGTCTCCAATAAGGGCATAGAACATTGAAGCTGGCCTGGAAAAATCCAGACCACATCAGCTTAGCCATAGAAAGAATTCATAGTTGTGACCCTTTTCTTCACCCTATGACTAGCTTTCCCAACCTCTGACCCCTACTCCTCCTGCTGGTGGTTAACCCATCAGATGGAGATATTTAAAGCTCTTTGTCCTCTGATCCATCACTTCTGTCCTTTCAGTCCTTAAGTGTCCTGGATTCTAGTATCTGAAATAAAGTATGTGGGAGACATCAAAAGAGGGGCCCAGTCCAGGATGGAAGTTGTTCACACCTGGTTTATTTTACACTTCCCAGGGGCTGGGGATGTGGCCTAGTGGCAAGAGAGCTTGCCTCGTATACACTTCCCAGCTATGGAGGAGAAAAATGGAAGAACAGAATTCTCACTGAGATACTGAGGTGATGGATCCAAGAAGCACCGTGATTGCTAAGTGCCTGGTGTGTGGAGCAGACAGGGGGTGCTCTGCACAAGGTGATGGCTTCACCAGCACCACACTCCTTCAGAAAGATGTGAGATTTAAAACTTAAAAAGTGCTTACCTCTGAATCTCTCCCTCTAATATTTTCAGACTGTGGTTGTCCTCAGTAACAGGAACCTCGGAAAAATCAAGCCTCAGCTAAGAAGAGATGGCCCTAAAGTGTTGGTAACTAGGTGACCAGTAGTGTTCTCATTTCCCCAGTTTTCTCACCAATGACTTTTCTTCTGATCCAGTGGAGGCTGGATTTATTCCCTGCGTTTATTCCCTCGTTACCAATGAGTCGCCATTGTCCTCCATCGCAGAGTTGATCAATCTTGCTGGGCTCCAGGTTATCTTGACTGAAGCTTCCCACTCCTGGTGCTGCACAATGTCTCTCAGCCATAGACAGTCTCCTAATGTTTCCCTCTGCTGGACTGTCCAACAAGCAGAATGCCCCACAAATGACCATTTTCACTGCCACAAGTGAGAGGAACAAAAGCTCAGAAAAACCAGGGGACCTAAGTGCTGGTCACTTGGTAAAGGCGCTTTGGGCAGGGTCTTCCCAGGGGAATGTCCCTCTCTTTCCACTTGCATTGGTTTTAACCTGTTTTAACCACCCAGTTCCCTAGACTGCCACCTCTGGGCTGCAATAGGAGCCCCCAGAACCCTGGGCTGCGGATACAGGAACCCCAATTTCCTAGGAGGAGGACACAAGAGCCCTCAGGCTCTATGCTGCAGACACTGGAGCCCCCAGGCCCTGGGCTACAGATACAGGAGACCCCAGACCCTGAGCTGTAAGACACAGGAGCCCCTAGACCCTGGGATGAAGACACAGAAGGGCTCCTCCAGCTAAGTTTTGAGTACCTTGCTGGTGTCATCCTGCACGCTGGAATGCCAATCCACAGGACAGCTCCTGTGTGCAAAGGGTTAAACAGGCTTCTGTGGGGTGCTTGTTAAGGACACGGGCCTTCCTCCAGAGCCCATGCCACATGGGGATAGGAGCAAGGCTGCATTGCTCGTGCTGGAATAAAATCATCTGGAAGTATTTTCATCTGAAGCCAGCTTTCAGACACAGAGGCAAAACACCCTAACAAAAGTAATCCAGGGCATATGGCATTCCTTTCAGTCATACACATTTCTAATATAAATCCTCTGATCATTTATAGCCAGCTCTTCAGGTTTATTGTCAAGTCTCTCTCGTTTCTCTTCACAAAAACCGATTCCTGCACCAAGGAAGTAAAGTATTCTTACCTCTGAGAAGCTAAGGGAAACTCAGCTGTGGTAGTCAGACAGCATTGGCTTTCAGTGCTGCCTAAATAGTCTGTCATTCCCACATTCTCCCTTCTTCCTCTCCCTGCTTCTTTCTTTCTGTTTTTATTTTAAAGGAGACTGCAGATATACATTGATCATGACCAGGATTTTGAAGCTTCCATCAGAAGTAGGGAGGCAGTTTCCTTGCTGTGGTGCCTGCCACTAGGTGGCGCTGCACATCACAGTCAGAGTGAGCTGCACTACCCGTTAGGGCACAGGATTTTTGCTCATTGCAAGACATCTCCCTTGCATTCCTCACAGCAAGTTCTTCAACTGCATTCTTAATAAATATCCTCCCCACCAGCTGCAGCTTTCAAAAACAACCCATTTATTGCTATCAGACAACTTCTAAAACAAGTCAAATGTGAACTCTGGATTGCAGTACCCAAGTGACCTTAAGATAATTGTAAATGCTCAGGTTCATGAATAGTCATGAAAAATTCAAAAAAAAATAGCAAGGGCTGCATCATGGGAAGTGAGAATGAGAAGAGATTTTTTTTAACTTACTGAACTCAACATTGCATTAACTGCTAAATTCTGGCTTTACATAGGCTTGTTTATTAGCTGTATTAATATTCCCCACAGATACTTTCAAATTGTATCAACTAGTAGAGATTTTAAAGTACTCACAAGTGTTTTAAGAATAATATTATCAAAGTCAATACTGAGGTGTTAAGATATTCTTTTAGGCTAAATTCCTCTGGTTACCTATAAAAGGCATATTTAATAATAAACCTTAGTCTCATTATTGTAAGTCATGAGTAAGTAGAAATAAATTTTCTAAAAGCTTTAGACTCTTAAAATTACTCTGAAACATAAACTAAGGCGGGGTGTCTCTTGCAAGGAAAGTCACTGCTAAGTTAGTGGAGAAAGATCTCTTCTAAGGAAACACATTCGATATTATCAAGTTCCTGACTGGATCCAACAACTTGGCTGATCCTAACTGTAATTTCCCATTTTTCAAATGGTTGTTCCCATAGGAATACAAAGCTCATTTTTTTTGTTGTTTGTTCTTATCAAGGAAGTTTGTTTGTTCTAAGACCAACCACACTTCTCTTGGTGATGTGAGCAGCTGGCCTATGTAAAGTTAACCCCTGTTGTCATTAATTGCACAGACATTATTTTATTCCCATGACTCCTGCAAAATACAGAGCTGGCACCTGCTCTTCCCTGGACAATCAACAGATTATTTATTTATATGAAACACATATATTTTGGCCAGGGTGTTCGTCTTTTCATTCTGTCTCTTTCTCTCTCTCTCTCTCTCTCTCTCTCTCTCTCTCTCTCTCTCTCTGTCTCTCTGTCTCTCCCCCCCCTTCCTTTCCTTTCCTACCCTCATTCATTTTTCTTCCTTTATTCTTCCTTCCTCCCTCTTCTCTTTCTTTCCTTGTGACTGGAATTTAAACTCAAGGCCTTTGCCTTTGCTAGACTGCTGCTGTACCACTTGAGCCATGCCTCCATCCCAGCTTTGTACTGGCTATTTTGGAAATGAGTCTCATGGAATTTTCTGCCTGGCTTGGGTCTGAAGGGTTGATTTTTAAGGAGTAGACAGGAAGTCACAATGCTGGGTGAAATCCTCCCTCTCATAGATGTGTATACATTTTTACTCAAGGTGTATCTGCACATTGCAATCTTCCACTACTGTGAAGGAGTTCTGCTCACTTACACAAGGTGTTCCAGGTCCAGAATTCACCAAACATGCTGCTCTTTAATGGCTGCCTGCTTCATGCCTAGTATGTACAAAATTGCTCAGATGTTCCTCCACCACTTATAAACTCTTATAAACTCCATCATTTCCCCCATACACTTGTATGAGAACACACACACACACACACACACACACACACACACGAGAACTGGATTGATTTATTTGCATTGTTGATGTGTTCTACTAAAGGCAAACCCAGAGTTCAGACATTGAGCAAACAAAACGACACCATGTTGGCTCCTCTCCTTAACCTTTACTCAGTGGGGAGAGTTCAGTCACTCAGATCTCCTGGGAACTAGATACACAGAGACAATTACTCTTTCCCTCCAAAGACACCCACGGTAGACTCCAGGTCTAAAGAAACTTCTTCCCTCTGTCCCAGCCCCTCCTTCATCCCCTACTAATGTCCTCCCTGCACTTTGAGGGCAGAGCCTTGGATTTGAGCCCACATGACCTTGGCCTGTATCTGTACTGAGTATGGAACTTCAGTCTGAAGATCTTACATGGGTGGCTAGACTTTGCATCTCTCTTGGCTCAAATTTCATGTCAAACGCTTCATGCAGAAGAGGATCTTGGAGCAGGAGGGTGGGAAACTGTACATGAAGGTTCTGTGCAGCTGCTCCCAGCTGCTACAAAACTCTCCTCTCAGGAACCGAAAGTACCTCTGCTCAATTCGCCTCTCCAATGGCCTCCAACAGACAAGGCCTGGATCATTAGAGAACTTAACATTTCAAATCCTGATGGAAGAAGAGAACGCTAACTCCAAGCTGAATGACCTTTGATGTCACTTTGTGCTACAAATCCACGCTTGGGATGGCTCTCTTTACTGAAACTTCCTGGACTTCACTCACAGCAAAGGAAGTAAAACAAAGGAAGGAAGGCATGCTAAGCTGAGAGAAAGACAGGGGAGTAATGTGGGCTTCCTACCCTATGCCAAATAAGATGGAAGTGCTACCAAATCCTTTTCAGGCTTGAATGTACATGTGGATAGACAGACAGACAGACAGAATCATAGTAGAATCTCTGTGTCACAACATTTGCATTCATGGAATCAGCCAACTATAGGACAAAAAGATCTAGAAAATCTCTATCTGTATTAAACACATACAGACTTCCTTCTCTGATTATTATTCCCTAAATGACTCTGTATAACAAATATGCACATAGTAGTAGATATTTAATGTATTCTGAATATGATATAAAGTGCATAGAAGGATTTATGTAGATTATATATAGTGTATTATAAATATGACACCCATTTTACATGTGAGATTTGAGTACATATATATGTATTATATGTTATATATTCTTTCTTAGACAGCTATTTGTAATCTGTTTAAAGACATTAAATACTTTACAAGCTGGCGTTATTCTGTCTTAGAAGTGAAAACATGGCCTACTTTATAGCTAATGAAGGTATGATAAATAGGGAAGTCTCATTAAATTCTGGGCTCACCTGCTTTCGAACCCCAGCCAGACAATTTGGTCCTGACTTCCAGTAAAGATCTCAGTATTCCGAAGCGACCACAGTCGCTTCCCCGTTTCCTTTATGAACTCACCACACGCACAATGAAGACAGACTATGCATCACAGCAGATTGCTTTCCCAGGACACGCAAGCCACAGACATTTGTTGTGCTGATATCATTGTCTGCTAAATTAAGTAAGGAGGAATGTTTTTGAAACCCATCAGGGTGAAGATTCATACCCAGGAAACGCCACAGACCTGGCCTCAATGATTAGAACAAATCTGCACACCTAGAGAAATTTGCAAGGGGAATTTGTTGATGATATTAAAACATTTTAAATCCGGAGGAGCAACGTCCTTTCTCCAAAAGAGTTTCTGAAGAAGAAATTCATTTTTATCTTTTATTGTACATTTTCTCCAATCAGGAACTTATTACTCAACTCGAGACATCGTTTATAAGGCATTTCAGTCTCTTTTAAGTGAAGGAAAGGGATAGAAATATCTTAATCTTAGCCACAAGCTTTTCTCTGTAACTGAGATTTCCTTCAAACTTCACAGCAACTTTTCTCCCTTGGTGTGGACAGTAGGGGGCACTGCCACAGCAAACTATTATGCATGGTGGGAAACAGATTCCAGGGAGAGTAGGAACAAGAATAAAAGAAAAAAGGAAAAAGAAAGAAAACAGACTAGACATTTGGGGCTCCTCCCATGTCAACACTTCTACAAATATACACATTTTTACCTCTTGTAATCCACATTTGGGGTGTGAATAGTGTGTGTGTGTGTGTGTGTGTGTGTGTGTGTGTGTGTTAGAAACCTTACCTTGTAAATTTGGGGTAACTCAGGAGGATCTAAATAGATCCTCTCTTCTAGAATATTAACTAAATAAAAGTAGCGCAAATGTACTTAGTAGTTAAGAAGCATTCTGTGTGAGATTTATACACACACATCGTTAAATCTTGTCTGTTTTACAAACATCAAACTCTGAGTTCGGAGCCAAGATAAAAGAAAAATGTGGGAAAATTTCATTAAATAATCATATAATCCAGACCCCCTAGGTTGGAATTTTAAAATAAGAGTTCTCTTTGTAATTGAGTTCAGCTTAAATTTATGCATTCAATTAAAAAAAAAACCAAAACATTGGGAATGGTAAAACAAAGACATTTTCTCTAACACTTGGAAAATTAGATTCAGCAAACCATGAAGTCTACTGTGCAGTTATTTTTGTAACCATCATAAATTGCTTTATAGAACTCCTCTGCCCGAGTAAACAATCTAAGCAGAGATTTACTTTATAGCATGCATTCAGTTTCCAAAGGACAGAGGGGCCTCAAGGTTTATGGCTCCTTTTCTTTCCTCTCCCCCCGCCCCCACCCAAACCACTTGTGTTTCCAGTTACCTTTAAACCTTTCTGCCCTTAGAGGAGTTTAGAAAGTTCTACAGAAAACATAACCCAGGTCTGCAGATACCCTATAGTCTCAGATATTCACTGCTGGGAGAAGAAGAAACAATTCTCCCTTGTGGAAATAAAAGTTTATATGACAAAGCGAAAACAAAGGGTTTTAGTACTAAATATTTCACCCTATTTCATGGCACCTCAAGACCCTGTTCGGGCTGGGCTGGTTCAGTCAGTCCAGTTCACTTAATATTTGTTCACTTCTAGTCCTGTATAAGGCAAATTTGAGAGAGACTGCTGTAGATAAGAGTTTTAGGGGTGTTTAAACACTTCTTTCTTGTATCGCTGATGAAAAAAAAAAAAAACAACAGAGCTGTCTTTGTGCTAAAAAGAAGGACCTGTTGTTTCCAGATTCAACAGGTCATTTTTATAAGACCTTCCCAGAGGATATAACATAAATGACAGAAACACAAGGGGATATTTTAAGTGGCTGATGATTTTAAATGATATATAATCTGTATTAAGGGCAGGTTGTTTGCTTTTCTTTCCAGCAAATGGAAAGTTAACTGTTTTAGAAGTGTTTAATGTTAGAATTGGATTTTTTTAAGGGACTAAACCTTTTCTTGTGAGTTGAATTACTATAATTTCAGCTCCTGAAATCAATCTGAGGGGTGTGCTTGACCTCTGGAGTCAATAAACTTGTCAAATCGTGTCCTTTTCTGTTTGGGGGATGAATGGTTAATTTAGTGGGCTCTTGAAGTGTGTATCTAAATCGTGAGTAACCATTCTTATACTGTTTCAGTTAAAATAAGGAGAATGAATATTTTATTAACAAGCTAACCTTTTTACCACGGAAAATTCTACCCATATGACTTTTCCTTGAACTTGGAGGAAATTTAAAATAAAACTTACTATGTTGTGGCAAAAAAATCTAAACAATAATAGAACTGGTAAGTTCAGCCCAGCCTGGTCTGTAACTGAAGATGGCCTGATTTTGAGGAAAATGGCAACTTTACGATTTAAGAGCTAAATAAGATTCATTGCCTCAACTTTATCCAAAGAGTTTAGACAGTGTATTCTTCTCTACTTTTCTTCCTTAAAAAGAAAAAAAAAAGAGTACCACTTTATTTGTAAAGTTATGAAGATCTTTAGAAAAGTCTCTCTACCCAGAGACAGTCATTTCTCCCTATGCCGAGCAAGATCGCATTTACCAAATTCATTCCTTACCCCCCATAAAGGCTGTTACTAAAGAAGCCCTTGTTTTAAAACACGAAGAACCAAGGGGAGCCGGTACTCGCGGAGACATAGATTATCCAAACTACCTGGGTCCTCAGGCGCTTGACACTTTTACTAAGTCCCTATATTACACTGTACCTAGGACAACTAACTGCAGAAGGGTAAAGGCAAATAAATTCGTGATGCAAAACCCATGTGAACCACAGGGAATTGCCCTAGAGATAAAGAGAGGGGGGAAAAAATCCCAGCAGGGTTTCTGAGGAGGGGTAACTTGGTAAGAAGAAATGAATTTTTTTTTTATTACAAAAGACTTGAAAAGTAATATTTCCCTCTTTAGCTAAATACATGGATACTTTCTCACGGAGCAGGAGCAAGGGTTAGGACTGAATGAAGAAAAGGGACTTTCAAGAATTAAAATCACAAAGACAAAAATTTCCCCCACCCCCTCTCTTCCTCTCTCCCTCCCTCCCTCCTCTCATGTCGAAGGAGTAGGGCAGTCTCAACTTGGGCATAGTTGCAGTGATCCTGGGTCTTCTGCATGAAGTGAGGTGGAAGGCATACTGGAGGCCTCTCCCAAGTGTCCCCCCCATTGCCTCCCCTCAGCCCTCTGCCTCAGGCCGGCGCGCGCCCTCTCACCGGTACCAGGCGAGGCCCTTGTGGTAGCTGCGATCGAAGAAGTGGGGTTCGGCGCCCACGGCGCGCACGTCGGGGTGCACGCGCAGGAACTCCAGCAATGCCCGCGTGCCGCCCTTCTTCACGCCAATGATGATAGCTTGCGGCAGCTGCTTGCTGCCTTCGTCCAAAAGTAGGGCCAGAGTTCCTGGCGGGGCCTCGGCCACGCTGCTTCCAGCCCCGGACCCTCCGGGGCTCAGCGCCAGCCCAGGGGTCTCCTCTTCCCAGACCGTCTGGTCCGTGTCGTCGCGCGGGGCCGGCGGCCGGCGCCTCCGCTGGCGCTGCAGTTGCAGGAGGCGTTTTAGGTGCGTCGCCGCGGGCCACACCACCAGGTCCCGCGGGCCTCCGGCCAGGACCCCGCGATCGGGTTCCCCCGCCTCCTCACCGCCACCCGACAAGCCCACGATGGGGCCAGACAGGGTCTGGCCGCGGTCGGCCAAACAGTAGAAGACGTAGAGGGACGTAAGCAGGGAGCAGAGCATGAGCAAGAACTTGCGGAAGATGCGGCGGGACAGCGGTTCGGCCGAGTTGGGGTGCGCGCCGGCGGGGCCCGGAGGGGCCATCCTAGCCGGAGGCGACGGCGGACAGCGCACGGGCCATGCTACTAGGCCGGGACTCTGCCAGGTGCCATCGCATCCCCACGACGGGCCCGATCGCCGGACCCAGGCCACATAGCCCAGCCCGTGTGTTCCTGTGGCGGTGCCAGCTGCCCCGGGAGGCAGCAGCCGGGCGCCTCCAGGGAACCGAGTCCGGAGAAGGGGGCACGGGAATGGGGGACGGGAGTCTCAGTGCTTAAGAAACCATCGTCTTAGGTTCGGATCCTGCGCCTACGGGCAGGGCTCGGCGCCCGGGTCCCTGGGAGTCGCTGCAGTTGGGATCTCGGCGGCGGTGGCGGAGGCGCGCGGCTCGGACCGACCTCGCGCAGCCTCACGGTGCGGATCTCTGCTCAGCGATCGCGCATCCCCGGCTCCGTCCCAGTGGAGGGGACATGCGGCTCTGGGGCACCCACGCTGCGTGCGCTCCTGACAAGGGCGAGCGGGCGACCGTGTTTCCCAGCTCCTGCTTGCTCTTGTCTCCTTGCTCGCCGGGACGCGCCCTGTCCGTCCCGGCTCAGGTCTTCTCACCCAAAACAAGCTCCCCGTTCGTCTCTCTCTCCCTCTCTGTGTCCCAGGGGGACGCAGAAGGCCTGCACCTCCACTCGCCCTCCCCTCTCCGTGCACACCCGGAGGCCCCAGACTGCACTCGGGCCCCCACCTGTGAGTGGCGCGGCGGAGCCCGGCTGTCTGGACGCAGCGGGTCGGCGCTCCCCGCCGCCGCCCCCGCACGTGGGGCGCAGAGGGCTGCAAAGTTGGCGGTGACGTCAGCGGCCCGGGTCGGACCAGTCTCAGGATGCCCGCCGCCGGGCGCGGACCCAGGGCGCTGGGGGCCGAGCGGGGTGGGATGGAAAGAAGGTGGCGCGAGCGCCGACAGCGGCCGCCCAATGGCACCGGGAGGGCGGGGGCGGCTGGAGCGACGCCCCTTCCCCTCTGTTCCCCAACTCCTCCCTCCGGATCGCTGTGCGCGTTTGGAGCAAAGCGTTGGTTTGCGGTGGCTGCCAGCTTGTCTGGCTGACATTTAAAACCTGCTCGGTCCCGGGAGCCTGATTTTCACCCCAGGAGCCCCTCGCTAGATTAGAGGTTACCAAACGTCTCCAACTTGGCCCAGCACCTTTGCAAGCAGTGACCCCCTTTCCAGCACCCCAGGGCTCTGCCTCCCCCTCACATCTCCCCCACATCCCCTCCTTCCAGCCCCCGCTCCCGCAGGACCTAGAAACGCCCCCATGGGGTCCCACACCTTCGCAAGTTTCCTTCCCAATAGTTTTCAGCCTTGCCCCTCACCCCTCGGCCCCATCGGGATTGGGCGGGGTGGGGGGGGGAGGACTGAATTTTTACCAGCACCAACTTTGCTTCTACCTACTCAACCCTACTGCGCGCTCTGGAGCATAACTCTTTTGGGGGTTTGATTTTGTGTGTGCTTGTGGGTGGTTTTTTTTTTTCCCTGCTTCTTTTGATTTTTTCCTTGGATTTATTGAAACTGATCGAAGGTCCCTCGGGACCTCGAAAGGAACAACTTCTTAGGAAATAAGTCAATAAATAAATCAAAGGCAAAATTAATAGTGTTTTTTCCCTCTTAAATCAGCACAGGCTCAGTTGTTTTAGTTGGTTTGTGTGTATGTGTGAAGTGTACTTGTTTGTGTTGGTATGTGTGTGTATGCGTGTGTGCAGGGCACGCGTGTGTGCCCCCATGCATGCCTCCAATCAGGGGTTAAATGCCTTTTCCATAGCCAGCGGTTTCCTTTTTCTCTGGCCTTCCCTGACCCTATATCCTCTTCCTGTGCTCCCCAGAGAGCAGGTCAGGAAGGGATATAAATGGCCTTGCAGGTTAATGGAGGGAGGCGGCCCGTGGAGCCCGCAGGAGGTGGTTTTTGTTCCAGTCCTATTTGTTCCTTATTGCTAGACTTCCTTGCTTCCCCTGGGCGCAGGGCGATGTGGGTGGTGGCCAACTCCATACCATTGCCATTGAGTCTGTTTTCTGGGCTCACTGTGGGGCTCACAGAAAGCCCTGAGCAGTCTTCACCTTGTGTCTATCTTGCCAAGGAAGCCAGGGAGATCTTTTCTTTTTCTTTTCAGTTTCCAAAGGGGATGGTTCCAGCCCTGGGTTGGACAGAGTCTGTGTTAACCTGCTGGATGCTTTTCAGCTACTGATGTTGGTTTATGTTTACAAACTGTCAGTCCCACTCAACTAACTCAGTTTACGACCTGTGATGGGTTGTTTTGGTTCTGATGCTGGAAATTTCTGATTTTTTTTTTGTTGTTGTTGCTTTTTAAAGCTGAGTGACCACCAAGCACGTACAAGCTCCCTCCCCCACTGTTAAAATGGGACATTGACAAACCCATGGAAGTTTATTGCTGACTTAAAGTTGACTATGTCTCAAAACTTGTCTCCGTTGTATTTTGATGTGAGTCCCAGAAGGAAGGCAACAAAATGAGGATAGTTTAAAAGTTGCTCAGGGCTGAGCCCCCATAGCTACGCCTGTAATTCTAACTACTCAGGAGAGTGAGATTTGAAGATGGAGGTTTGAAGCCACCCTGAACAGAAAAGTTAGGAAGATTCTTCTTTCCAGTTAAACACTAAGATCCCTGAAGTGGAGGTGTCACTCAGGTGATAAGGAAAAAAAGTTAAGGGACCGTGGCCAGGCCTTGAGTTCAAGCCCCAGGCACACTTGCAGACACACACGCACTCACACACACACTCCTTAGATGTTCTAGTGATGCTATGAAGACCCAATGGTACCTTTAAGGGGTGATTAGCTCATGTGGCCTCTGCTTTCTTGAACGAATTAAGGCCATTAATGAAATGTTTTCGTCACCGAAGGCGGAGGTTTAGCTTCTCTTCCTCTCTGTCCTGAGTCCTCAATTGCCCTTTGGCCTTCTTAAATGGGATAAAGTGCCATCCAGATGCCTGCCCTCTGGCTTCTCAAGTCAGCATCCTATACCACATGCCACATGACTCTCTGTTATTTATAATTTACCTAGCCTCTGATAACAGCTTCTCCCTTTATCACAGCTGAAATAGACTAAGATGCCTTCATTCTTTTCATTCCAGGTCTTCAGGCTTCCAGGGCAACTGGGTTTGGTCTAGCCACATTTCAAATGCTGAATATCAACAAGTGACCTGCAGCCACCCCAGTGGACAGCTAGATGGTGATATTATTTTCAAGCGAGAGATGTATGTTGGGGGGGGCAGTTCTCACTAGGAGACAGCACATTCCAATTAAGATAATTTATAGAGCTTATTTACCAAAAGCTGTGCTTTTCAAAAGAGTAGCAAACAGAAAGTCTGGATACAATGCAATAGTTCTGGATGAGTGGCATTGGAGCAAGTGCCATCTGTATATCCAAAGGAGTGAGGACAAGGAGGGAGAAGCAACAATGGGCTGGACAAGGCCTTTGGGACATGTCAGACAATTTAGTGGAGAGACAAGCCAAGTCAACCTCTTCTCCAGTTCACCTGAGATGTAAGAAACAAGAAAATAGCCAACATGAGGCTATATTTAGATTAGCCTTGTTCAGTTAGGTTAGAATTCATTTGTTTCAAGGAGAATCCTACTAGGTGTAGCCCATTTTCTGTTGCTATTAGTACATCTGAGCCTGGGTAATTGATAAAGACAAGAAATTTAATTCTTACAGTTCTGTAAACTAGAAGACCTAATGCACAATGACCATCAGGTGAGAACTTTCTTTGTAGTGAAGAATCTCTGCTGCATCCTGAGGCTGCTCCTGACAGGCCAACAGAGCAGGAACTCAAGAGAGATGACCAAAGTGGCTTTTATAGCGGCCCACTCTTGATAACTTACCCAGCCCCTCAGGAACTCGTCCCAGTAGTCTTCAAGACTTCTGCCAAGTGTTCTACTTTGAATAACCAGATATTGGAGGCTGGGTTCCAGGAGGAACATTTTCAAACCATCGCATTACATATTGTGATCTAGGATGACAGTCAGCTGACATCGGATGTTCTGAAGGATATCACCTCTATCTAACTTGCCCAGGCTGTCAGATCCAGTCACCTGAATTCCAGTACTCTCTGAGGTGGGTTTGCTCTTGACATGTGTGAGATCTCTCCATCCGAGAGGGGTACTTTCTCCTCTGCGTGTATTGTGAGGCAGATTAGACATAGGAACCTATCCCAACAAATATCTCTATTTTGTCTTCCTTTCTTCTGATACTAGCACCTGGACTTTCTTTAAGGCAAACACTCCTCACCATAGTTATGCCACAAGCCCTCAAATTCCTAATAAAGCTAATCTCACCCCTTAGCTTTAAGTGTTAAAATAGTTCATTTTTGCATCCAAAAGGTTTAGTTTAGAAAATTGCAAGTATATCAAGGAAGGCTCAATGTTCAATTCCAGGACTTGGCTGAAATTACTGATAAAGGTGTGTTCATTTCCCTCCACTTGCCAGGCTAACTGACATATGTCTCTAAGTTGTTAGGGGCCCTGTTTTCCTCTATGATGGAACCCACACAGGGATGGATGGGGGAGATGAGCAGCAGGAAGGAGAAAAGGTGGGCCAGGAGGAGATCCCAGCAAACATTGGGACTCTGCATGCCAATCTCTACCCAACAGATTGAACTTACAAAAACCCTGTTTTTGTTGTTGTTGTCCCTGTCTGTTGTTGTTTTCAGCATTTGTTGGAATATTCCAGCATCATGTCTCTGACAATTGTATCCAGTCTGGTTTTCTCTCTACCTTATAGGTTTCCTAAATTCCCTGGACAGGTGTTCCCAGCAGTGACTTTATTTTTTCAAATATTTTATTGTTATTGCAAAGATGATATACAGAGGGATTACAGTTTTATGAGTCAGGTAAAGAGTACGTTTCTTTTTGGACAATGTCACCCTTTCCCCCAATCTCCCAGTTTTTCCCTCCTATCTTACATATCAGTTGTATTCATTTTCAGCCTGACAGTAATCTTATTAATGACTCCCACCATAAGGTTCATGCTCCCACTTGAGACCCTGATCTCACCAGGCACCGGATCTCACCCACTGTTTGATCTCCCGTACCTGATGTCTGAATTCACTCCTCTGCTCACAGCCTAACTTGAATTGAACTATATAGCCACTCAGCCTAATTCCAGCAAGCCTAACACAAGTAAAAGTAGCTACTTCTGACATTTTAAGCTATCTTTTATTTACCTTCTGAGGGGTTTAACACATAACTATACTATATGCTAAACAGTGAGAGCCTTAGCCTGTGAATTCAGTTAATATGTTTCAGTAGTTTGCAAAATGCTTTATCCCTGGCCAATGGAAACCAACCAGTTGCTTCTTTGAATTCATTACAGACACCAGAGTGTTGCAGTATTAGAAGTCAAGTTCAGCCATTTTTCATTCAGAAGCCTACTTGGTTTAAAATCTCAGAAGTACCAGGTATTAGTGGCTAACATCTGTAATCCTAGCTACTCAGGAGGCTGAGATCTGCCAGCTCAGGAAGAAAAATCCCTGAGCCTCTATTTTTTTTTTTTTGGAGTCTCATAGATTTTGCTGCCTTGGCTTTGAACCACAATCCTCAGATTTCAACTTCCTGAGCAGCTAGGATTACAGGCATGAGGCACCAGCACCCAGCCACTGAGACTCTTATCTCCCAACTAGCCACCAATATGCTGAAACTTTGGCCCAAGTGGTAGAGGACTAGTCTGGAGCACAAAAGCTCAAGGACAGTCAAACCTCAGCACCAGTAACAACAACAACAAAAAAGCCAACAGACGCACACACCTTTCAGATGTATTTAGAGTTAAATCAAACAAAAACAAAGAGAAAATGGGGTCCAAGGTATCTGCAGATCTCAAACTCCAAGTGTCTGATTTCTTTAGTTCTCAGACCTAGAGTTAGAGAACAAAGGGGCATTTAAAGAAAATTTACTTGGGAACCATATGCTAGATATAATTTGGAAAAGCTTCCAATAGACCACCCAGTGTTGAAGCTACAGTCAGAAGACAGCCATGAAAGCATATAATTCAACACCACAACAACAGTAAGAGAGAGTACACATAGAGAAAATTCAAAACTACCTTACAAGGAAAGACATGTAAAATCTTGGAATAGGATAGATTTAGCAGGAACATGAGAGCAAACATCAAGTTGGTCCTTTGACAGTCGGTCTCCTATGTGGGCTGGTTAGTTTTGGCATCGGTCTTGATGATCTCACCTGCTGCTTCCCTGCTCTAAATTGATTTGGGAGTGTGCCAACAGGACTGGACAGGTGGACTGAGTGGGCAGGAGACAAGTGGCCTTGTAAGAATAATGTCTGAGCCAAGTCACTCTCAGACGTGAGCCAGCACCCATGGCTACAAGTTCTTTCTTCCCAAAGAACAAAGCAGACTTGAACTGAAGTCCCCGTGACTATTTCAACCACTGACTAAATCACCAATAATTCTTACTTATTTCAGATGTGGGGTCAAAATTGTTGTGTGAGTGTTGACAGACAAGGATTAAAAATGCATTTGTTGTTAAACTATGCATTATAGAGAGTGAGCTCAAATAGCAGATCCTGATCACCAGGAAATCCCGAAGATCAGTGCCATATCAGAAAGACCTGGTAGGAGTAAGATTTTGGCAGAGGGAGAAGCGTAGGTGCTTGCACCACATTGAGAAACCAACAGAGAATATATCACATGACAATTGTGAAAAGTGTTCTTACCATCATTAGTGAGAAAATTTTTTTGGGTTTGGACTGGAAAAGACGACAAGGGATGGTGTTCACTGAGGGATGAGCCTGAGCTGAGTATCACTGAGGGCTCCTTCTTTCCAAAGTTGGAAGAGGCCAGAGTGTCTCCAAATAGAACCACGATCATGGAAAGCATTTTATTAAAGCATTCTAACTAAAGCATTTTTATTCTATGATGTCCTCGCTCCTGAATATTCCTGGTAGACATGAGCAGCTCATAAGCTCTTAGATGATCTTTCAGAAGAAGAATCACTTAAATTTTGTGTACTAGCCAATGTTTCTGAGCCTTTGGACCACAGATTTCCTTTCATATTTCCCTTATCCTGTAACTTGTATTCTTTTGATGTATGCACCAGAAGAAACACAACCCTATACTCTATAGGGATTGCTAAGTCAGAAATCTCAAAGAATAAATGTTTTCTGAACATAGTGGAGACTCAGCTGCATACAGTGAGGCTTAGCTTGGTTTGAGACCAGGTGGAGAATATTGCACCAGGTATATGAGATTTTCTTTGTTCTATTATTTCTCCTGGGTACCCCCCCCCCCCCCCCGCCACACACACATATTCCCCTCAGGGGACAGGGCTTTAACTAAAATCTTGATAAGTGGTAATTTTTCATGGATTATTCATTTGGCCAAAAATAATTGAAAGATTGATAATTACATAGTGATCTCCTACGTCTTGCTTTTTTTCCAAGTCAATTCTTTTGGTTTCTGTGATTTTAGGCGAGACATGGATCCAGGCTTTGAAAAGATTCCGTATCAAGGAATGAATTAGCATTGCAGTAGGTTGGAAAGATCTTTCAAATAGGTTTTTGAAATTGAATGCCATAAAAATTAAGCATCAAAGACATAAGAAGTCTTGATTGGAAAAAGAGATATATTCAAATAAGTCACATGGTGCTAAAGTTGGTCCAATGAGAATGATTTGGTTTTATGTGCCTTTTCTCTGTTTTCTGAAAGTTGGGGATGATCAGTTCACAGCTTTGTATTTCTGGAATATTGGTACTTTCTTTCAAAAACATCCTAGGCTTTACATAGTCAATATTTTTAACAAATTGAATTAATTATATTCGTGGTCTTCAGAAATATATGGGATATTTAACAGATCTGAGAAGCAAGGGGGTTCACGTGAGTTTCCTGCACAGCCCCCTTCCCCTCTTCAGGAGACTTAGGAGGAAAAGTGAGTCTAGGGGAAGAAGTAGGAGAAATGTTGCTCGATGATGAGTAGGAGCCACTCCTAAGCCACAGATACAGCAGAGGTTGTTGGAATGACAGAAATCCTATTTAGTGCTGAAAGAATCTGACAACAAAGGAGGCGCTGGGCCTCAGTTTCCAGGGAGAGTGCCTCACATCCCTATAGCCAGATGACAAGTGCCAAAGTCTCTATTTCTTCATATGTCATGGAATTCTCTGAGGCCACCCAGATCAAGGGCATAATAGGAGAGTGGAAGGAGGCGTGGATGCCAAGATGATCCAAAATAAACTGAGAAAACCCTTAATGTGGCTTGAAGATGCGTAGTGAAGCTTATTTCCTCTGCTTCATGGTATGGAGATAGTGGAATCTTTAAGAGAGGTGAGTACATTGTAAAGAGATTAGTACAGTGCCATTCTGAAAGCCAAATTAGTCATTCTGAAAGCTAGTTGTTCTAAAGTAAATTTGTCTTTCTCCGTGTTTCCTTTCCATCATGTGACGGCTCTCTCTGTCTCTGTCTCTGTCTCTCCTATGCATCCAAATGAACACAGACACTCACATCTACATTACAATATGCAATGCTCTGTTATCTTTGGGCCCTACCAATAAGGAGGCCATCACCAAATGCATCCCCTTTATCTTGATCCATCACCATGAGCCATAACCTGTTTGCTTCGTAACTCACCCAGATTTGAAGGATTGCATTATTAGCAACATAGCATTCAAAAAGGGAATTTAGTTCAGTTTCCAAAAGAGTGTTAGGCAGCTATCTTTTTGCACAACTAACTGTCTGGCCTGAGATTTTGTGTTTGCAAGACTCTAAAAATCAGTTACTGAATGTGTTTATTCATGATAACATATGTCTAACACATGTGTGAAAACATCTGTCATCCTTCCTCTTTCCACAAATGGTTTAAAATTGCAGTGCTCTTTTTCTTTGTTCAACAGAATAGAATTTTTAGTCATATTATTAAACACTTGATGAGTTAATATTTATTTTTTCATACACATTGCCTTGGTTAAAAATTACGGTTTTGAAGTTTGCATGGTTTAATCCCTTAAAGATCTAAACAGTTCTTATTTGATTAAATTGTTCTGGAGGCTTTTAATAATTGAGGTACTTCCAATACAAGAGAGTCTTTCTACTTCTTTGGCCAAAATAATTTAATTTCCATAGTTCTCTGGACTACTTATAAAATGGGAAAAACAAACCTAGTATCCCAAGAATACAAACATACAGAAACACAAATCTTCATATTTACTGCAAGAGATTAAACATACTATCATGTTGGAATGCATTTTGTATGTCCTTTTAATGATTAACTTTAAAAAAATAAATGAATAAAACTCTGTGAGCTAGCCCCAATGGCTCATGCCTGTAATCCCAGCTACTCAGGAGGCTGAGACTGGAAGAATTGAACTTTGAAGACAGCCTAGTCAAAATGTTTGTGAGATTGCATCCCTACTCAAAGCTGGGTATTGCAGTATATGCCAATTGTCTCAGCTACATCCAGAGCATAAATATAGGAGGGTTGTCGTTCAGATCAACCCAGGAAAGAAGAGAAACTGTTTTAGAAAACTAAAAGAAAATCTATTTTTAAAAATAACAACTATTTAAAAAAATAACAGCACATAAGTGCTGGTGGCTCATGCCTGTAATCCTAGCTACTCAGGAGGCTGAGATCTGAGAATCACAGTTCAAAACCAGCCCAGGCAGGAAAGTCTGTGAGACTCATTCCCAATTAACTGCCAGAAAACTAGAAGTGGAGCTGTGGCTCAAATTGGTAGAGCACTAGCTTTGAGCAGAACAGCTCATGAACAGCACCCAGGCCTTGAGTACAAGCCCTATAACAGACAAACAAATGACCAGAAAACAAAAAACAAAAAGAGCTAGAGCCATAGCTTAAGTGGTTAAGCACCTGCCTAGCAAGCACAATGCCTTGAGTTCAAATCCCAGAACCCCTCTTTCCAATAATAATGTTTCTGAGCTTAAATATTAACTGGAATTAGAACCATCTTTGAAGGACCTTACAGTGCATGGGCCTTTGAGAGACATTCCTAGTAAAACCTATAGTGTATCTTCAGTGGGTTAGGGCATAAAGCATTCATAGTAAGTGGAGATGATGGAAACTATCATGTTACCTGAAAAAAAAAATCACACACACACACACACACACACACACACACACACACACACATTTGGAGCACTATTGGGTGACTGCAAGTGAAATAGGCAGCAACTATCAAGAGGAGAGCAGTAATTTCTTTCCTCTGTTGGCTTTCTACTCCAGCTTAGATATGGCCTCAGACCTTATGGTGTTATTCCCCTATTTCCCACACTCCCTCTTACCTTTCTAGCGCCTCCAAGGCACTGTTGGGGTTTTTTTTGTTTTTGTTTTTGTTTTTGCCAGTCCTGGGCCTTGAACTCAGGGCCTGAGCACTGTCCCTGGCTTCTTTTTTCTCTAGGCTAGCACTCTGCCAACTTGAGCCACAGTGCCACTTCTGGCTTTTTCTATATATGTGGTGTTGAGGAATTGAACCTAGGGCTTCATGTTTATGTGGCAAGCACTCTACCACTAGGCCGTATTCCCAGCCCCCAAGGCACTGTTTTTTATGCATCAGAAATGAAGACCCAAATGATTTCTACATTACATAACAAGCACCCATGCATTCTCCTTCCTTAGGTGCCAGTTCCTTGCATCTATTACTGGACCTTTTAAGATAAAGCAATCCCATCAACTTCTCGATTCTTTTTTTGTTTTTTTGTTTTTTGTTTGTTTGTTTGTTTCTGCCAGTCCTGGGGCTTGAACTCGAGGCCTGAGCACTGTCCCTGGCTTCTTTTTGTTCAAGGCTAGCACTCTGCCAACTTGAGCCACAGCACCACTTCTGGCCTTTTCTATATACGTGGTGCTGAGGAATCGAACCTAGGGCTTCCTGTTTATGAGGCAAGCACTCTTGCCACTAGGCCATATTCTCAGCCCTCGATTCTTTTTTAAAAATAGAAAAAACATATGATACACCAGTAAAAGACATGTACCCTCTAAACTATCATCACTACTTCTTATGTAATAACATAGCTATTTTCAAGCATATTATAAATAATTAAAAGTGCAAGTTTTAGCATCGTATATTGCTTTTTCCCCCAGAACTGTAATAAGAAATTATCATATGCAAAGTGACTTAAAAAGAAAACAAAATTATTTTCTAATAGTTCTGGAGGCATAAAGTTCCAGGCACAGAGTTGACAGGGCCAAGGTCCCCCTGAAGGCTCAAGAGAAACACATTTCCTTGCCTCCTCCGAGCTCCTAATGGCTGCTGATATCCTGTGACCAACCCTTGGTGTGTCCATGCATAGCTCCAATTTCTGCCATATTGTGGCTTTAGAAGGAAAACACCCTACTGTCCTTAAGTATGGTGTAATTAGGTCTGTGTTCACAGGCAGGGAAACATAAACTTCAGCAATTTATATCCCAAGAAGAAAGGGAGACCGGGGAGAATTTCTGAGAAAGAAATTCTGAGTGAAATTTCCTATGTCTTAGTCTGTTTTCAGTTACTATAACAGAAGGTTGGAGGCCAGGAAACTTATGAAGGTTTCTTTGGCATGGTCCAGTCAACCTCATGTTGCTCAAATGAGATTCTTTTTTTTTTATACTGTAAATATATAATCCTTTAATTGGTTGACAAAATGATCATGAGTATTAACTGTCTACTTTACACAGCAGAATCATGAACCTGCACTTTCTTTCATCCCTCCAAAAGTGGTAATATAGGCTCCGTGCTGCATCAAATGAGATTCTTATGTTTTTAATTCAAGTGCCTAGGCACCAGAGGTTCACACCTGTTATCCTAGATACCCAGGAGGTTGAGATAGGAGGATCACTTCAGGCAGGAAAGGCTATGAGACTCTTATCACCAATAAACGACTCCGAAAAAGTAGAAAGTGATCCTGTGGCTCAAGTGGTGGAGTGCTAGCCTTGGAAGAGAGTGAGAGCGAGAGCGAGAGAAAGACAGACAGAGAGAGAGAGAGAGAGAGAGAGAGAGAGAGAGAGGGAGAGAGATTTCGGTGTCATGTACTATGGCTATTCTGAATGATTTAGATAGTAGATTTGTGTATTCACAAAACAATTTTTTTGATTGGTCATGGGGTTTTAAACTCTTCAGCTCAAGGCTAGTGCCCTACCACTTGAGCTATAGTACCACTTCCAGTTTTCTGGTGGTTAATTAGAGATAAGTGTTTCACGGATTTTCCTACTCAGGCTGGCTTTGAACCACAGTCCTCAGATCTCAGCCTCCTGAATAGCTGGGATTACAGGCATGAGCCACTGGCACCTGGCAACATGTTATTTTTTATGTTCTTTTTTTCTGATACAGAAGCAAGTTGCTAACATATATACATACATATACCCATATATATGTATATATACGTATATATCTGTCATGGTTTTCATGTACTTCAGTTAGTTTTATTGTTTTTCAGTAAACAATAGCCTAATCTATAAATGGTTAAAATTGAGGTGGCACAGTGGTAGAATACCAGCCTAAGACAATTAAAATTTAAAATTATTTCTCATAAAAGTCAAAATCATTATTTTTCTTATTACATTTATACTGGTTAGGATAGCCAGAGTATGGCAAAACATGGTAATACTAAGATAGTAGATATTCTTCCAGCAGCATTACTATTGAAGATCCTGCCATAGGTTGGTGTTTGAGTATGACATCCACTCTTTCATCTACTAATGGATTATTTCTAATTATTAATGAATTATCTAACTTTACTTCTGATAATAAAAATATGTTGTTAGTGGCTTTTTCAGATTATATTTACCACCTTGTACAAATACTAAGATACTTCTGTTTTTTTGTTTACTGTGATATAGTAACATTTTATGTTACATCCATTTGTTTTAGTGTTGATATGCCCTTAATTCATCTACTTGGAAATTATTATTTTCTGTTATTATTGTATGAGTCTTAATAAGATTGGGGGTTGGCTTATATCTGTATAAATTCATAATTCAAACATGAGTTTGTTGTTGTAGTCTATTTTTATAAACTTTGTTATTACATGTAAGCCAGGATTATAAAAATGGCTTTATTTTAAAATTTTGTTTACTTTTTATGGTTGTTGTTTATGTTTTTCTCTCCTCTAAAAGAGTGCAAGTCACAGATTATACATTTCTTGAGAAAATATTTAAAGAATTATCCAAAAGTAACTAAAATATACTGTAGCTATATTGAGAAAGGGTACATTCTGGTAATGAAAAATTTCTTTTCTTGATTGTTAAATTCTGATTATCATTTGTTAGACTTGTAATAATTTATTTTTAATTTAATTTAATTTTTTTATGCTTATCACTACAATGACTTCAACTCAGGTCCCTGAGATCTCACAAAGCTTGCTTCTTTGTCTGGCTCTCTACTGCTTAAACCATGTCCCTAGTCAGGATTTTTGCTATTTAATTGAGAAAGAGTCTCGTGTACTTTTTTTCCCTGACTGGATTCAAACTGCAGTTCTCCATGTCTCAATCTCCTGAGTAAGTAGGATTCTAGGCCAGAGACACCTATGCCCAGCTAGTAGTAATTGTTTCTTAAAACTGCTCATGAGGAGTCAGAACAAGATGGTAAAGCGAACACACTCATCCCTATTCTTTCCTATTCAAAATGAACTACCATTTAAGGCAGTGAAAAGTAAACAATAGGAGTAGGTAAACCAAAAGTGATGCAAGATGAATGTCATCAAGAAAGAAGAATAGCCAGGCACCGGTGGCTCCCGCCTGTAATCTTAGCTACTCAGAAGACTGAGATTTGAGGATCATGGTTCAAAGCCAGACCAGGTATGAAAGTCTGTGAGAATCTTATCTCCAATTAACCACCAGAAATCCCCAAGTGGTGTGGTGGCTCAAGTGGTAGAGTGCTAGCCTTGAGCTGAAGAGCTCTGGGACAGCACTCAGGCCGAGTTCAAGACCCACAACTGACTAAAAAAAAAAAAAAAAAAAAAGAATAAATGGAGACCTCTGATTTGAGTTTGGAAGAGGAAACCATTGCAGAGTTATGTACATGCAAATATTTCTGAGGCCATAAGCACCAGGAGGAATTGTTGAAAAAAAGGAGGGACAGCTCTTTTGGGTGGTAAAATAGGAAATGATGCTCAACTCTCTTCCAGCCTCTTTTGCCCACACTGCTTGCTTGTATGGTATGGTCATACATGTCAGACTCGTGGTCAACAGAGGCTAGCCTGATGACAGCCCTTCACAGTGACTAAACTCCATGGAAAAATAGTGGCAGGGAAATGGAGACTCATACCAGACTTGCCAAACATTAGATGAGCATATTGGAATGGCTGGGGTTTTGTTAGTTACAAAATGTCAGCCATGACAATTGGTTCCACCTAATTAGAAACATTAGAAAATAGAAATAGTTGGATTAAGAGAAGAACTCTGGAAGATAAAATAGCTAACAGAGAAGACAGCAGCACTGAAAATCAAGGGAATAAAGCATTCTTCAAAAAGACTAGACATCAGCCACATGATTACAATCTCTTCGTAGAAAACATCTTTGCCAGTATAATGAAAAAAAGCAAAAATTATCAAATGATCTACCCAACTCTATTCTAAAATCCATCTACTTTTAATAAAAAGGTAAAAGTCTAGAAAGCAACTTTGACCAGAGCAGAGTAGAGGAATAGGCTTGATCAGGCTGAAACACCTCCTTTCAGCCACCAAAAGCCTTCTAGAATAATTTTTGAGAAATTGTATTAATTGAGTCTAGAGAGAAGAAAATGCATTGAGTGAGTGAGTGTGTTTGTTTTGAGTCTTTAGATCACTGAGTTGTAGAATTTATGGCCGAGGAGCTGTGAATATTAGAAATGAATTTCTCAATGGGTTTCCAAACTGCAGAACATAAACATTAAAGAGCAAACAGAACAAATAAAGTCATAGACTTATCAGGGCAAAGAATTGTATTGACTTTTAGGGAGGCAAGTTGCCACTTTCCATCAAAACAGAAATGGAAATCCTTCCAGGAACTGATGCCAAGAAAATGCTTGTGCTCGTGCCTCAAACAGTGTATGCAGAAGTGTTTGATTTCCATGTTGCTTGCAGTAGCGAAATCAGTGACAACCTAAATGTCCATCAATACAGTAATTAAATAGTTAGGAAGCTAACCTCCCTGGGGTGTATTCTGAGGCCATAAAATTAGATGGAAGACTCCATATATCACTTCCTAGGTTTATCATCTCCTTAATTGTTTAGTTGAAAAAGCACATACCCAAGCAGGGTGGGCAAAAATGACATTACATGCAGATTTTCCTGTGTAACAGAGGAGATGGAATTACATGCACAGGTAAAGGCATCATTGAAGGGACATAATGAACACCTAAGTTTTTTTTTGTCAATGGTGATGATCAGCCTTCATGTATGGTAGGCAAAAATTCTACCACTGATGCATATTCCCCAGCTCTTGACAAGTACAAAGGAAGAAAGATAGAAAAGAGAACATAACTTGTTTTGTCATAATTGGGTTTTTTCTTCTATGATAATATTCTTATGTTTCACATGTCTGATAATTATTAAATGAACATTAAAAGCAAGCTAAAATAATTATACTCATCCAATAGTGTATCTACTTTAACTATAATTCTAAAAAGATGACCTCTATGTAATAATCTCAATTCTGTTTGTGCATTTTTATTGTTATTGCAAAGGTGATGTATGAAGGGGTTACAGGCGAATAAGTCAGATGAAGAGTACATTTCTTTTAACAATGTCACCCCTTCATTTGCTCTCTCTCGGTTTTCCCTCCTGCCCACAAGCTATATTATTCATTTTCAATATAGTGTCTAGTGAGTGTCACTACTGCATTTGTTCACCCTTTGTCCTTCCATTTCTGTGTCCCTCCTTAGGCTTCCAAAGACAGATAAATGAACAAACAAGACAGAAGGTATAGAAAACAAAAATGGTAATAAAGGAGAAACAAATAAAAAATAAAAAGTAAAATAACAATCCTCTTGCTTCCACTTCTTGGAGCTCATTTCAATAAATATCATTTTATATGATCATATGCACATAGCTGTCGAGCCTTTGTGATCATCTCCTAAGAGTATCCTCCTTAACTTAACCAAAGATACGAAGGACCTCTATTTGAAAACTTTAAAACTCTGAAAAAAGAAATTAAAGCAGATTAAAGAAAATGGAAAAACCTTCTGCTCCTGGATTGGAAGCATTAACATTGTGAAATGGCAATACTGCCCAAAGCTACTTACAAATTCAATGCAGTACCCATCCAAATCCCAACAATGTTCTTCAATGATACAGAGATAGCAATTTAAAAATTCTTATGTAATAATAAAAAAATTAAACAGAGCTGGGAATATGGCCTAGTGGCAAGAGTGCTTGCCTCACATACATGAAGCCCTAAGTTCGATTCCCCACCACCACATATATAGAAAACGGCCAGAAGTGGCGCTGTAGCTCAAGTGGCAGAGTACTAGCCTTGAGCAAAAAGAAGCCAGGGACAGTGCTCAGGCCCTGAGTCCAAGCCCAGGAATGGCAAAAAAAAAAAAAAAAAAAAAAAATCAAACAGCCAAAACAATTCTTAGAACAGTGTTGGAGGAATATCAATACTAAACTTCAAACTCTATTACAACCCCATAGTAATAAACACAGCTTTGTACTGCTATGAGAGTAGGCCTGAGAACCAATGGAACAAAATAGAAGACCCAGAAGTGAACCCACAGACATAAAGCCACCTAATATTTGATAAATTGGAAGAAAGAGAGACTCTTCAACAAATGGTGCTGACAGGATTGGCTATATACATGCAGAAAACCAAAGCCAGAGCCTTACATCAATCCCCTGCACCAGAATCGATTCTGAATGAATCAAACACCTCAATGTAAGGGAGATACCATGAAAACAGTATAGAAAGTCATAGGGAAAACACAAGGGCTCCTAAGCACGGGCTGAAACTTCTTAAGTAAAGATCCAGAATTATAACAAAGGAAGGACTGGATAAATGGGATGGCATCAAGTTGAAGAGTTTCTGCATGGCAAAGGACATAGCTAGCAAGATAAATAGAAAGTCTACAGAATGGGAAAAGATTTTTACCAACTATGCATCAGACAAGGGCCTCATATCTAAACTATACTTAAAATTCAAAAAATTAACCACCCTAACATAAACCCTCAAAAAAACAACTACCCAATTAATAAATGTGTTAAAGACTTAGACTTCTCAGAAGAAGAAGTTAGAATGGCCAATAGGCACATAAAGAAATGTACATCTCTTGCTGTAAAAGAAATGCAAATAAAAGCAACACTGAGATTCCAACTCACCCCAGTTAAAATGGCCATAACCAAGAAAAGTAATGATAACAGATGCTGGCAGTAATGTGGCAAAATGGAAGACTACTACACTGTTGGTGGGGATGTAAACTTGCTCAACCCCTCTGGAAAACAGTATGGAGGTTCCTCAAAAAACTAAACATAGGCTTAGTGGTAGAGTTCTTGCCAGGCATGCATGAAACCCTGGGTTACATTCCTCAGCACCACATAAAGAGAAAAAGCCAGAAGTGGAGCTGTAGCTTAAGTGGTAGAGTGCTAGCCTTGAGCAAAAAGAAACCAAAGACAGTGCTCAGGCCCTGAGTCCAAGCCCCAGGACTGGCAAAAAAAAAAAAAAAAAAAAGAAAGAAAGAAAGAAAAAGGAAAAGGAAAAGAAGAGAAAAGAAAAGAAGAAAGAAAGTTGGGGGGGGGTGTTCATTTCCTAAATTTTTTGGTTACCCATTACACTCTTAATTTCATTTCTAATTACTTTTCATTCACTTGTTTTCTATTTAAGTGAATCTTTCTGGAATTAAGACTAATTTATTAGTATTAAATGGCTTTGGAATTAAAAAAAAAACAAACAACTAAACATTTTTTTTCTCATTTCTCCTACAAATCACACCTGTACCCCTGCGTTTGTCTTCAATCTCAGAATAACCCTATCCAAAATGAAGCAAAGAATTTCCTTCTTTCCTTTCACTTTAGAGATAGAGGGAAAGAGGGTTTGTGTGTTTGTTTTCTTCCTGCAGCTTCCAACACATTTTCCTGGAGGACTCTGGTTGACTGCTTTTGGGTCAATTGCCTGGTTGAATTGTGACTATCACCCAACAATTCCACTTCTGGACATTTATCCAATAGACCACAAATAAGGCCACACTAAAGCCACTAGCACAACCCTGTTCATTGTGGTATTTTCCATAACCAAGATATGGAATCAACCCCGATGGCCCTCAGTGGACCAACAGATTAAAAAAAATTGTGGTATATATACACAATGGATTTCTATGCTTTCATCAGAAAGAATATTATACCATTTGAAAGGAAATGAAAGCCTTGGAAAAAATTATATTAAACCAAGTAAGGCAGGCCTAAAGAAACATAGGTTGCATGTTTTCCCTCATTTGTGGTAACTAGAATGTGCCTATAAATCTACAAGTAAACACACCGGATGGTAAAAGACAAAGAAAAATTATACTTGGGCATGATAAATTATATCTGATTCTAAGCATTCACACAGTGTAACCTTCTTATTTTAAAGCTTGCCCATGTCATGCCCAATTTATTTTGTTCAAAAGAGAAACTGAGAGGTGTAGTTACCATTTCCTATTTTCCAATTCTTTTTTGCTTGTAACTGTACTGGTTCCTTTATTCATCTTTCTTCAGATGCATTTTGTTGTGCAGCCCTAAGATCTTGAGCAAGAAGAGAGAATGTATTTACTTTCTTCTTTTTGTTCAGTGATGGAAGAGTTTAGGGTGCCAAGTGTTTTGTTTTATAATCAAAGTAGAACTTTGTCCACCTCCAAAAATGTTCTTTGTGCGGCTTGTATCCATCTAACACTAATGAGTGACTTGTGAGCAATCTAACATCTACTGTCTACCAACCCGTTCTGGCATTGCAACAAGCCTAAGAGGTAGGAACACTTGTCTTGTTTTACAAATGATGGGACCCAGGTTCCTCTTTGAGGAGCCAGAACACTCCCATGAGGTCCAGCCTACCTAGAGGGGCAAGTAAACACATAGTCCAAAAGTAGATGTACCTCAGTCACAATTCAACCAGGCAATTGACCCAAAAGCAGTCAACCAGAGTCCTCCAGGAAAATGTGTTGGAAGCTGCAGGAAGAAAACAAACACACAAACCCTCTTTCCCTCTATCTCTAAAGTGAAAGAAAAGAAGGAAGTTCTTTGCTTCATTTTGGATAGGGTTATTCTGAGATTGAAGACAAACGCAGGGGTACAGGTATAATTTGTAGGAGAAATGAGAAAAAAATTAATGAGGCCATCCGAACACCAATGCCCCATGTGCTCATCTGGATTTCCTGGTTGTTTAATATTCTCTTTCTGGATTTGGCTATTTGAGGTGATTTTCATCTGTCAGAATCTAAACAGTTGTTAGATCATTAACCCTCTGTATCCCATAACTATTAGTACTGAAAATATATCCACAGGCAATTTATTACCAGAGCTTCTACTCACAAAGATTCAGCTCTATGGCCTTTATTAATTATTAATTTTCTCACAAATTCATTGAACACATAAGACATGAAATAGATGAAAGTCTAGATTGTTTAGACTCTCTTAAAGTTAGGGAAAGGAACATAAAGGTATCTTAGCTACAATGGAATATGAAATGAGAGCAATGTGACATGACTTACTTTTACAAAAGGCTTCTCTAGGTTGCATGGTGAATAAAGTCAATGGGGCAGCGGGAAGAGCCTGAACAGCAATACAGAGACTGCAGCAGTATCCCTTGCTCTCTTGCACAGGGTGCTACCATGGGGGTTCTGATAGGCAGGGATTCTCAAAATGGATTCTGAAAGAAGAGCCAACACATCTGCTGACGGATTGGATCGAACATGAGTAACGTGAGGAATAAATGCAAAGGGAGTTGTCAAGGAGGGCTCCTAAATGGTTGATCTAAGCAACTCAGAGAATGCTGGCACGATTTACATGAATACACAGGGAAACAAAGACGCTGGCAGTGACTAATGAATGAATGACCTGGGGAAGAGTAGCCCCAGCACAGGAATGAAAACCAGAAGTTTGATCATACTAAGTCTGAGATACTTAGCAGACGTTATGGAGATGTTAGATAGATGTAAGTCTGGAGATGGGTGAAGAAATTGGACTTAGATGTAAATATAGAGCAGCCATTGTTATGGAATGTATTTAACACCTTGGTAATACATTTAGCCTTACCTTGAGGAGAGAGTATTATGTAGTATAATAGAAGAGTGAATAGGATCAGGCTTTGAGATGGAAGATCAGAGCAAGAACTGCCTTGTTAAGTTAGTGAGATATGGAAATATATAGGATAGATAGATAGATAGATGCACATATATATATATATTACACACACATTTATGGGATATATTGCTCATATGTAGTGCATTTCTTTCCTGCAGGAAATGATAGAATAGAAGGTAAGTACAGGTAACCTTTGAGGCTTAGCAAAAAGGAGATCAGAGCAATAGACTCAGAACTGGAGAGGAAGATGGGAAGATTTTTTAAAGGAGAGATTTGTTATATTCTACATTGATGAGAATGAGTGTATAAGGAAGAGCAATTAAGCCAGGTACTGATGATTCACACCCGTAATCCTAGCTACTCAGGAGGCTGAGATCTGAGGATTGTGGTTCAAACCCATTTCGGACAGAAAAGTCCTTGTTAGACTCTTATGCACAATTACCCACTCAAAAACTGGAAGTGGTGTTGTGGCTCAAGGGGTAGAGCGCTAGCCTTGAGCACAAAGAGGCTCAGGGACAGCACCCAGGCCCTAAGTTCAACCCCACAACCCACAAAAAAACAACAACACATAAAAGCAAGAGATATTATTAGGTAGGTAAGACATAAGGGAGTCTGGCTCCAAGCTGGGGAAAACAGTCAGGTGCAGAAGTTCAGGCAGAATATCTAGATCTAGCTGTTCCCTGGGAGAACTGCACTTCAGTGGTAGGAGGATGAAACCCAGCAAATTTCCAGATTGGACCACCCACCCTTTCCTGTTTTGACAGCTGGTTTACTCAGGTAATCTCATTTTAGTCTCCCAGTGGAGCTTCCAATGCACTTTTCACTTACCCATTTTGTTGTTGTTCATTTCTGTTCTCTCAGGACAGAAGTAGAGAGTTGGTGGGGGAGGAGGGGGAGAGTTGGTGTGCAATCATATTTCCTACAGGCAGGAAGGTGAATTTTCTGGAAAATGCAGCGCGGACAGCCCACTTGGCATCTGTGGTCATGAACTCAAAACACAAGTCAGATCAGTTGCATTTTCTTGAGCCCTACTGAGATGCCTGAGTGCATGATGAAATACATCAAGATGTGGGATCCATCAAAGGGGAATTTACAATAAATACTAAAAAGAAAAGAGAATTTAAGGAGGATGGATACAAAACAGAAATTGTATGAAAGCCCATGGAATCTAAATGGGGTAGGAATATAATCCATATCAACGAAAATGAGAAATAGAAATATTTATGAATATATGTAAGTGACAAAAAAATAGGAAGAGAAGGTTCTAGGCTGTTGGAATTGGTATGATTCTGGGTAATGAGAAGATCTAAGACAATAGTTTATAGGTATCTGACTTTGGCCTAAAGTTTAAAATATTGCAGCTCAGTACACAAATGCATGCATGTATTTCTCGTATATATATCTATCATTGGTAAATTTTTGCGAGCCATACTTAGTATTGAAATGTACCAAGTTGATACTGGAAGTACTCTGGTCTTTTCCAGTGCCTTTGGTTTTATTAAAAGTTATGGTTGTGTCGCCCACATTCAATTATGGCACATTCATGGCAGGGTATATAGTTTGGGAAGCACTGGAGCTGGCTGTGACTGTAAAAGTAGTGGAGATGGGGTGAAGGAAAGGATGGTGGGAATGAGAACCTTGAGCAATAGGTCACTAGAGTTTGGAATGAATCATCAATATGGATGTGGAGGCTAACACCTGACTGTCAGTGGACTGACAGTGGACTGTCTTTTTATTTGTGCCAGGACTAGGGCTTGAACTCAGCGTATAAGTGCTGTCCTTGAGCTTTTTTTTACTCAAAGCTAGTGACTCTGCCACTTGAGAGGCACAGCTCTTCCTGTTCTTTGGTAGTTAGTTGTAGTTAAGAGTATCATAGACTTTCTACTGGGACTAGCTTCAGATCTTGACTCTCAGATCTCACCTCCTGAGTAGGTGGAGTTACAGGTGTGAGCTGCTGGTGCCTGGCAGATCATCATTTTTAAATTTAGGCTGTAGCCCAAGTCATACTCTCACTTTATTATTTAAATGGAAAAATCTTTTAGAGCATTATTGAGACAAAGTTCATGCATATATTTAAATTACAAAATTGTCTAAAATGATTTTAAATGTAGATCTCGTCATACTTAAAATCAAGATATTAACATCTCACACCTTCCTGAATTTTCTGCCAGTAGGGTGATCTATTATGTGACTTCTATCTGTAGTCTTGACTTCTTTCAATGTAATAACTTTGAGAGTGACTTTCATCTATGTTGTTGTGTCAATAGTTTAATGCTTTTACTGTTAACTAATATTTTATTATATAGATATACTGAAGTTTGTTGTTTTTTATCTACTCACATGTTACGGACATATGTTATTTATTTCTACTTGTTAAAAATAAGATACTGTCTGGGCACCAATGACTTAGTAATTCTATCTACTTAGGAGGCTGAGGAATGAAGATCAAGGTTACCAGCCAAGGCAGACAAATATCCAAGAACCTTACCTCTGAGTGACTAGCAAAAAGCTGGAAGTGGAAGTGTGGCTCAGAGTTCAAGCCCTAGTACTAGCAAAGATGCATACAGAAATAAATGAGCATTTACACTTAAGACTTTTTTTTCTTTTTTTTTTTTGCTGGTCCTAGGGCTTGAACTGTGGACCTAGGAGCTGTTGCTGAGCTTCTTTTGCTCAAGGTGAGTGCTCCATCGCTTGAGCCACAGCACTACTTCCTGCTTTGTTGCGTAGTTTATTGGAGATAAGAATCTCATGGAGTTTCCTGCCTGGCCTGGCTTTGAGCCACAATCCTCAGATCTCAGCCTCCTGAGTAACTAAGATTACATGTGTGAGCCACCAGTGTCATAAAACGTTTAATGGATATGTGCTTACATATCTCCTGGTAACTACTGACAATTTCTTGTGATGGTTTTTGTTTAGCTAGTATTATCTATTTCAAAAAGAAATAAACATTCAAAGAAGAAGCAGTCCACACATAAGCAAATTTTCTTCCAAGATTATGTGTTCCTTTGTTAGAGTCTTCATAATTGAATCTGTGATTATTTGGATCTATAAATGGTAGCTTAGCTTAATGTGCCACGTTCCAATGCCATAAATAAATATTTGCCCAGAATCTACAATTTAAATCCACACAATTTCAAATTGAGTATCTTTCTTAGGAATTCTATTTTAAAAGCATAACTGCCTGTAAGGAAGAGAGTTAGTACTTTTCTTTCTGCACATTTGTAATGAATACTTTAGTGCTTCATTTCTTAGTATGGTAATTTCTGTGATTTATTTGTGCCGGGCTGAGTTTGATCCACATGTGAACTCTGATTTGAAAAGATAGAAAAAATCAAATTATTAGTAGATAATTAGGGTCCCTGACCGAAGGGGCACTGTTTGAGAACCCTCTGTGACAGCAAGAACTTGTGCGCCCGCCTGTGTTCGAATACCAGTCCAGTTATGTAGCACCAATATGACTCTCAGCCTCCACATCCCAACACAGACACAGCCACACTAATACCTCGGAGGGTTGCAGCCCATATAAATAGTTTACATTGAACACTTTAAACAGAGAAAATAATTAACATTCCCTTATTGGAAATAATTAGTACAGGTTTAGGCAAGTCATAGCAGAGCA